>NC_140963.1:72689119-72694119 GCF_056783735.1 Eptatretus burgeri | reverse complement strand
TCATTCATTCCCAATCAACCACTCTGCCTGCGACATTCGGTAGTTTTGCAGACAACATTCTAAAGATGGCATTGTCTCTCGCCGATCGATGAGGTTGTCAATGTATTGACTTAAGTTTCCGATAATGCCCAAAAAAAACTTAATGGCGGTTTTGAGTATCAAAAACATAAAGGTACCTTGAGCCAGGCAATTAAAGTGTTCAGTGGCACGCAGAAAATTCCTCAACAATGGCAAAATTGACAGCCTCAACGACAGCCAAAACAAGGAAAACTTGATTGAATTTATTTTCAGACACTGGAGCACCAATGCCAGCATACTGGGCGAACGATGCTTATTCATAAGCCATGGTGAGAAATGCAACAAACTGATGAAAGATTGCATCTGTCGAGTAAAAGAGTTGTGTGGTGACCATGCAGCCAACAGACTACTTTTGTATGTCCAACATATAGCACAGGATTCACCCAAATCAATCGTCCAAGTCAGAAGCATAGACACAGATGTGGATATTTTTGCTAATCAGACACGTGGACAAATTGGCTAAAGGTGTACATTTTCACACCGGCAAAAAGAAAAATAATCGATCCATTGACGGGAATAAAATGTGCATCTCTTTCAGAGAAGATGTATGCCAAGCCCTCATTGACTTGCATGCTTTTGGGGGATGTGACACAACTAGTTGCTTCTGGGGGAGGAGGTAAAAAATGACCATTTGAACTGATGTTGACCTCTCTGGCATTTATTGAAGTATTCCCAGGGGCTTGGCCAAAGTTTTTCTCCACCAACTCAATTGAACCCAATCCTCATGGCCATGGATGGAAGGTGGAAGGAATGACACTCAAATGGGTTTGGATGACGAAAGATCCCAACCTTCAAACAATGATTCGTGTTGTGCATTGTAAATGTGTGACAACAGGGTGCAAAGAAAGACAATGTTAGTGTAAGTGCAATGGGATCCCATGCACTGACCTGTGTGACTTGTAGATTTCAGTGACATAGATAAGTCTATGCTTTTGTCAAGCAAATTTGCCGATTTCGACCTAAACTAGACAATCCGTCTTCATACTGTACTTTTATTTGTATATTTGCATTCAATATTTTTCAGTTGTCCCTCTTCAAGAATGGAATGATTTAAGTTCAATAAACTGAGCAACTGTTTCAATAAACTTTCAGAAACCTGGGTGTGTGCAAGTTGTTTTTAAATGTCAATTCTTTATCACTGGATAATCATTAATATTATTGTGCAAATTTATAGTTACAAATCAGGTTTCTCTGTTACTCTCTGAGCACATAATTTTCATGCATTTCTATATTTATAATAACAGAAACGACCAGGAACAATCCACCATTATTCTCTGTGTGTGTGTGTGTGTGTGTGTGTGTGTGTGTGTGTGTGTGTGTGTGTGTGTGTGTGCTGCAATGCCCCTTCAGGGCATATCGATTAAAGGTTAATTATATCACATTTGATACGGAATATCTCTTTTGGAAGTTCAGATTCGTATTCAGCACATCGTTTTCATTAAGACTGATAATCATAATTTAATTTCGACCGGTGCCATGAAATATGATTTCTAAGCATCTTTTTGTTAATGACCTCATAGACTATTACGTGCATGTATAATACATCATGTTGTTTATATAGCTTGGATAGATTCCACTGGGCCATGAAAAAATTATATGATAGGCTGGAAGGCTTGAATCCTGGGGCCAACACACCTGTGACACCGATGAGCTGCAACCTTTCGATATTTGATGATGCTTAAATCGGCACTTTTGGTCTTTTTCACACTGAAGAGAAAACTTATGGGGAAATCATGGTGATTGTGAATATAACACATCTGGTCGGAGCCATTTTATCTCATATCCTGTGGAACCTATTGTTTAATTATATCGGGTGAGAAAAAAAAAAACTTTTGGAAAATAATTTCCAATTTTACTCATAATTATTTAGGCTATGAATTCCAATCATCAAATATGGAAACAGATTTTGAATAACAGCTTTTTAAAGCCTTGAAAATGCCACGATTAGCTATCTTAACACGGACATAAACCTTATAAAATGGATTTCACCAAAGGTGGAAAACCACCTTTGGGGGAGGGGGACAAATGAAGTTGCTTCAACCTCCATCATGTGATCCTTAGTCCTCCTGTCAACTTTGATTGAGATTGGATAAGTAATGACCGAATGTATTGCGATCAGACAGACAGACAGACACCAAACTGTGTATTTTAGCATGATAATCACTGTCAGTCCTTTACTTTGCATTAACAGTGACCACCCTTCTGATTACCTCCACCACAGAAGGTACTAGGTTGAGCGCATACCTCCACCAGGCTAAACAGCTTACGTTTTGTATCCTACCGTTAGGCCAGATCTGCATTGGTACATCAACCAAAATCGAATCGGCTTGTTCTTGTCACCTCCCCAATACATCCATCAAGTTTTGTCCGAATCCATCCACAATGTTTTGAAATATCATGCCATATATTGTTTTAAGCTCTATCTCTCAATGGTGAAGAATCACTTGGAAAAATTAAAAAAATCTAGTATCCGGATACAGATTTAGATCCTAACCAAAATCAAATCAATTATTCCTCATCACTCACCCAATCTATCCATCAAGTTTCATCCGAGTCCGTCGACAACGTTTTGAAATATTGTGCTATATATAGATTTTGGGCCTATTTCTCAATGGTGAAGAATCAATTTCAAAATTCTTGTATCCGGATCTGGATCTTAACCCTAACCCTAAACAATTCTTTCTCGTCACACACCTAACCTGTCCACCAAGTCTCGTCTGAATCCATCTGTAACTTTTTAAGATATCCTACTCACAGACAAACAGGGGTGAAATCATAACCTCCATCCACCTTTGGTCGTGAAGGTAATTTGGCTGTGTATAAAGAAATTAAGTAATTTATGTTTTTAAAAATTGGTCATATTGCGAGTTTACTAGAAAGTATTCTTTGTTATTTCTTGAGAAAGCAGTGGCTCAGCTTACAAATTTAGACTTGCAGCCAAACAAGGAGGTCCAAAGGCAGACATGTTCTTTAAACACATGAACGACTACCACACACTTTTACAAGTTCTCATAAAATATTTTAGTCCTTGCAAGTGTACTACATAGTTACTGCAAGTTCAGGTCCCCGCAAGTATAGTTGGGAAAGCATACTTCGGTAGATATTCAGTTGTTACTGTTACAGACTACTGATTCTTTAATTTCCCCAATTACTCTTCGGATCTTGTGAGGTCAGCCAGGGAAAGGTTTTGGCACAAGTCTTTCATGAACTTACTGGTCAAGCCTCACTTTCGACTGAAGGTTGCAGGATTCTTCAATTTTTAATCCAGGGAAGTGGCGACAACTCACCTACACTTCATGAAAGACATTCTGGGATGTTTAACGTCCACCAACTAATGCTAGCAGATTTGAAATCTACCTTAACGGCATCTGATGGATGGTGTACTTTGTGATGCAGCACCCTGCCTTTGAAGCATCAGTACAACAGTTTTAGTCAGATCGGGAATCAAACTGAGACGAGACGGCTTAATGGTGAGTGCACTATCTGTTTTCATCCTGTCATGCATGTGTAGTTAATATAATGTTACAAAGCACTCTTAGTTTGTTTTTATAGGCTGATCACACTTAAAATCTTCGGCACTATACAACTACTTACAAGTCTTCATGATCAGTGAAACTTGGAGGAATGGTGAGGCCTATGCAACACAGTGAGTACGGGAACACCAAATAACATCTCCAGTAGATATGGCCATCCAATTTAAAGTCCTCGAGATTGTGCATCATGGTTATATGAACCATTCTTCCATTGTGAATCACATGTCATGTTTCATCCTGTGCAATAGCACATCACAGCCAATCATAAACAAAACTGAGAGCAATTGTATAAAGATCAGGATTTTTCTTTTGTGGAGCCTCACACACAGCAGAAGATGGCAGTTCTTCCGTTCCTTGCCATCTTACTTTCCATTGCATGAGGACATTTTTCTGCAGGGCCTGCACTTTTGTAGGAATATCTGCTGTCAGTGAGTGGAACAGATGCGACTCCAATTGTGGTGTTAGTTTCTGGAGATCTGGAGATTGTCTGGCACCAAGTATTGTGCAGTGAATTGGTCTTTTGAAAAGCAGAGTTTGAGCCACAGTTTCTTGACAAAGTGATTGAGGAATGGCTATAACAAGGCCATCCAGTAATCCTTTGACCTCGTGGCTGGAATGTTGGATCAATGTGTCTGACATCATGTGCTCATCGAATGCTTGATCTCAATGTCAAGTGTGCAGAATAGCTTGAAGCATTTTCACAAAGTCCATCTCAGGTTGTGTCATCTGTCTCACTGGCGTTTCAACGACTTCACCTCCCTCTTCAGTATCCATCACCAAATGTATGCCTATCTTCTTTAGCATCTTGGAGACAAGGACAATGTGTTGCAAGATATTCACATACAGCAACAAAATGCTGAAATGAACTCAAAATTGAGCATTGGAATCCAGCCTTACGATCATTCTTCATCTCAAGGTAATCCAAGGCATCCACAATGACATCAAATGATGATTCAAGAATAAGCACAAGCAAGGATGCACAGCAAGGCGTCTCCTTCTTCACTACAATTGAGAACAAAAGTCAGCACGGCACTCTTACTCATTGCTATGTTGATACTGAAATGTTTCTGTGTACTATATATGTATGTTTTTAAAAAACAAAAATATGTCTACGCAAGTAAATTTCAGTGCTACACACTGGCTATGCTCATGAAAAGGATGAAGGACAGTTGAAACAAAAGGGGAAGGAGGTAGAGGCAGACTTGAGAGTACATTTGGACCATGGAGCATCGAGTAAAAAAATATTGTTGTAGATTTCCGCCACTCCGGCGTGCGGACGACCGCTTTCAGCTCAATTGCGGCCGCGCGCGCCCACCAAACCTGGCAATCTAGTCGTAGCTTCCGGATCAACGCCGAAACCAGCTACGGGTGTTTTTAACACACCATAAA
>NC_140963.1:72656619-72674119 GCF_056783735.1 Eptatretus burgeri | reverse complement strand
ACTGCCACTGCGGCGGTTTGTGTGCCTGGAACACTTTTAGGGTTCCAGTGATTTGGCCCACTATTCTGCTCAGCACACTGCCAACTCCTCCAGAGTGCTTCCACTAAATGTTTATCATTAGCCAGCATAGCCTTGCAACTTGCATTAGTTGAAACAAGTTCATCTCTCTCCCAATGTGCTCTCACTCCCAGTATCCTGCTTCTATCAGCACCATTCCAATAGGCCTGACTTGTTTACTTTTCCATTCTTTCACCCGAATTTGAATTTATTTCTTTCATCTCGTTGTTTTGCTGCCCTGCTTGCCCACAGCAATGGAATTCGTGATTATCGTGAGTTAGTTATCATTTTCTAAAATTTGTTTTTTTTTGTCCTTGTATGCCTATACTAAATTATTTGTGTATATAATCAAGCTGGTGCTGTCTAAGCTTATATTTAAAAGAGTTCCATTTTGGGGGTGCAGCAAATTGCCACCTGAAACTCCATGAAATATAAATGTACAACACGAATGCTCCCCCAATTTTTACAAATCGATGCAATAGCAAAGGCAATCAGCAGAACACAGTGTGAAAGTTTGGACTCGGTGGATGTTTTGATATTATTTAAAATGTATAGGATAAGGGAAGGTGTATTGCTCGTATTGTTGTTGTAGGGTTTGTTTCCATAATTAGTGCCCCCAAATTTAATCGGTGGTCTTTATATATCCTCTCTGGTCTCCTCGCAGGCAGGTCGGTGGTCTTTCTATCTTCTACCGTTTACTCTCCGGCCTGCCCCCCGCCCCCATATTTCCGCAGGGCGCACAAGGTCCGCCAGGCAACCTCCTTCTGATAAAACTACCAAAATCAAGAATCACTGCTCACCTTCACTCTTTCATTCCTCTTTTTTTTCTCGCCTTTGGAACAAACTCCCACACTCTATTCAATCCCACTCTTCCCTCCAGATCTTCAAAACAGCTCTTCACCACCATCTCTCATCTTCCCCCATCCAAAACCACGACTTTTCTATCACCGCTAATCCACCCCGAACTAACCTCCTTCAAATTCCCTGCTTTCCTTCCTGAAAGTCCCTGTCGTGTAAGGACCTGAAAATCCTTGTAGTGTCCATCTTGTTTACCCTGTGTATCCTGCCACATCCCTCTGCCTTCTACAGATCTCAAGTCTCTGTTTCCCACTGTTTTCTCCTTCCCTCTCCTGCCCCTCGTCTCCTGCTCCCCTTGTTGTACATTCTGTGTGTTAGTTCTCATACGAGCCTCGACAGTGTATCCAAAAAAAAAATGATACCTCAGAGTTTCTAAGACCCCGTTATCGGTCCGAGGAGGACTAAACCACCATTTCGGTTTTTTTCTCCATTTTCTTCTTCTTTCACACCCAATTTCCGAGCTGTATTTCGGAGCAGGCTGGGATTTTCTGAATTAAATTTTGCATCAATAATGTGAATAGAAAGTATGCGGGGTTGACATATCTTTTTGACATTGACCTAATTTTAAGGTCATGACCTAATTATATACATTTTAAATCGTAACTCGACTATTGTTTGTCCGAGCAGAACTAAATTGCCCTCTCTCGACAGCCTCGAGCAAGGCACATTTATGGTTAATATTCATCATTACCCCCCACCCCCCCCCATCAAAGGTCAAGTCTTGAACCCATAGGAATACTACACCACCATTTATGTTTTCTCCCTTTTTTTCTGTCAATGTCGGAGAACTTTCGGAATGAAAATTTGAAACAATAATGGGAATAAAAAGTATGCAAAGTTGGCGTAAGTTTTTTGACCTTGACCTAATTTGTCATTACCCAATTATAGACATTAACATTTTTCATGATAACTCAACTGAGGTTGATCCGATCAGAATGTAATTGCCCTCCCTAGATAGATAGCCTCGAGCAAGGTGCTCAATTTACATCATGCCCCGCTGAGTGAAATGTCAAGGTCAAATGGCAGTCTGAAAAAAAAAACAACACTTTTTTTGTAATTGCTGAATTTTGTCAATGCGGAATCTTAAAGACCGCTTAGCCTTCCATGATGTTCTTGCATCATAACAGCATACCTGCCTGCACTGAAGTTGTGCACCTGATATTTGATTAGTGTCCTAGCCCTACTTTTTTCAAATTGTGACCTAATTAACAAAAAAATACCTTTTTGATCATAACTTGAATAAGTTTCCTCCGATTTTTATGATGTTGAGTTTTTTGGATAGAGTGTAGATGGGGACACATTTTCTTAATTTACCCTCTATCCCTAAATTTTGATGGTCAAGGTGATATGGTGGTCCAAAACAAAATATGACCATCATTGGATCGTGGGCCAAGGGGTGTTGGCCTTGTTGGCCAACAATAGAGTTGGCCTTGGATTCCATCAGTAATCAATTTGGAAAGCAAGGCAGGATGCCAGACTGCATCAAAAGCTCGAGATATGTCCAGAGAGATGGCCTTGATCTCATATCTGATATTGAGGGCCTCCACCATTGTTGGGAGAGTAGAAGTAGCATGTCCAAGGTAGAGTGTCCAGATCTGAATCCAAATTGTGATCTGAGATGAGGCTGTTGGAGAAAAGGAAGGATTTCATATCAATTGTGATGATGGATTCCATGACCTTGAGTTAAGCTTGTTTGTTTGCCATTGCCTTCTCAGCAGTCAGTCGGGGCAGGAATTTGTCCTTTGTTCAGGGTGTCAGCGATAACTCGCCTCTGCACGAAGGACACTGTGGGATCTTTAACATCCAGTAACTAATGTCGGCAGATGGGATGCCCAGTTTAACGTCCATCTGAGGGATAGCACACACATTGATACCTTACCCTGCCTGCAAAACACGAGGATGACAGTTAATAATTGGTGGAGGTTCAATGCCAGACTAGCTCAGAGGTAAGTGTGTATATACCTCTCGGCTATCCTGCCAGCCTTGAGAATAACAGCCAAGCACTATTCCTCACATGGCACTGTTTACTTCTGAGAGCCAAATATGTCGCACTGCCCCTCATTTGGGATTGCTTCAGGTTTTCTCCAGATCTAAAGAAAGAAGCTTGGCCAACGACAGATGCTTTGGTCAATTGTTCCATGCAGACAGGAAGGGAGAAGAGATAAATATAAAAAAAAGAAATAATATCACCTCAGCTTTAAACAAGGCTGTAAAACAGTTGTCTGGGGGCAGAAATCGCTGCATGAGCTGAAGAGAGAGAGAGAGAGAGAGAGACACAGAGAGAGAGAGAGACACACAGAGAGAGAGAGAGACACAGAGAGAGAGAGAGACACAGAGAGAGAGAGAGAGACACAGAGAGAGAGACACAGAGACAGAGAGAGAGAGAGACACAGAGACAGAGAGAGAGAGAGACAGAGAGAGAGAGAGACAGAGAGAGAGAGAGACAGAGAGAGAGAGAGACAGAGAGAGAGAGAGACAGAGACAGAGAGAGACAGAGAGAGAGACAGAGAGACAGAGACAGAGAGACAGAGAGAGACAGAGAGAGAGACAGAGAGAGAGACAGAGACAGAGACAGAGACAGAGACAGAGACAGAGACAGAGACAGAGACAGAGACAGAGACAGAGACAGAGACAGAGACAGAGACAGAGAGAGAGACAGAGAGAGAGAGAGAGAGAGAGAGAGAGAGAGAGAGAGAGAGACAGACAGAGAGACAGAGACAGAGAGAGACAGAGAGAGAGAGAGAGACAGAGAGAGAGAGAGAGACAGAGAGAGAGAGAGAGACAGAGAGAGAGAGACAGAGAGAGAGAGAGAGAGACAGAGAGAGAGAGAGAGAGACAGAGAGAGACAGAGAGAGAGACAGAGAGAGAGACAGAGACAGAGACAGAGACAGAGAGAGACACAGAGAGACACAGAGAGACACAGAGAGACAGAGAGACACAGAGAGACACAGAGAGAGACAGAGAGAGACAGAGACAGAGACAGAGACAGAGACAGAGACAGAGACAGAGACAGAGACAGAGACAGAGACAGAGACAGAGACAGAGAGAGAGAGAGAGAGAGAGAGAGAGAGAGAGAGAGAGAGAGAGAGAGAGAGAGAGAGAGAGAGAGAGAGAGATAGATATATATTATACTGTCACTTGGGGAGACTGCAATCTCAATCATCTGCTCTTCCAGGAGCCTCAACATCAGTAATAAATTATCCTTAAGGCTGCCAACTGCAACTGTGATTCCAAGGAGCTCAATAATGGCTGCTGTATTTGTGGAGGTTGAAAGAGACTTTCAGTTTTTAAAAGGGTACGATGTAAAGTGATAAAATCGTAATCAATACCTACTGGATGGCCCATTGCAACTAACACCTGCAAACCTATTCCTCGATCACTTCACTGACTTCCCCCTCTACACTTCCCCATTTATCAATTTATATACCCCTCCCACCCTCTATACCATACTCCATTCATGCAGTGCCTTCTATACAAAGTTTGGCCAACACGGTTTTGCACTGGGTAACATAATGGAACCTATTGCTCAGTTTTGTGCCCACGGCCAGAACCCCGGGTACCCCCAGCATGTATGCAAATTGACCAGGCCATGTTTTTTCTATAATTTTCATACCTATACAAATGTACATACAAGTTTCCTTTGGGGGGGTGGGGGGGGAGAGGGTGGGATTTTGTGTTTGGATAACACAACAATAGGTGCTGTTTTGTTACCCAGTGCAAAACCAGGTTGGCCAAACTCTTCGTAAAGAAGGCACTGCATATACTCCTCCTCCCCACATACTGTACTCCATTCATTTTCTCCCCGTACTGTCCACGAGCAGGACCTGGACCGTGAATGTGCCCTTTTGGCTTTAAAAGCCGAGCCTGAAGCTAATGGGCTTAACACAGAGAACTGTTTATGTTTAAGTGTAATGTGAAACCAACAAACAGTATAGTATGAAAATGTGCTCACTTTAATATTAAAACACAAGTTGATCGAAACCATCCTAACTTTCTAAAAAAAAAAAAAAATCATAAATCACTGCACACCTTGAGTACAACCACCAAGTTTCGACTTATTCTGTCAAACGGTTTAGGAGTGCATACAAAACAGACAGACATAATGCAGTCGCAAAGTCCGTCTCTGTCTCTGTCTCTGTCTCTCTCTCATAAGTGACTGTTTAAGACATCTGAGGGTGGGAATATTCATGTATGGGATAAGGGGAATGTGCTTCGGCCTTGTAAGTATGTACTTTGTGAATTGCTCTGTAAATACGTGCCAGATTCCAAGACATGGTTAAAATGCATTTGTGTCTCGACTCATCTTGTCTGTCCCGACGGTGGCATATATGGCAACTTGTTGATTGACTAATCAAGAGATTGGGCTCTATTTAAGATCGCAGCACATGACTTGATGCTGCTCATCCAATCAATTACGATCCATCACATGACCGTCAGCACGATACCCATTCGTAACGATAACCTTACTGGCAATGGTAACACAGCTTTGGACCTTGGAGCCGGCTCAAGGTTAGTGGTACAAAAGGTGATCCTGGTCTTTTAAGACTCGCCGTCCTTCTGGAGTTATCCACGGACGACGACTACAACAATATATTGTAGTTTTCTTGCTGAGAATTCACATACTGTATTTTAGTTACAGAGCTTTACCTTTACTTTAACTTGCTCCAACTTTTTGTTTAACCACCAGCATCATTCCAAGGTACACCCCGAGTACAACCACCATGTTTCAACTCATTCCGTCCAGTGGATTTAGGAGTGCATAGATGATTGACAGATAGAGAGACAGACAGATCGAGGTGACTAGTTTTGCACAATAGATATTGTTATGCTTTTCCAGTCATCCCAGTTGCCCAGTTCGAATCCAGTGAGTCACCTCAATGTGACCATACAAAACCGTTTCAGAGAGCTCTCTGCCGGATTACATGTCCAATGCCGTGATACCATGCAGATTGGAAGTCCCAAATCGGTCCAACATCACGCCAATTCGGGGCCACACATCTCGATCCAATTAAGCCAAGCGAACGGGAGATGCATGACGTGGACTTTTGATGCAGTGTTGAGAATCACAGCCAATCAATCCCTCAACAGGTCATTCTAAATCACCGAATGAAGACAATGACAACCAGAATTCACCCCGAGACCAGTCGACTCATCCTGTCTATTATGTATAACAAGAATGATCACGGGAAAGAAGCATAAGGAGGCAATTCGAACTATAATTCACGGACCGGTGTTTGTTTGTGAATGTGTGTTTGTTTGTCACCCTACTACTCCTACAGTTCTGGGCCAATTGCATCCAGACTTGCTACATAGGATCAGCGTGACCCCAATTAGTGCATGGGGGTGTGTTTTTTCTTTGTCGGTGGTCTTGGGGAGGGTGAGGGGGGAAATGCAAATTCTCTTTGTAAATGTATATCGTGTGATGCCACTCCAGGTGGGAAAGGGTATTACAAGTCTCCACTATTTACAATACAGGGTGGCCATAACGTCTGGAAACGTAAATAATATTATGTCATTTTGTTATAGTTTGAAGATGTCCTTGACGAAAGACGAATGCATTGGGACCGTTTTTCTTTGAAGATAACGTAACTGGCGAGACGTATCTGACAATTTACTTGACCAATTAATGCCCGCACTTGACGGGCTAGGGGACCATCACCCGGAGAGGTTCCAACAGGATGGCGCACCACCCCATTGCGCCAGAGTGGTGAGGGAATGGTTGGATGATAATTCCCCTAACTGGATTGGATGACGTGGCCTTGTGGAGTGGGCTGCATGCTTGCCACATCTGAACCCCCTTGATTACTTCTTCTGCGATATGCTGAAGGCGCAGGTTTATTCAGTGAAAAGCACAGACACAAATAATCAAAAGCAATGCATCATGGATGCATGTGCAGGAATTGATGGAAATGCTGCATTTAATGCACCACGTTCATTGCACTGTACATTTCTCATGAGGGACAACACATTGAACATATCATGTAATGTCAATGAACATATCATGTATTAGTCCGGGAGCCAAACCCCCAAATTTTCGTGAACCTGGTTTTGTCAGATAAAGTTTTTTTTCTCTCTTGTTTCTGGTAGTCTAGGGCTTGCTTATCATGAATCAGGGGGGTGTCAGATGATATCCCTTGGGGAACTCTTGATATTAACCCTTTTCTATCCAATACAGCCAAATTCTGAAAGACTCAAGTTTCCACTGTTTCTCAAGAAAGTTTGCTGAACAAAAGCTCAAATATACTTACATTCTGCAATAATTCATGTTGTACAGAATGTTAAAATCATTTTAGGGGCACAATTTGGGAGAGTAACCCTTTTCCGCTCAATTTTGTGGCATGTGGGATGGGCGTTGGCCATAAAAGAATGATGGCTTCCCACTTTCTTCTGCCACTCATGTCTTAGAAATTAGTCTAGTTACTGAAAAGTATATCAGATGGCATTGCAGAATTGTTTTACTTCCTGTTTTAATCCATGTGTTTACCATGCATTTGTTTTAAGTCTTGTTGCTCAGCCAAGACATCAGACCACGAATTTAGACTGTTTTGAAGGCATCTAATGCAAGTAAAAATACAAAAGCATCACGAGAATGATGTATGTTAAAATATCGATACAGTTTAAGGCCAGTTTTAATGGTTTTAATTAGATTAGGCAAGCACTCCATTTCTAAATTCAATGTTAGTCCTGATGCAATAAGTTAGAAAAATGCCGTAGATGAGAGCTTGACAGTCTTGCATTTCGTTTTCAGCCTTGGCAGTCATGGAATCAGATACTGATGAATGCGACTTCAAATGGAAGTTCAACTGTCAAGACAAGAAAGAGAAGCTTACATGTGCTACGGCCGTTCGAATAGCCAACATCATCCGATGTAGCAAAATATATGGTGATGAAAAGCACTTTGAGCTCGAAGATGCGTTAGAGAAAAACAAGGAATTCACCTTGAAATGCCACAAAAGTTGTGTCTCCTCCTACATGTCTAAAAGTGACACCCAGCGTCACAAACGTCACTGTGATGAAGAGACTGATCCTATCTCCCAAAAAGTCACGAGGCGTTCGTTATCAAGATACTCTGATGAAACCTTCAACTTTAAGAAACACTGTCTTTTCTGTGGGGAAACTTGTATTATTGAGAAAGACAAGAAACACCCTTCGAGATGGAGGGAATCATCCCTCTTTCGTGAGATAGACAAGAAGCAGTCCCTCATAGAAACTTGTATCAAGCAAAATGATGCTGTAGCGAAAATTGCCCAGCAGCGTGTTGAGGGGGCACTGAGTGATCTCCATGCAGCAGATGTAGATACCATCTGGACTGTCGGCAAAGATTTGTGTCATTTAGGTCACTTCCTGGGGAAGGTGCTGCCAGTAGCCAGGAGTCAAAAGGTAGTGATGAGGATTGTCCTTTTCTGTTAGTTGTTGAAATGCTAAAAAGTAACAGATAACAAATGTGGAATTCGGTAGAACTGTTTGTCTCTTATTCCCAGTTCGGTGGAGTCCAACTGTGTCGTCGGACACTGGTGTCTAAACTTCAAAAGTTATTTGGCAATCATCTCATGGTTCTTTCTTCGCCAGGCATTGCTAATATTATTGCATTTCTTAGCTCTGCCTCACAGATTCTTAGACTTGTGAACAATGAAGAAAACGACACAGAAACTTTGATTGGAAAAGCCAGTAAGAACATCCTTCAAGAGATAAAAAAAAAACATTGACATTGACAAAGACAACTACAGAATTGACATTGATAAGGACCTGATCAAAGAGACGGTTAGTGATTTTCTCCTCAAATTATTAGGAAAGGTTTCTCCAAATCTTGATTGTACACTTCCAGCGTTGCTCATTGGTTCAATTGTAACAAGTGTTGATAAATCCCAAGCGACCAGTTTGCAAGTAGGCCGAGCTGGAAAGATGTTAGAGTCAAAGAAGCTTATCAATAATTTCTATTCATATGGGGTCTGTTGCTCATATACTGAGTACAGACGTTTCAAGAAATCAGCTGCTGAAGCAGCGGTTGCAGCTATGAAGATGGCTGGCATATCAAATGCTGCGGATGGCCAAGTTCAGGGTATTGCGGACAACTTCGACGCTGACATATCCTCTCAAAACGGTAGGCATCCACCCACTCACTTGCAGTCCTCCTAGCGCAGTACTCACACACACCACCAGAGGGAGAGGCCAGTCAAACAATCAAAAGGATCCCCAAAGATTCCAAGGAGGTTCCATATGACGTCGACATCCACCGGCACCAAGGACCAAAACAGCCACCCATGCCAAAACATGATGCTATCAAGGCTGTCCCCACCCTGAAGTCACTTGCACAACAAGTGATTGCAGTTAAGAGAGCTTCAGAGATTGATCATAGCTTCCTACAGGATATCCTTACAAAGGACAGCTGCCCGGAATTCCATGGGTACAACACTAAAGAAAGCAGAGAGCAGGGTCATCTTCCACAACCCAAGACAAAAGCCTTCTACCTACCGCTGATCGATATGAAGCCTTCTGATCCTGATACAATGTTGACAGCAATGGAAAGAGTCCAAGATCTGACATTCAAAACTGGCCAGAAGTTTAGCATCTTGACATGTGACCAACAGCTCTATCGAGTCACTGTCCAGGTGTCCTGGAATCAACCAGAAAGATTCAAGCATATGTTCTTGCGTCTTGGAGGCATGCATGCGTTGATGAGTTTTGTTGGGGCTATTGGCTCCCTAATGGCCGATAGTGGGCTGTCAGATGTCCTTTCAGAAGTATTTGGCGGAGTTCCAAAGATGCTTCGTGGCAAAAAGTTCTCACAGAATGTACGTGACCTGCGGATGCTGTCCGAGGAGATGCTCCGCAGCTTGTTCGCAGATCATCAATTTGAGAATGTGGATGACCTAATGAAGGCCTTGGATCAGACTGCAAGAGAGCAGGAAGGTAAAACTGTGCGTAGAGGTACTGGTGAAGCCTGTTTTGTTGATGATGTCCTATATTATGGCTGAACGAGAGGGTGACTGGTTACTTCACTTGGCAACATTTAGAAAAATGTTGCCCTATTACTTTGCGGCCAGGCACGTGAACTATGCCAGATATGGTTTGTACTATCTGAGGTTCATGGAGAAGCTGCCTGACCAAGTCCAAAGTCTATTCCTCAAGGGACAGCATGTGACGAGACATATTCGTGGGATATAGAATGGCTTCTGGAGCGACCAGTTCATCGAGTCCACGTTCATAGTGCTGGTGGAATCATTGGGATAACCCTGAAGTCGAATGCTCTGAAAGTCTGGGCACTGAGCCGCCATATATCCTGCAAGATTGAGTCGGACATGATGGAATTAGAAGAAGAGGAAACTGATGCTACCAGACTGCAACGGCATCACAAGGAGGAGTCCAAGGCTAGAATACTGGCTGATGCCACGGACAGGGCTGGTCTCCGTCAGAAACTTGAGACTTGCACTGATCCTATGGATCCAAAGGAACATCCTGAAGGGAGTCTTGTCAACATTGTCAGTGGAAAGCTCGCATCAGCATCTGTAAATGTTGAAAATGCCGTCATGATTGGAGAGGCAATGTTAAAAGACTTTGAGAACACATGGCCTGAGGGATTTTACAGTACCATCTCCAAGACGATAGAAACGATGTCAGTAGCCAGCAAATCTGTGAACATTGGTGACACCAAGGTTTATGACGTGAATGCCATCTACTCAAGGGTCATTGCATTATTACCCAGTGACAGAGATGTTGATGTGAAGGAGGTGTTTGCCTATGAGCTTGCACCTGTACCAACTGCCATGTTCACGAAGGATGGAATGCGGATTGCTAAAGCCAAGTCCAAACTGAAGAAGTTGCTGCAAGTTGAAGTTTCTCAGAGGAACACTGGTGATGCAGATGTCACTATCATAGATGGGTCAGCCCTTTTATGGACCATACATTGGCCAGCAGATGGTACAGTTGCTGATTTCATTGTAAATGTTAAGAGTCGTTTAACTTCCAACCTGACCAACAGTGATGTCTACCTCATCTTTGATAGGTACCATGAATACAGTATTAAGTCTACCACGCGAGATGGCAGGGAGACAGGGGTCAGTAGAAAACATCAACTCCATCGGACTACAAAACTGCCAGCTCAAATGGTCATCTTGTCTTCTGTTGAAAACAAGAAACAACTCATCCAGCTCATATGCGACAAACTTATCCAAGACAGGCTTTTCCATCAGGAGAGTACACAAAGGCACAAGTTGGTTGTGACAGGAGAGGACTCTTGCCCGATTGAAGTCAGCATGGAAGAAAAGAGGAGCCGGTTTGATCTGGAGACCCATCATGAAGAGGCCGATATCATAATTATTCAACAAGTCCTGCACTGTGTCGGACTGGCCCGCCAGATCTCTGTGATTTCGGATGATACAGAAGTCTTTGTATTGCTACTAAATCACTACCAAATGGCAGGGATGCAAGTGCCAATGACTATGGAATCTCCAAGCAAGGAAAGGGCAATTGTTGACATCAAATCGACATCGGCAAGGCACCAGAAAGTTGTGAAGAACCTGTTAGCTGCCCAGGCTATATCAGGATGTGACACAGTGGCGTGTTACCGAGGGATTGGAAAGGGCAAAGTAGTCAAGATCCTGAAAGGTGATGGACATGACATCAGCCATAGGAAATGTTTCTGCTCCAATTCAACAAGTCATTGATCAAGCCACTCGCTTCATTTCAGCTTGCTATGGCATGAAGGACAGCACAGACATGTCCAACACAAGGCTGCTTGTATGGGGTAAAAAGAATGGGAAGGGTCATTCGTCTTCCCCTAACTTGGCTGCTCTTCCACCAACAAGAGAAGCATTCATTGAAAATGTGAAGAGGGCCCATTTCCAGACAATTCTATGGCGAAATCCAAGTTCGAACCCTCCACCACTGAACCCAGAAGACTTTGGATGGAAGAGGGACATAACTAACAAATCACTTTGCCCAACTGCTCTACCGGACAACACAAAACCTGCCCCTGATTTCATATTGGAAATGATCAGATGCGGCTGTAAAAGCGAACCCCCTTGTAGCTCCAAGCGATGCAGTTGTCGGGATAAAGGCTTACCTTGCACCATGTTTTGTGCATGTTTCAGTGTAGGATGCTCGAGGACCACAGTAACCTGAACTAGCCATTGAGGTGTCATTAAACTCGGAATGTCAGTTCTCTACATGCCAGCAATCTGCCAGGAAGTGTTTGTAACCATGTTTTGGTCATGTGCTCACTTCTGGGGCTTTTAAAGTGAGACATTTTGAAATACACAATGCATACAGATGCTAGATTTCTGAGCCTTGACAAAAGTAGGTTGAAACTTCATCTTATTGTCTTTCTTAGTTATTTTCCATTATTCTTTCCTCTTTACTTCAGGTCTTCGAAGTTATGCTAATAGAATTGTGAAAAATTGCTTAGTATCAATGACCAGGAAAGGGTTAATTTTTTTTCTATTGTGATCCATATATCATCCAGCATTAAGCATTGTGTGAATAAATATCAGATTTCACAAATTTGATGCATTTTCTGTGAATTAATACCATGGAACGATAGGAAATTTCCAAGTTTCCACGGTTTGGGCGTGTCGGACATGAAGGGGTTAATATCAAAATTTGCCCAAAGGATATCAACTGGCACCGTCCTGATTCTTGATAAGCAACCCCCAGGCGACCAGAAACAAGAGAGAAAAAAAACTTTATCCGACAAAACCAGGTTCACGCTTGCCGCTCCTGGACTATATTGTAATGTGATGTCAAGGAACCATGTATAATGTATATTCGCCTGTTTCCAGACTTTATGGCCAGCCTGTACAGCATTCCTGTCCCCACATTTAACAGTGTGATGAGGTGGTTTGAATTATAAACAGTAGGCATGTTTTTGCTTCATGCACATAACCGGGGTTCTTTTTTTACCCCGCCATTTGACCGTCAATAGGAGGGGTTTTCAAATTGTTTTCTCCTCCTTATCCCCCTCACATTTACGTCATTGCTGTGATTGGTCGTCACATTGGTCGTCAGACCGTCCATGAGATCAGTAACCAATCACAGTTTCAAAATGTTTTCTCCTCCTCATCCTCCTCACATTTACGTCAATGCTGTGATTGGTCGTCAGATTGGTCATCAGACCATCTACGAGATCAGTAACCAATCACAGCCTGAGCGTTTCAGAGCTCTTGTCAATCATAGAGCTAGGCCACGCCCAGGGACGTGGTCAGTCCGTCTTCACTGTTTCAACAGTACGCACAAAGGACATGTCTTCGTTAAGATATGGATAGATTTGTGTTTCTGTCATCTTTAACTGCAATGTCACCTTACATTGTGAAGTCAAGCTGACAGGAATTTGTATCTACATTTATTTTATCGAAGAAATCGACGTCATGACATACAAGGGCTGGGGGTCGCGCAGAGTCGCCATCTTGTTATGTTTGGTAATCGGTTATGTAAGTATTATCAACATCATTTAGGAATCAGCGTTTATTTGACATCGCGATTATTCATGGTATTCAGCTTGTATTGTCTGGTAATCAGCTGCGCAAGTATTATCAACATCATGTAGTAATTGCCTTTTATTTGACACCCGATTATTCATGGTAATCATTCTTGTTATTTTTTATATTGCCTGGTAATCGGCTGCCCAAGTATCAACATCATTTGGTAATCAGCTTTCATTCAACATTGGGGTCATTCATGGTATTCAGCTTGTATATCACTTTGTATATATAGTTTCAGGAGTTTCACATATATATATATATATATATATATATATATATATATATATATATATATATATATATATATATATATATATATATATATATATATATATATATATATATATATATATATATATATATATATATATATATAGTTTCAGGAGTGATTGAGGCAGCTGACAGTTGCCTATATACCACCTAAATAAAGGTATGTGTCAGAAGAACATGTTGCATGCTTGGAACAAGATCGCCCATAGGACAGGCACTCAGCCAGTAATAAATAAATGATGGAACCAACAAACTATAAACTCATACCCACAACAGAACATACCTGCCGACGATACCAACAACGAAACAGGAAACCATAATTATCTAACTTGGGGCCCGACAGACACACCACATGAGATAGACAATAGCGTGAATGACAAGACAGAAAAGAGTTTCGGGGAAACCCCGACAGAGTCTGCAGGATGGGTCACCACGTAGTCCCAGCAGAAGGCTGTGGCGAATGTCCCATGCTGTGGAGAGGAAAGAGGGAAGGGTGTGTGTGTCTATGGCCTTGGCAGGACATGACTGGTACTCGGCACGATCAGTCTGATGTAGCCTTCCATGCGCAGCTCCAGGAGGTCTCCTATGGCTTCTGCCAACACTCTGCATTTTATGTCTCTGGTTTTGCATCAGTGATGACACACTACACCCCTCCACTCTCACTTACCATTGGTCCATGGACTCACTCGTGGGTGGGAAAACCCTTCCCAGCCTCACCAAACAGGGATGTTGGTGGTCGGCGTGGATGTCACGACTTTTCCTGTCTAGCTAGCACCCCAAGGCCTAGCAAAATGCTAAAACAGTAAAAATTGGGTCAAAAGGGTTGATAATTTTAGATACAGACACTGGGCGAGGGAGAGTCATGTAACTATTACATAAGCAACACATTTCTAACAACAAAATTAATGACATGACTCTTATGCTATTACATTTACTACAGAAATAACTGCACTGCACTAAACATTATTAACCCTCTCGGAGCCATATCAACAACATCATGTACAATATATACAGAAGAGTGGGACATGCTTGCACACTGAAAGCAACGACTGGGGTGCATCCTACATGCATTCATAATAAATACAACCTTCATATATTTGATGAAGTAGTTTGTGTGAGAGCTTTATATATATTTGATGAAGTGGTTTGTGAGAGAGCTTGATATATTCGATGAAGTGGTTTGTGAGAGAGCTTGATATATTCGATGAAGTGGTTTGTGAGAGAGCTTTATATATGTTTGATGAAGTGGTTTGTGAGAGAGCTTTATATATGTTTGATGAAGTGGTTTGTGAGAGAGCTTTATATATGTTTGATGAAGTGGTTTGTGAGAGAGCTTTATATATGTTCGATGAAGTGGTTTGTGAGAGAGCTTTATATATGTTTGATGAAGTGGTTTGTGAGAGAGCTTTATATATGTTTGATGAAGTGGTTTGTGAGAGAGCTTTATATATGTTTGATGAAGTGGTTTGTGAGAGCTTTATATATGTTTGATGAAGTGGTTTGTGAGATATATATATATATATATATATATATATATATATATATATATATATATATATATATATATATATATATATATATATATATATATATATATATTTGATGAAGTGGTTTGTGAGAGAGCTTTATATATGTTTGATGAAGTGGTTTGTGAGAGAGCTTTATATATGTTTGATGAAGTGGTTTGTGAGATATATATATATATACATATATATATACATATATATATATACATATATATATATACATATATCTTCTTCTTCTTTCGGCTGCTCCCGTTGGGAGTCGCCACCGCGGATCATCCGTATGATCCGCATAGTGATTTGGCACATGTTTTACGCCGGATGCCCTTCCTGACGCAACCCTGGTCGCCTCTTACGACACAGGGATATGGTACACCTATTTCTAACCGGGGTATACACCGGCCCAGTATTACTGGTACTCATTTCGCCGACCTCGGAAGGATGACAGGCTGAGTCAACCCCCTGGTGTATTAATTCAGTGGTTCAACGGGGCTTGAACTCAGGACCTCTTGGATCCCAAGCCGCTGCCCTAACCACTGCGCCAACACCAGGCTCGTTGTATATATATATATATACATATATATGTTTGATGAAGTGGTTTGTGAGAGAGCTTTATATATGTTTGATGAAGTGGTTTGTGAGAGAGCTTTATATATGTTTGATGAAGTGGTTTGTGAGATATATATATATATATATATATATATATATATATATATATATATATATATATATATATATATATATATATATATATATATATATATATATACATATATATGTTTGATGAAGTGGTTTGTGAGAGAGCTTTATATATGTTTGATGAAGTGGTTTGTGAGAGAGCTTTATATATGTTTGATGAAGTGGTTTGTGAGAGCTTTATATATGTTTGATGAAGTGGTTTGTGAGAGAGCTTTACATATATATATATATATATATATATATATATATATATATATATATATATATATATATATATATATATATATATATATATATATATATATATGTTTGATGAAATGGTTTGTGAGAGAACTTTATATATGTTTGATGAAGTGGTTTGTGAGAGAGCTTTATATATTTGATGAAGTGGAATGTGGTTGCATTTAGTAAGCAGCTACATAACGCAAGGAAATCAAGAATTAGTGATTAGAATGAGATCTTTATGTAAAAGCTTACAGCAATAGTAATTATTAAGGTAAATATGGCAAAGGTTATAAAATAAGAAGAGAAAGAGACATGTGGTAGTGTTGCATAGCAACCAGTTTGAGTGTAAGCTCCATTGTTTTCAGTCACATAACCTGCCATGGGCAGGGCCGTATTTAGGGGAAGCCAGTGGAGCATGTGCTCCAGTGCCTCCACAAAAGGGGGACTCGGTAGAGTGTAAAACGTCCGCCGCCAATACTGCGAGGTCACTCAAGTGAACCTGATATCCCATTCATTTAATTTGACGTCAACAGTGGTCACAGAGTTATAGTTTGCAACTTTCCCTTTTACTTTTAACTTTTACGTACTCAATTCATTTGTCATAACTTGATTCCTTGAGACAGAAATTGATTTTACGTGGATATATCCACCTGAAGTTCCAAAATCAGCCGCAATTATAATTTTGGCATGTATTTTGTTGGAAATCACTCATAACATAAAGAAATGCAAAAAAAAAAAAAAAAAAATCGAAATTTTGTTGAAAAAAAAAAAGTTGCAAAAATATTTTTTCTAGAACAATTTTTTTTTTTTGGGGGGGGGGGGTTGGAAATCACTTAAAACATGTAGAAATGCAAAAAAAAAATTTCAAATATTTTTTCAAAATGGCCGCCATAGCGGCCATATTGGATTTTGGATCAAGTCCAAAATCTCATGGCATGATCCTTGGACCACATATAATTCCACCACCAAGTTTCGTCAAAATCCGTCGAGGATATTTTCCGTAATACTGTTCACAAACAAACAAACAAACAAACAAACAGAAAGGGGTGAAAACAGTAACCTCCGATCTTCAATGGCGGAGGTTAATTATAATTGCGGCTCATTTTGGAACTTCAGGTGGATATACCCACATAAAATCAATTTCTGTCTCAAGGAATCCAGTTATGACGAATGAATTGAGTATGTAAAAGTTAAAAGTAAAAGGAAAAGTTGCAAACTATAACTCTGTGACCACTGTTGACGTCAAATTGAATGAATAGGATATCAGGTTCACTTGAGTGACCGAGCAGTATTGGCGGCGGAGGTTTTGCACTCTACCGAGTGCTCCCCCTCTAGTTTTATACTGTATTTATATTATTTACATGTTTATTGCAATGTTAACATGATATATAT
>NC_140963.1:72611619-72644119 GCF_056783735.1 Eptatretus burgeri | reverse complement strand
CACTGTCTTGAACGTGATGCCGTGGCGCTTCTTGAAATTGCCCAACCAACCGTCGCTCGCCATGAAGTCTGGGATGTGCATCAGCTCGGCCAGTTTCATCGCCTTCTCCTTGATCAGATCGCCGCTGACAGGCACATTCTGTCCTCTTGATTGCTTCAGCCACATGAGCACTCCCTCATCAAGCTTCGGGTCTTGAGCCTGCGTCAACTTCATGCGCTTCGATGGAAATCCAGCTTTGATTGCAGCCTCGATTGCATCCTTCTTGCTGAGAATGCCCTTCACGGTGGTTCTCTTAACTTCGACGCCCCATTTCTTGCTAATCTCCCTGGCCAACTTGGACTGATTCGGCTCCTTCTTCGCGGCATCGATGATCTCCTTCTTCTCCTTCAGCGTAAAGTCGGTTCGCTTGCGTTTCTGAGCTGACATTATGGGCTGAATTTGAAAAAAAATGATGTCACTGTTGTACGTGTGCCTGCGTGTCTGTGTGTGTGCTCGCGCTTTTTTGTGTCTCGTTGTGCGTGTTGTGATTGGCTTGTTGTGGCTGGCATCGGGGAGAAGAATCGCGTGTTTTGACACAGTCTGACTATGCGCGTACGTATTGAGTTATGTTGTGCGCAGCTGGACTGTAGTTCGTCGCTTCGCCTTTGGATGTGAGTGTGATAATCGAGCACTGCGCAATACACACTTTTTCACGACTCGTGCCTTTTAACAGTCACATAGTAGTGGCATGGTAGCGAGAGTAGGGGGTGGCATAGTAAATTTATTTTGTATTGAATTTTGTCGGGACCGAGCAAAAGTGGTATAGAAGCGAGGTGGCATAGTAACGAGCTTTGACTGTATCTATCTATATATATATATATATATATATATATATATATATATATATATATATATATATATATATATATATATATGTATATATATATATATGTATATATATATATATATATATATATATATGTATATATATATATATATATATTGTTACGGATTCGCGCCCGCCGGCGTGCTGACGGCCACGTAACTCGAATCGCGGCACGTCGCCCACCGGACGGACAATCCAGTCGTGACCCTCTCGGACTAACGCCGGGAACCAGTCACGGGTGGACCTTTCGGTCTCACCGCGATCGAGCCAATCAGCCCCCGCGTGGGATAGGGTTGCTCGCCAAATTCGACCTACCAAAGTACCCACACGGAGGGTAGACCGGGCGATCGCACCTCGCCGCAGGTCGACTTCGGACACGGGCCACTTAAGCGACCCGTTCCGTACTATCGGGATAACCGAGCGGTGTTATCGTCGGCCTTGACGGTTCGATTAATTATCGGGCGTATTCAGCCCACTACCAACCCTTTACGTGAAGCAAGATGAGGATTCAATGAAAGAAACGACGAAGCGAAGCGGGAAACAGTTCAACACAAAGCACATTTATTCGCGATGAACGGAAAGCACACATATTCAATTCCACCAAAAGCACATAGAAAAGAAAAATAAACACAATGCAATTTTACACAAAAAGCAAATGCGACAATGCAGATCTAATACCGATTACGCGAGCACACGGCAACACATATACAATTTTACTTCACAGACGGCGCCGACAACACACATTCCCAAAAACAAAACAAAAGAGAACCCTCAAAGATGAGGCGGGCCTGAGGCCGAGACCGGGTCGGGCCTACCCGTCTGGTGATGAGACGCGGAGCGGCGATGGTGCCTCAACTCCATGGGCCTCGCGGGCAGTGTCTGGTAGGGGGTGGGAAAGGGGCCCCCTTGGTCGCACTATCTCAGCGCGGGGGGAAACAGGAGGGGGTTGCTGATGCTCAGGGTATAGAGGATTTCCACTCTGCCTCGAGTCCCGCGACGAGCGTCTCCACCTCGGCCAGGTCGCGCCGTCGGCCTCCCTGGTGTGCAGCTCCCTGCACGACGCGAGCACCCCCTCGTCTGCCCTCGCCGCCTCTCCACAGCTCCGTCCCCTTTTGCTCCGACTCCAACGCACACGACGACGACCAACTCCTTCTGGCTTCTTCTTCCCAACTCCACCGCCCGCGAAGTCTTAACTCTCTTTTCCACTTGACTGACGAACGCGGTCGCTTATATAAGCCCCGTGGCTTCGCTCTCTCATCTTTGACCCCCTCCCTTCGACCTTTCACCTCGCTCCCCATTGGCCCGAGAAAAAGTGGGCGTGAATGCTTTTTGATCCATAAATTTGCATATATCGATCGCCCTCCAACGCCCTGGAGGCGGGGCCAAATCGCCCCTCGCTCACCGATTGGACGGAACAAAAGTGGGCGTGTGTCGTTTTTTATCCGTTTTTGAAGTGGAAAATCCGTGGTTTTGTACACGCTGTTCGGCGCGCGCCCTGCACGAGTCCAACACCGGTACCCACAAGCGGCGCAAGAACGGTGGCGATGCGACGGTTGCGAGGTGTGACGTGAAGCGGCGCCGCGGTGGGTGGTTGATGTTGTGGTTGTAACAATGGCGGTTGGTCCAAATTAAAGATAGTAAAAGAAAAACGGCTATCCTGAAGAGTCGCAGCACGCATAAATGACATGTATTCCCACGAGACAACGGGTTTGGGCCTAACTACACATGTACTTACCGAGATATCTCACCTAAGGGACCTGAATGGTGGTTTGCGAATTTGGTAACCACAACACTACCCCCTCACCTTTTTACAGACTCGTCCCGAGTCGTCAAATTTTCGTGTGCCATCATGTGTAGTTTTCCCCTAGTACATTTTACCTACGGATCCCTGAGTGCGACATTCATGGTATTCGTGTCCCCAAAATAAATAACCTGAGGGCTGCGTAACTATCTAAACAAACTCACTCACACGGACGACTTAAATAAAATTGCCGGCGCAAGGACAGACATGCCGGGGGCGCACTCATATTTACAGTACATCTTAACCTTAACTTACAAATTTTACACTAAACCATGGCCCAGGATCATTGAACTCTGCAAAAAGAAAGCAGTTAGCAGGGAGCCAGGCTGCCCGCATGCAGTCTCTGGCTCAAACAATGCAGGTGACAGGGAATGTGGCTGGCTGCTCACACGCAGTCCAAGGCCTTCCCTTTTGAACTGAACGCAGTGAACCACAACGGTGCATGGGCTGCACAAACGCAGTCTCCGTGCCAGCTCAAGTGGCACACGCAATGAACACAACGAATGGATGGATGAATACAAACACGGTGCACGGGCCGCCACTGCAGGCCCGTGTTGTAGCTGCCAACAGGGCAGTTCTTGCAGCTTGCAAACTGTTGCTTTCTGATCCTGGCGCACATGGCAATGAACAGGGGGGGGGGGGGCAAAGCAAAAATTGAACGGGGCTGGTGAACGTGGGCAGTGGGCATGGCATGGCAAAGGTGCAGGCAACACAGCCCGCAGAAGAAGGCCGCTGCAGGCAAACTCAGCCCGCAGAACCAGGCCGTTGCAGGCAAACACAGCCGGCAGATGAACTGGCCGGCACAGGCCTTGAAGAAAAACAGCCAGCAGATGAACTGGCCGGCACAGGCCTTGCAGCACAGCAGCTGCAGACGAAGTTGGCCGGCCTCCGCCTTGAAGCAAAACACGGCCAGCCGATGAAGTTGGCCAGCTCTTGCCGTTCAGTGGAGGTTGGTGGAGGGAGTGCGGTGGTGCTGGCCACTTGGAAGGCGGGCTCGGACCGACCTTCCTGTCTCCCTCCCACCTATCGCCTTTGCCTGTCACTGTACATACCCACTCCCTTAATTTGTGAAAAACCAATTTAGCCCCCACTTATTTATTTATTTTTTTACTTCCCCACTATAAATCGTCCCCTAACCCCCTTTATCGTCCTTGTTCGGCTAACCTATCCTGTCACCTAGCCTACTCCCAACCCCTACGTTCCCTTCCCGGAGGGGAATAAGGGAGAGCTAGCGTCCTGTGTCGAGGCCCAACGAAGCCTCAGAATGGCCTCCCCAGAGTTCGGCGATCGGCGACCCACCAAAGTGGGTCCAGCGGCCCACAACGAGAGCGAGGGGATGGATGGTGCGGAGGGGTACACTTCCTAATCTACCCTAACCATTTAACTGTTAAACTTCCCCGGGGCTTTCAACAAGCGCCTCTCGCTTAAACTATTGGTTCTAACAACCCAGATTCCCGTCGCCTGTGTTGGTGTCCTCACAATTTCGGGCCTCGCCCCCCCAATTTTCTCTCCGTGCCCTCACACGGTCTCCTGGCTGGGACACGTGGCTCCCTTTGGCAGGCACGACCCTCTGCCGAATCTCCCGCTATGGCACCCCCGGGCACTACACTGCCTCCGAGCCTACCAGCTCCCTAACACCGGGGAGTGCCCCCCATGGCACCTCCCCTGAAACGCACACGTGGCAGGCTGGCTTCCCAGGCCCCTTTCCGAGGGTCACCCTTGCCCACAACACTGCCCACGCGGCTAATGGCGCCCCGGGCCCCCGCACCAAGCAGGCGCACCCGTGCCCACTACGCTATCCCGGCCCCCCATGGGCCCATGGCCTACCACGGCCGACTAGCCTGGTGCCCGGGGTACCCACTCAGCGATACTCACCTTTCGCAGCCACGCTCCCAAGCCCGTCAACAGGGCTCCTGCACCCCTCCAAATGGGTCTCGAGCCTACTTTCCCACCAACAGCAAAACGACCTCCATTTTGTAAATTTGACTAACCCCCTAACTCACTTTATACTCTGACCCCGGGGTCCCTTGGGCGGGAGTCACTCCTCCCCCAAATCACTCATCGCACCATGCATTCCCCATTCACTCCATACACACAGACCCGCTGGCCTCACTCACTCAACAAGTACTCACCTCACAACTCACCAACTCTTCAACACACTCACCGCTGAACTCTGCCATCCTTCTAACTACATCCCCTAACTAACTCGTGCTCCCACGTCGTCCCTTAAACTATAGCACGTTCCATTTAACCTACGTAGCTAAGCTACGTCCCCTCTACATATTCACTGCCTGTCACTGTCTCCAAATCATCAAAAATCATTTCCCATTTTCCCATCCTAAATCTGGCTACAATCCCTCTAACTAATCCATTCCACGGACTCCATGAGGACTTACCCCTGCCCCATGAAGTCGGTCTAACGAAGCTAACCCTTCCCCCTAACTAGTTTCCATCCTGTGCCCAGGTCAAGGGAGTCTTCCACCCCTTGCCCAGGAATCCTCTGCACCCGAAAGTGAGGCTTGCTTTTTTTTTTTTTTTTTTCCATGCGCATCACCAGCGCGGCAACTCGCGCACTTTGCACCTGCCCGTGACGTCATGCAGCTGCACGTGTTCCTCGTCCCTCCTTGGACGGTACCATCCGGCAGAGATACCCCTCCTGCCGGATTCCAACCACACGTGCAGCCATGATGTCACCGTGCGCATAAAAAAAAAACACAAGCCCCACGTCTCGAGGGGTTCCCCACGCGAACACATGTGCTTTGCCCGTTGGAGCTCAACACACACGATCGCGTGGAGAACCCGTCCGGTCCAAATCCATTATCCTGCCTAAACTTTGTCCGTCCGCGGGATCGGCAAATCCACCGCGTGCGTTTCCGGACCGGGACTTCACTCTCGCAAGCGAGCACGTGGCGGTCTCGTGCGTTGCACAGCACGAACCTCGTGCTCACTGCTGGGTGAACCCGGCACGATCCCCGAAATAGCTACAGCCGCTACTCGGCTTTCTCTCCTCTGTCGCCGTCGTCGTCGCCATTCGACCCACGCACACCTGCGTGTTACGACGCACACACTCCATTCCATTACATTTACACCGGGAGACGCGGCTGCGTGCTCCCGCATGCCAACCGACATCTCCCTCACATACCGCTCTCTCACACACACGGTCTCCCTTGCACTCAGCGACCTTGCACACGGCCGTTCACTCACGCGTGCCTCACTCACACACGCGGGGGAACTCATCCGCGGTGCCTCATCCACACACGGCGTGCTGGGAAGCACACACTCCGGCACACTCGCCACCACACCACTCACACGTGGTGCCTCACTCATACTGGCCGTTTCACTCACACACACGGCCTCACTCACACACGGTGCCTCATCCACACACGGCGTGCTGGGAAGCACGTACTCTGGTACCATCGCCACCACACCACTCACACACGGGGTCGCACTCACACCTTGCACCACACACACAGGGACAACCACACTGGGGATTCGTGTCCCCACAAGGGTCTCCGGGGCCTCTATACCCCCCAAGCTCTCCGTGCACCTGTCCACAGCACTCGTCCCCTCAACCTCGCAAAGCACGACCGAACTCACCTGGTCGTGACTCGCCTCAAGGGGGCATACTCCCTCCCCTCGTTCCTGGAGGAGGCCATCCAGGTGCTCGCACTGGGTCCCTACACGCTCCGCGAGCTCACCCCCATTATCCTCCACTACCTCCGTGTGTGTGTGCGCGTCACTTACCCCGTCTTCATCGTGTTGTCTTCCCTCTATTTTTTCTATCTCCCGTGTCTCTATACATTTATAAGTTTCTGTCGTCGTCACCTCGTGTCTCGTCTCACACGTTTTGGTCTCCCCATTTAATTTTTCCCTTTTGGTCACCGTCGATTCCTCTGTCACGACCATCGCCCAACACGCCCCCTGAATTATTTTTTTACCCGCCTCCACCGCGGGCCTGTCAGCCGTTGCACCCCCTTCCAGCTCGTTTGCTCCCACACGTGGAGTCGCCATTCCCAGCTCCCTGGTCACGGCCTTCATGCCCGCCTGCAGGCATCGGCCCATGTTCTGCGTCTCACCCCGTAGCTCTTTCATTTCTTTTTTTATGTTTGTTTCCATTCCGCTCATTTGTTGTGTATTCGCATCCAATTTTTGTGTATTTTTGTGTATTCATCTTTTCGTTCATGCCTTTCATTTCGTTTTTCATTTCATTTGTATTTGCATCCATCTTTTGTGTCATTGCCGCCAGCATGGCGCATAGCTGGGCCATGTCGGATGCACTCAGCTGAGCCGTTTCGGCAAGGGTTGGGGAAGGGTTTTGGTGGAGAGGGGGGGGGAGGTGTCATACACCGCGGCCGCTGCCGCACCCATTTCGGGCTCTGGGTTCAGTTGGGCGAGTCCGTGTTCCTGCACAATCAACATTTCCTGCACGGGGATTCCATCCTGGACCATGGATTCTACATTACTACACATATACATTTCTAATACCCCCGGCTCCCGCTCGCCTTGAGACGCCATCTTGCTTCTCTTAAAGGGTTAATTTGAATCGCTCGTAATTTGGAGGGAATCGGGGGTCGCTTCTCACCCCTGGACCGATTACCGTGAATTTAGCTGGAGACAGGAGAGCCCGTTTTCCTGTTCTCCGATACCAGTGCCGCGAGGAGGGCGATGGATTTGTATCGCACGACCTGACACCAGTGTTACGGATTCGCGCCCGCCGGCGTGCTGACGGCCACGTAACTCGAATCGCGGCACGTCGCCCACCGGACGGACAATCCAGTCGTGACCCTCTCGGACTAACGCCGGGAACCAGTCACGGGTGGACCTTTCGGTCTCACCGCGATCGAGCCAATCAGCCCCCGCGTGGGATAGGGTTGCTCGCCAAATTCGACCTACCTAAGTACCCACACGGAGGGTAGACCGGGCGATCGCACCTCGCCGCAGGTCGACTTCGGACACGGGCCACTTAAGCGACCCGTTCCGTACTATCGGGATAACCGAGCGGTGTTATCGTCGGCCTCGACGGTTCGATTAATTATCGGGCGTATTCAGCCCACTACCAACCCTTTACGTGAAGCAAGATGAGGATTCAATGAAAGAAACGACGAAGCGAAGCGGGAAACAGTTCAACACAAAGCACATTTATTCGCGATGAACGGAAAGCACACATATTCAATTCCACCAAAAGCACATAGAAAAGAAAAATAAACACAATGCAATTTTACACAAAAAGCAAATGCGACAATGCAGATCTAATACCGATTACGCGAGCACACGGCAACACTTATACAATTTTACTTCACAAACGGCGCCGACAACACACATTCCCAAAAACAAAAGAAAAGAGAACCCTCAAAGATGAGGCGGGCCTGAGGCCGAGACCGGGTCGGGCCTACCCGTCTGGTGATGAGACGCGGAGCGGCGATGGTGCCTCAACTCCGCGGGCCTCGCGGGCAGTGTCTGGTAGGGGGTGGGAAAGGGGCCCCCTTGGTCGCAATATCTCAGCGCGGGGGGAAACAGGAGGGGGTTGCTGATGCTCAGGGTATAGAGGATTTCCACTCTGCCTCGAGTCCCGCGACGAGCGTCTCCACCTCGGCCAGGTCGCGCCGTCGGCCTCCCTGGTGTGCAGCTCCCTGCACGACGCGAGCACCCCCTCGTCTGCCCTCGCCGCCTCTCCACAGCTCCGTCCCCTTTTGCTCCGACTCCAACGCACACGACGACGACCAACTCCTTCTGGCTTCTTCTTCCCAACTGCACCGCCCGCGAAGTCTTAACTCTCTTTTCCACTTGACTGACGAACGCGGTCGCTTATATAAGCCCCGTGGCTTCGCTCTCTCATCTTTGACCCCCTCCCTTCGACCTTTCACCTCGCTCCCCATTGGCCCGAGAAAAAGTGGGCGTGAATGCTTTTTGATCCATAAATTTGCATATATCGATCGCCCTCCAACGCCCTGGAGGCGGGGCCAAATCGCCCCTCGCTCACCGATTGGACGGAACAAAAGTGGGCGTGTGTCGTTTTTGATCCGTTTTTGAAGTGGAAAATCCGTGGTTTTGTACACGCTGTTCGGCGCGCGCCCTGAACGAGTCCAACACCGGTACCCACAAGCGGCGCAAGAACGGTGGCGATGCGACGGTTGCGAGGTGTGACGTGAAGCGGCGCCGCGGTGGGTGGTTGATGTTGTGGTTGTAACAATGGCGGTTGGTCCAAATTAAAGATAGTAAAAGAAAAACGGCTATCCTGAAGAGTCGCAGCTCGCATAAATGACATGTATTCCCACTAGACAACGGGTTTGGGCCTAACTACACATGTACTTACCGAGATATCTCACCTAAGGGACCTGAATGGTGGTTTGCGAATTTGGTAACCACAACAATATATATATATATATATATATATATATATATATATATATATATATATATATATATATATATATATATATATATATATATATATATATATATATATATATATATATATATATATATATATATATATATATATATATATATATATATATATATATATATATATATATATATATATATATATATATATATATATATATATATATATATATATATATATATATCTATATATATCTATATATATATATATATATATATATATATATCTATATATATATATATATATATATATATATATATATATCTATATCTGTATATATATATATATATATATATATATATATATATATATATATATATGTGCATTAACATTCAAACAACCACATAACACAAAATTAATCAAGATAGGCTTCAAAAACATTCAAAGCATGAACAAATCTGTTCTGCATTGTGGTCATCTGCCAAATTCACAAATAAATCAAAAAATCTGTAATGTAATCCGATAGGTATCAAGGAGGACGTCAAGTCCGTCGTGGTTTGGCCTTTGGACATACCTGGGGGGAGGGGCGGTCTCATTGCGGCTTTGCCGAGGGGAATCACCAACATTGTCCATCTCATTCTCTCCCCACAACTGTGAATTAACTTTGCCGATAAATCTTCAAACTAGTGATACGTTGCGCATGATTTTCTGTCCATCTCATTGAAGAAAAACACCCGTCCCCTTCACTCCAACTACTGTATAAAGGTGTGGATCATCGGTGATATTCAGCATATTCTGTTCTGGTTGTTGTTGAAGAACTGCATCACCGAGGTGTATGCAGTGGGTTGAAGCGTGCCGCTTGGCATCCGCATTTTGTTTGATAACCCAGTCTCAGTGCAGGGCATTTTGGATTCCAGGATTGTTGATCCGAGTTGGAAGGTGAGAGATTTTGGTGCAGACTTCTCTTCCCAAAAATTAATGCTGCTGGAGATGCCCATGTAGTGCAATGCAGTGTTGTTCGATAATTTAGCAAAAATGTGAAGAGTTCTTGATGCCAATTATTATTATTTATCTGATTGAATTAAAAAAAAACTCCAATTAATTTGATGACTAGAAATTAAAGTTTTAAAACATCATCTCCTTTACTGACGACCAGCATTACCACTGTAAACACGTAAATGACTAAATATCATATGAAGCGAATCATAAAAACAAAATGAAGATATTTCAAAAGGGAGATAGAATAAACGAAATAAAGAAATAAATAAAGGAAAGAGGTTTTAAAAGGTTAACAAGTCTGAAGCCGACGATGGTTCACGAGCGGTATTTGACGATGTAGATTGTTTCAGAAGTCAAGGATAAGACAATGTGATAATGTTTGACGAAGTTATAAAAATGATGAACATGATGTGGTACGAGTGACAGGTTATTAGCTGCAAAATGTGGAAAACCCGGTTTCGTTCAACAACTTTCAAAATTTGACCTTTGTATAACCTTTAAAGGTCACAAAACAATGTTGTGGACATTAAAATAAGGAAACAGGATACGTGCTATAGCTTATTGGAGTTAGGTCGAAAACGTCGAAAACCCGGTTCGATTCCCACAACTTTGAAAATTTGACCTTTGTGACCTTTAAAGGGCAAAGGTCAAGGATTATGACCTTTGGTGCAAAACTTCCTCTGGAACATTCCAGGAACAATACAACGTCATATAGGCTATATGGCATTTCGCACTCAGCGGATTATCCATACTTTGATGAAATCAGCGTAAAAACAAACTTGAAGGGGGCGTCACGGGCAAGGTGTTCGAGATAGAGAAAAATGGTTTCAAGACTTTAGGTGGGGAATGACCTCAAGATTATGCATTAAAAAATATTGTCATCCGAGCTCTCAAAGTTTGGGCGGTCGTATGATTTTTATGTCAAAATTCGAAATTTTCTAAGTTTGTGACCTTGACCTTTGGACGAAAATGGAAAAAAAAAAAAATCGAGCTCCGTGGGGCTATGCAGGTCCCATTGGGCTAACCAAATACCGAAACCACTGCCAGATTCGACAAACCCCTCGGAGAAGATGGATTTTTATGTCAAAATCGTAATTTTCTAAGTTTGTGACCTTGTGACCTTGACCTTGGGACCTTGACCTTGGGACCTTGACCTTGGGACGAAAATGAAAAATCGAGCTCCGTGGGGCTATGCAGGTGCCATTGGGCTAACAGGTCAGGTCAGGTCAGTTATGGGAGCATGTGCCAGAACAGCGCGTCGCTGCGTCCACTTTCCGCCGGTACTCCAGGGGCCTCCGTCTGGCCATCCCCCAGGCAGATGCCAGGCCCATCCCCATCTCCTTGAGATGATGGTCAACCTGTTGCAACCATGAGGCACGTAGTCGGCCTACTGGCCTCCTCCACTCATGAGACTCCCTCGCTGAGAGAATCTGTTGAGCAGGATCAGCGTCAGGAAAACGAGCCACATGTCCATACAGCCGCAACTGACGCTCACGGACTATGCAGGTAATAAATCTCATCCGAGTCTCTCTCAGCAACCGCTCGTTGGACACAAAATCCAACTAGCGATAGCCAAGGATTCTCCGAAGAGACCTGGTACCAAAGGAATTAAGTCTCCATCTCAGATCCTTGGTCAGAGTCCAAGTCTCGCACCCATAGAGCAAGACTGGAAGTACCAAGGACCTGAAGACTCGGACTTTCGTCCTCCCGCATAGGTACCGCCAGCGCGACACCCCATGATCCAGTGAATCCATGACTCCCCAGGCCCGACCCAGACGTCTATTGACCTCTGACTCGCAGCCAGCAAAGACATGAATATCACTGCCAAGGTAAGTGAATCTCTCCACGACCTCAACATCCTCACCACAAACAGACACAGACAGGACAGCAGCATCCAAGATGTCACCGAAAGCCTGGATCTTAGTTTTGACCCAAGAAACCCGTAATCCCAATGGCTCCGACTCCTCATTCAGCACCTCGAGGGCCCCCACGAGGATGTCTAAAGTCTCCGCAAAGATGACTGCATCATCTGCAAAATCAACGTCCGAGATCTTGACATTCCCAAATGATGCACCGCAACTTGATCTCTCTGACATCCTCCCTAAAATCCAGTCCATACAAGTGCTGAAAAGTGTGGGGGCAAGTACACATCCCTGATGAACTCCAGTAACAACTGAAAATAAGTCAGAGATGGTACCACCACACTTCACAGCACTCTCAGCACCAGAGTAGAGTTCAGACATCAGATCGATTAGTTTTGGTGGCACCCCACGAAGACCAAGAATCCTCCAGAGGACATCCCGATTCACTGAATCGAACGCTTTACAGAGATCAACATAGGCTGCAAGCAGCCCCTGCCGAAACTCTCGTCTGCGTTTGGTGAGGACACGAAGTGCAAGGATACGGTCAATCGTTGACCTCTTTGGTGTAAAGCCTGACTGCTCTGGACGCTGGTGCTCAAGCAGATGGTGGCGAATCCTATCAAGTATTATCCGAGCAAAGACCTTGCCCGGCACTGAGAGCAGCGTCACCCCTCGGTAGTTGTTGCAGTCTTGGCGATCACCCTTCCCTTTCCAGAGAGGGACAACAAGGCCCCTCTTCCAGTCAGTTGGGATGATGCCTGTGTTCCAGGCAGAGCACAAAACTGCATGCAATGACACGAGTGCAGCATTTCCACCAGCCTTGAGAAGTTCGGCATGGATGCCACAGATCCCTGGAGCTTTGCCCCGTTTCAACTGGTTCACCACAACCCGTGTTTCCACAAGCGAAGGTGAACCACAGTTGATTCGAGGGTCAGCAACAGGGATTGTAACACCCTTGACGTCCAACTCGACAGCTGGGGGATCAGCCTGGTACAACCGCTCAAAGTAACCGGCCCAGCGGGCCTTCACTTCAGACTCCTCTGTCAAGAGCCTACCACTCTCTGCTCGAACTGCAGTGCTCCGAGGGATGGGCTTGGATGAACGTAATGCGCGAATTCCCCTGTAAGCGGGACGAGAATCACCTGTCCACAGGTGATGCTCTACCCCCTCACAGATTCCTCGCACATAGGCCTCCTTGTCCACCCTCAGTGCACGGCCAGTTTTACGCCTCAGCTCCCTGAACAGCTCAGCTCTGCCATTCAGCCTGGCCCTGCGACTCTGGTCAATGGTATCCAGTGTCCCTTGAGAGACAAAATTCTTCTTTGCCCTGCGGTGAGCTCCAAGGCATCCACCGGCAACATCAAGGACGGTGGTCTTGAAGGCGCTCCACAACTCTTCAAGACCCCCCAAAGCACCCAGACTCCCCAAGTGTCCACTCAGCCTGTTCGCAAACTCCTCAGCTACTCTCTCATCCCTGAGCTTGGCAACATCCAGCCTAGGCTGGGATGGTACCATTCTCCAGGATTTAAGGTGCAGCTTTAGAGTTGCTACAACAAGCCTGTGGTCAGTATTGAGGAACTGAGCACTCCGGTAGACCCTGCAGTTCTAGATCATCCTCCAACGACCGTCAATGAGGACATGGTCAATCTCCTTTGGCACACCGCCAGCGTTGGAATACCAAGTCCAGCGATGAGCTTGTGGGCGCTGAAACCATGAACCAGCCACCCTAAGTCCATGACTTCTTGCAAAGTCAAGGAACTTAGTGCTATTCTGGTTCATAGTTCCTGACCCATGGGGACCAACACACACCTCATAACCATCCCTATCAGTTCCAGTCGATGCATTGAAATCCCCCAAGACTAGAAGTGTATCTCGTCTGGGGCACTGATCAACCACAGACTCGAGTGTGGCGTAGAATGCATCCTTCACGGTGAGATCACTCGCCTCAGTCGGAGCATAAACAGAGACCAGGGAAATGACACCAAAGGAGTGAGGAATCCTTAATCTCATAATACGCTCGTTGATCGGTGTTACCTCAATTATCATTGGGGTCAGCTTGTTGGACACAGCGACAGCAACTCCTTGGGTATGGTAACCATCAGAGCGACCAGACCAATAGTAGGTGTAACCACCCACCATTATCTCGCCGCAATCCGGTCTCTGAACCTCAGAGAGAGCTGCAATCCCGATGTCCAAACGCTTGAGCTCAGATGATAACAGAGACAGGTGATCATCCTCTCTTCGAGATAGGACATTCCAGGCACCCACCCGAAGGGACCGCCTCAGGTTAACCCAAGGAGACCGCCGTCTGGTGGACACAAGTCAGGTCAGGTTCGATCTGTGACCTGCTACAGGTACCATGTAAACCTGTACTAACCTGTTCCATGGTCGGGTTGTCGGCGAATAAACCGTCTCCCCCACCAGGTTTTCTGGTGAGGAGGGTGTTTGGATATGGACACCCAGCAGGATTAAAAACAAAACCTGTCAAAGGGCGGAGGAGCCCCTTGTGAGCCAACGGCCATCCATATCTAGTGCCCAACTGTGTCTGCAGACATCCTCCTGCAGTTGGGTCACTTATTATTAGGAGGTTGGTGGCAGGATTTGCACTCCGGCCACCGTAAAACCCTTCATTCCGCAAAACGCAAAAAAATCTGAAAACCCACTCCGTGGGAGTACCTCCTGTGCATCTTCTCTTCGCAGGGCAGCTCACCGGATGACGGGATTGGGGCAAAGCCTTCGGGACCCCCAATCTTTGATGATAGGAGGGAAACCACGGGGTAACATCCTTGGGTCAGCCATTGGGCTAACCAAACACCAAAACCACTGCCAGATTCGACAAACCCCTCGGAGAAGATGGATTTTTATGTCAAAATCGTAATTTTCTAAGTTTGTGACCTTGACCTTGGGACGAAAATGAAAAATCGAGCTCCGTGGGGCTATGCAGGTGCCATTGGGCTAACCAAATACTGAAACCCCTGCCATATTTGACAAACCCCCTCGGAGAAGATGCAAATTGAAATCGGCAACCCCCTAAAAACACAATTCGCAATTTTCTAAGTTCGTGACCTTGTAGCCTTGACCTTGGGACGAAAATGAAAAAAAAAAAGATCGAGCTCTGTGGGGCGATGCAGATGCTATTGGGCTAACCAAATACCGAAACCCCTGCCAGATTTGACAAACCCCTCGGAGAAGAAAAATTTTTATGTCAAAATTCGCAATTTTCTAAGTTCGTGACATTGTGACCTTGACCTTGGGACGAAAATGAAAAATCGAGCTCCGTGGGGCCCCCCTGTCAGATACCGAATGTTTACCGAAATATTGAATGTTTATGAATAAAAACCAAGCTGTTGAATGGTTAAAAAAAATCACCGAAATATTGAATGTTGAATGTTTACTAACCAAATACCGAAACCCCTGTCAGATTCGACAAACCCCCTCGGAGAAGATGCAAATTGAAATCGGCTACCCCCTAAAAACACGTTTTTTGGGCGTGGCTCCACGCCCACCCATTTTCAGCAAAACACAACTAGATCATGATATTGTTGTGGTTACCAAATTCGCAAACCACCATTCAGGTCCCTTAGGTGAGGTATCTCGGTAAGTACATGTGTAGTTAGGCCCAAACCCGTTGTCTAGTGGGAATACATGTCATTTATGCGTGCTGCGACTCTTCAGGATAGCCGTTTTTCTTTTGTTATCTTTATTTTGGACCAACCGCCATGATTACCACCACAACCACAACATCAACCACCAACCACAACGCCGCTTCACCACAACCGCCACGACCTTCACGTCACACCTCGCAACCGTCGCATCGCCACCGTTCTTGCGCCGCCTGTGGGTACCGGTGTTGGACTCGTGCAGGGCGCGCGCCGAACAGCGTGTACAAAATCACAGATTTTGTGCTTCAAAAAACGGATCAAAAACGACACACGCCCACTTTTTGCCGTCCAATCGGTGAGCGAGGGGCGAATTGGCCCCGCCCCAGGGCGTTGGAGGGCGATCGATATATGCAAATTTATGGATCAAAAAGCATTCACGCCCACTTTTTCTCGGGCCAATCGGGAGCGAGGTGAAAGGTCGAAGGGAGGGGGTCAAAGATGAGAGGGCGAAGCCACGGGGCTGATATAAGCCACCGTGTTCGTCAGTCCAGAGAGTAGGAGAGTCGAGAGGGAACAGAGAGTCAAGACTTCGCGGGCGGTGGAGTTGGCAAGAAGGAGCTGGTCGTCGTGTGCGTTGGAGTCGGAACGGAGGGGACGGAGCTGTGGAGAGGCGGCGAGGGCAGGCGAGGGGGTGCTCGCGTCGTGCAGGGAGCTGCACCCCAGGGAGGCCTACAGCGCGACCTGGCCGAGGTGGAGACGCTCGTTGCGGGGCAATAAAAATCCTCTATACCCCGAGCATCAGCAACCCCCTCCTGTTTTCCCCCGCGCTGAGATAGTGCGACCAAGGGGGCCCCTTTCCCACCCCCTACCAGACACTGCCCGCGAGGCCCGCGGAGTTGAGGCACCATCGCCGCTCCGCGTCTCATCACCAGACGGGTAGGCCCGACCCGGTCTCGGCCTCAGGCCCGCCTCATCCTTGAGGGTATTCTTTTCCTTGGTTTTGGGTATGTGTTGTCGGCGCCGTCTGTGAAGTAAAATTGTATAAGTGTTGCCGTGTGCTCGGTAGTCGGATAGCTCTGCATTGTGTCTTCGCTTTTACATTTGCTTTTTGTGTAAATTGAATTGTGTTTTTCTTTTCTGTGTGCATTTGGTGGAATTGTATATGTGTGCTTTCCGTTCGTCGCGAATAAATGTGCTTTGTGTTGAACTGTTTCCCGCTTCGCTTCGTCATTTCCTTCATTGAATCCTCATCTTGCTTCACGTAAAGGGTTGGTAGTGGGCTGAATACGCCCGATAATTAATCGAACCGTCGAGGTCGACGAATAACACCGCTCGGTTATCCCGATAGTACGGAACGGGTCGCTTAAGTGGCCCGTGTCCGAAGTCGACCTGCGGCGAGGTGCGATCGCCCGGTCTACCCTCCGCGTGGGTACTTAGGTAGGTCGAATTTGGCGAGCAACCCTATCCCACGCGGGGGCTGATTGGCTCGATCGCGGTGAGACCGAAAGGTCCACCCGTGACTGGTTCCCGGCGTTAGTCCGAGAGGGTCACGACTGGATTGTCCGTCCGGTGGGCGACGTGCCGCGATTCGAGTTACGTGGCCGTCAGCACGCCGGCGGGCGCGAATCCGCAACAATATAAACCTCCCACCAAAATTTTGTCAGGATCGGATCAAAACCCACGGAGCTATGCTCGGGACAGACACAGACAGACAGACAGACAGACAGGCAACAATAACGAATAAAGTGGTCACTTATTTTTTTCGTGAAAATATTTTTTCATGAACCAATAATAAAGCAAGAAATGTCAAGCACTTCATTGCAGATACAGTTCATGGTAAAATGTGATGCTTGCAACGTAACACTGAACATTAATTTTGGTTTCATTCACACATTCCTTTCACTAACTCACCAAATGCAGCCACAGCAAGGGTTAAAGTAACCACCACAGATGCCCACGATACCCAGAGAGCCTGGCGCCGAAACACCTGAGCCTCCTGAGGCTTCAGTTGGCACCGGCTGTCGAGCACATCTAAAAGGGTCAAGGACAGAGAAGGAAAGGGATGATGGACTATAATACCAGCACTGTTGATTCTAAAGATCCCAAGGTATCTTTGAAAAAAGTTGACCATCATGTACATACACTCCAATCAAATTCCAAATTATTTTGATTATTTAGACTTTAGAGGAACCATTCCATTAGTAACATTGCCACATCGCTGAAAATGCGAGAAATGATTCAACCAGCAGCATGGACTGCAGTCATGACAGAGAGAGACAGAGAAAGAAAAAGAGAGACATGAAGAATAATTTCACAGAGAAAGAAAGATCTTAATATGACTTAAATTAGAGGAGTCCAGAATAAGAGCTCAGAGATACTGTAATTATCTTTGATCTGTCTTGCCTGGGTTCAATTTACATCCTGACTATGAACTGTCATCATGGTATTTAATCGGCAGAGTGTTGCATCAACATGTATGCCATCCGAATGGAAAGTGGAGGGTTGGGGCTTGTTAAGCCAGCTTTCCTGTCTGCTCGCATTTACTCTGATAAATATTCTGTAATAAAGATGGTGGTTTACCCAGGGGTTATTAGTTTTTTGTGGCCCAACAAGGAAACACTATACTTTCACTTTATTTTTCAACTTAATCTCCTTTTCTGGAAATGCACTTCATCCATCGGTCCTCGAGCTTGGCTATGCCCATTCTGTAGAAGTCCTTGTTGCACCCCTCCAATAATTCCTCCACAGCTGCCATCACAGCATTGTCATTCTCATATTTGTTTCTTTGCAGAGCTTCTTTCAGGTGAAGGAACAAATAAAAGTCAGATGGGGCTAGATCTGGTGAATAGAGTTTGTATGGCAGAAGTTCATACCCACAGTTAGTTGCAGCAGCCAACGAAAGTTGGGCAGTGGGTGGAGAGGTGCTGTCCTGGAGAAGCAGCACACCTCGGGCCAGTTTCCCCTCATCTTTGTTGGTTAATAATTGCATCCCGCAACTAGTGCATTTCATCACAATTGTATTTGCGAGTATCACACCATCACAACTGCACCATCTACCATTATCACACCATCACAACCTAAAACACAGTCGCCATGACCTTTCTCGCTGAAGATGTCCTCTTGAACCTCCAAGGATTTGGGGAACCTGTGTATTTCCACTGCATGCTTTGTTGGTTGGTCTCAGGATCAAAGTGGTGAACCCATGCCTTGTCCTGTGTGATAATCCGCTGGTGGGAGTCATGAAAATGGACGAACCACTCACGGAAAATGTCGAGGCACGTTTTCCCTGGTCCACTATCAGCAATCAGGGAACCGGCAGTGTTGACACCTTTTCCATGCCCAATTGGTTTGCAAGGGTTGATTGAATCGAACCAAACTTGACACCCAATGTCTCAGCTACGTGCCTGATGGTTGCTCGTCTGTCTTTCATCACTACTTCATGCACCTGGTCCACTATTTCTGGTGTTGCCACCTCAACAGGACGATCTGATCTGTGTTCATCTTCGGTGCTTGTTCTGTCATGCTTCAACTCAGCTACCCAGGTCTTTACCAAGGAATATGAAAGAATATCATCCCATAATAATGCGACCATATCCATATGTATTTTCTCGGGAGACAAGCCTTCCTTGTGCAGGTACTTTATCACAGTTCCGAGCTCCGATTTCTCCATTTTGATTGAATTGTGGGAGGTTCCCTACTTTAAGTCTATGCTCTGGAAAATCTGCAAGCAGAAATATGGAATTAGCAAGATACAGTGCATTATAATAGGAAGGATAGATCTTTATACTCTGTAACTTTCATCATCCTACCATGTCTAAAAGTAGGTTAAGCCACAAACAAACTTATCACCCCTTGTAGAAAGACAAAGAAGATAAAATAAATATAAATACTGATAAAAGATAAAGATTTGTTCCTCAAAGGCAGACTATACTCCACAAAGGCAACTTCACGATCCTGCCGAGCTATTCCCTTGATAACTTTTCGACAGGGTATAAACTGAGTGAGATGTGTATTGCAAACTTAGATAAAATTTCCAATTCAATTACGATAGAAAAATTATTTTAGTCTCTGGTAATATAAAATTCACAATGTGGGGTGAAGGACTTTTACTCCCTTCCCCATTAAATTACTCGTTCCAATTTAAGAGTTCCCCATTTTCTGCACCACCTTCTCCTTCCACTCCCATTATCACCTTTATATTTCTATGTTTACCTCCATGTTTCTGCATTGGTAGTAATTTATTCAGATGTTCGGACCGGCAGGATAGCTGAATGAATGTGCACTCGCCTATTGAGCCGTATAGCCTGTGTTTGAATCTCAACTCCGCTAGAAACTATCACCCTGGTATTTCGTAGGCAGGGTGATGCATCAATGTGTGCGCTGCTTCCTTGGATCGACCTTAACCCAGAGGACTGATCTGCCAGTACTGTGGGTGTTGGGAGATGTTAAATATCCTATGGTCTCCTTTTTGAAGATAGATATCGCCAACACCTCAAACAAATTACAAATTCGTACCAGTCGAACGGCAGGCCTGATTAGCCGGTTCAAGAAAGACTTGCGCTACAAGACTGTTGAGAAAGACGTAACAAAAACGTTTGTCAGCCATCTCCACATGTTAGAGTGAATAATTGGGACTGTTAAAAAATATATGGAAAGAGAGTGAAAGAAAGAAAGAAAGAGAGAGACAGATCAGAAGTTTGCACTGAACATCTGTATCATTATTCTAAATATTCATTATCATATGGCCATATTCTGAATATTCAATATTAGTTCTCCCACTACATCTGGAAGGGCTCCTTTGGATTCTATGAGCATTGAACCCATCGCTTCGCTGACGGTAGTTGAACATCATAACTTGTATATGTTAGAGTACAGTAATCCAGTTTATTAACAGTAATTATTTGCATTATTTTTATTCCATAAATATTTTGTTCACACCAAACAACTCAGCGTTCATTTCAGTAATATACACACTTATTCGTCAAAAAACAATATTATGAATTGGATTTATGTCCCCAGCAATCAGATGCGAAATCATAATTTTTTTCAAGTTGAAAAATACAATTCTCAATGAGTCATGAATATACACAGCCATAAAGTCCGAGCCTAGCGCCAGACACAATGCCGTAATGATGTCCCAGGTGAAAACGCCGTCTTTTACTACAACTTCATCTTACTAAATCCATAATCCCGATGCCTAGCGACTGGCATTCATCCCATCACCTACAGACGTCAGATAGAGTCAGATATATGGGTTGTGGTGTTCAACTGCCGTGAGCGAAGCAATAGGATGGGTTGAGTGCGGGACCCTGGGGTGACGTGCACATCGCGCCATACGTAACTCCTTTATGACATCCCAACAAAAAGAGCGTGGCAGACAGAGGGACGGATGGACAGAGAAATCCAGCTACTTTACTATATAGATTATCATGGGCAATGGAGGTTTCCTTTTTTGCTTGATATACAAAATACCATCAATAATAATAATAATAATAATAATAATAATAATAATAATGGTAACTTGCATTTTATTTCGTTTTACATCTTCATCAGGGCATTAAGCATACAAAACAGGACAAAGGACAATACTGATCATCATGCTATCAACATTATCCCATTTTATTTTCAGTTCAGTATCAATATTATCCCGAACTACTCATAACCAGTTACTGCCATTCATCTAAGGCGACGTGATCTGGAAGTACTATAGACATTCCGGCACACAGGTCAGGACATTGCATAACAAAATTCAGGATTATCAATGAAATAAATTGCATTTTAATGAGAAAAAACAAATTTCATTGAGAAGCAAGTATGGTAGTTGATGTGAAAACAAAACCACGTTATTTTTTTCCAGTAAAATTTGTGAGATTGTAGCTCACATTTCCTTACTGTCAACTAATTATCATTGCTGGCTTACTATCCAATGTACCTTAAGCATGTACTCTATTTGCATTGGTTCTCACTGTTCACTGCATACCTATAGGGATCATTTCTACCAAAATGAATTGAAAAAAAAATTTTTGATACCAAAATTATATTTCAGTGTCATGGTGGTGGTTTTGAGAAAGCATTGTTGTATTGTTACCACCGAAGGTGAAGGAGGTTATGTTTTCATCCCTTTCTGTTTGTCTGTGTACAGAATATCTCAAAAAGTTTCGGACGGATTCGGACGGAATTTTTTGCGGACAGGTTAGGTGTGTGACAAGGACGAACTGATTAGATTTTTGTGAAGTTCTGGATCCGGATCCGACCACTAGAATTTTTGAAGTGATTCTTCACCATTGAGTGATAGGACCAAAAAGGATATATAGCACAATATCTCAAAAAGTTGTTGACCGATTTGGATGAAACTTTATGGATACACTGGGTTTGTGTGAAAAGGAAGAATTGATTCGATTTTGGTGAAGATCCGGATCCGACTACTATAATTTTTAAAGTGATTCTTCAACATTGAGAGATAGGGCTCAAAAACGATATATGGCATGATATCTAAATAATGTATTGGGCCAGATATGTTCTCGGGGATCAGGCATTGCATGACGGGGGTATGCACTCTGCCGAGTGCCCTTCTCGTTCTCACTGTTTTGAGTTTGATTTCGATTCTTGCTTAGAAACCTGGAGAGATAGGCAACACTGGGTCAATTTGCCCATGTAGACACCACTATGGTACCTCAACGATGTTCGTGAAGCTACGGAACATCGTCAAAATTATATTTTACAGTTTGTACAATGTTTTAAACCAAATAATTTATGGAATTACACATGTGATTATGCATCAAGATATTTATGAAACATGCTTATTGGTCTCTGTGAGGAATAACAGGTAAACTGAGTAAAACACATCATCGCTAGCTAAGCTCAGTTAAGTCAAGTTGTAACAATGCTGAACTCAATAAATCAGGCAAATGCCTTTGCAAACTGAAATGCTATTAGTTTGACATTGATAATATTGTTTAGAATTTGCTATCAAGTACGGTTTGATTAAAGTTTATCATGGAACTCGCAGTGAAGAGTCAATGCAAGTCAGCAAGCATATGCGGTTCAATCTCTTCTCTTCAACATGTTTGACGTGGTTGTTTAGTCCAGCATTCTTGGACAACTATGCTACCAAGGGGTCTTCCTCTCAGAGTCAGGATGATTTAAATATACGATAGGTGTTGTGCTTGCACAGAAGATTGTTTTTTAATCACACCACCACCTCAAGTCTTCCTCCATTCCTACCTATAATCTGTCACACCCCCATTAACCTTCCCACCCCCAACCCACTTAGCAAAGTCACCCCTATTAGTCACAGCGAATGAAGCTTCCTTCCCTCTCGTCTCTCCCTTCCCTTATTCGTCCATTCCCAAGCTTGTTTCACCTATTTGTTGTGCCACTGCTTCAATGTCAGTGTTGCCTTCTAGTTCTACCTTCTGTCACCTCGCTCTTCCATGAAGCTATATTTTGTATCTGAAAAAACTCCAGAAATGTCACAGTAATTTAATCCATTTTCAGCTGCCTACCACTTTTTCCGCAAACCTCAAGATCATTATCGCCTGTCATCATCTCACACTTTTACAATTTGTATAAAGGTCAGCTTGCAAATGCACAGTGAAAGGATTTCTGTGCTGAATTAACATTCATGGAGAGGTTTCCATGCCCACCCATTCCTCCTCCAGTTATGTTGCACTATCTCGAGCAATTTCTCTCCCTAATATTTCTCCAAGGGATCAGTGCTGTGGTCAACATGTAATTCCATATTTTTAAGATGTAAAGCAGGCCTTATGGTAAAGCTAACAACAATGGGTTAAAGGAAGTGCAACATTGAAAATAACTGACAAACACATCGAGATCATAATGTGCAGTTATAATGAAAAACAAAATACACCACATGTCGATGCAGCATTTGACGAAAGGTGGGTTTGAGTGAACACCTTGAAAGAATGCAGGGAAGAACATGACATGATCGAATTTGAAAGTTTTTCAAAGTGAAGAAAAGAGAGGAGACTAAAATTTGGAGATGGGCAGACCGCTGAGGCATGGAGAGGGAAGACAAGAGTGGATTATCAGATGAATAGGTTCTACCTAAGAAGCTGCACCAGAATGGAGGATTGATAGCACAGGTGGTGGGAAGACTGGATGAAAGCTTGGGAATTTTTTCTCAATCATTCCCACCATGAATGGTTTTCTCTTGCAACTGTGGACTCACTTATCCTCTATTGTCGTTTTCCTGTGAAGGTAATTGATTTTTAGCTTATCTGGAATTTACATTCCAGAGAAGGTATTGTCATCGTGCACTATCCGTTCGTCCCACCTGTCTCCTTTTTTGACTCCTTGTGCCAAACTGCTAGGCCGAGCTGACTGAAATTTTGCAGCGGCGTTCGTATCTTGACTGGTAAAAGGAGTTGCAAAGCTCGTTCCGGTCAACTGACTTTAACTAGGCCAAAATGGCCGACTTAGTAAATTTCTTCAAAAATCTTCATCTCCAGACCCACCAGTCAGAATACTACCAAATTTGGGTTACAACATTAGGATAGGGTCCTGATGTAAAATTGCAGAGGTCATGCTGATCACATTACCAGAAGTGTGTCAAAATGGCAGTCACGCAAATTCCTTCCAAAATCTTCTCTCGAACCACCTGTCAGAATGCGAACAAATTTGGGTTGCCACATTATGGTAGGGTTGGGATGTTAATTATATTGTGGAAGTAACGCAGATCACATGACTGGAAGTGTGTCAAAATGGCGGACTTGGTCAACTTTTGGGAAAATTGCATTAATTCCTTTAAAAATGTTCCGCATCAGACCCACCAATCAGAATTCTACCAAATTTGGGTTACAACGTTAGGCCAGGGCTCAGATAAGCTGCAGGTCCAGTGGTCCAATTTTTGTTGTTTATTTGTTTGTTTACAGGGTCTTCATGTTTGGAGCTGAATACACAAATTGTACATACACACGGATACAAATACACGAGACAACACCAGCCTCAACTTCAGATGAGGACCATCACTGAGCTTCTCAGAGCACTCTGGATACCAGCGACAACATATTTTATGACATCGCTTTCCTCTTCACACTCAGAGGAGCAATGCATGAGGAATTTCCTCCCTCCCATGAATGCAAACCCTTGGGGTTTGTCCATGCACTACCCTTTAAATGCAGTGTCAAGCAAGGAGGCAGCACAAGTCTTCAGTAAGACTCAAGCATGGTCAAAATCAAACCAATGACCTCCCAGATTCAGAGCTAACACTCAAACCATAATGCCAGAGTCTGCATCCTCAAATTTTTGTCATATTTTGATTTCCATTCTATGTTGTCATTCCATAAGTGTTGCAGGAAGCCGTGGTTGCCATAGACTCGCCACTCTCGGCACATTTTGTCTTCGTTTAATTGTTTGTGTGTTTTATTCCACGCATTGGTCTTGCAGGATAGCTGCAAGGTGCACATATTTAAGCTGCTTCGCCCAGCTACACATCTCAACCCAGCTAAAAACCATCACCTTGATGTTTCACATGCAGGGAGAAGTGCACTGCTTTTCCTGCATGCAAAATTTATGTGCACACACTGATGTGTGCGAAAGGGCATTGCGCTGTCTACCAGCAGGACTTGTCTGCAAGCAGCGGGGGCAACAGTAGATATTACAGATCCCATGGTGTCTTTTGCGTAGAGTCGGTCAGGTATTGCCAGCACCCTGAACAAATTGCAAATTCCTGCCCTGACTTCCTAAGTCGGAGTGGCGACCTATCCGGGATTGTAACCCTAGCCACAGAAAATGCTTCCGCAGCACCTCCGCTCCATGTGAAGCAAGGTTCATGATATATGATAATGTGTGCATCATTAAGTTTCACCTTATCATCCAGACTTACCTTCAGATAAGCACAGTCACCAATGCTGGTAAATGCGGAAGTTGGATTTAAATTTAAAACCTTAAAATTTTTATTGGATGAAGCCTTCTTCCTAAAAGCAATTCCTAGATGTAGAAACTGTATTCATTATGTGGTGTGCGAGGAGTCCAGTATCGCCAGAAGGAAATGTGGGCAGTGTTTTCGAAAGCAATTCCTCAAGGGAACTATGTCTCTGTGCTTCTGTTCCATTATTTACACGTTTGTATTCGCTCAATAAGGGGGAGAGTGGGCAGGCTGATTGCTGCAAGGAGGGGATTGGAGGAAATTATGTGCATCAAGGGATGAAAATAATAGTGAGTCGTGTGGGTATGACTGCGTAAGCATTGTGAATTATATTTCTAATTAGTCAACCAAAGGTCGATGGGGTGTGTCACACAGCACAAGAAGTTTCACAAAACCTTAATCAACGTGTAGTGATTTTCCACACCTTGTTTACTACTGCATTTCTTATTTTGTGATTGCATTAAAAACATATCATTCGCATCCTTTTATTTCCTTGAACCAAAAAAGAACAAGTTTATCAAAACAAAACCAATCAAAATGTGATTACATTTGTTTGTAAAGGGTTCGATTCAACACCATTTTGAGTCATTGAGTGGATAGAGGGAAAATGATAAACAAAAGTTCAGTGTGTATTGCAACAAGATGCCCTTCTAGTGCGTTTATGGTGCCAACTAGTACAGTCAGATGTGACCGCAAAAATGAATGTGGTTTTAACTCTCCACCTCGCCAGGAAACTACTCCTTTAAATAACAAAGGGATAAATTTCCCAATTTTGTGGAGGCACAATATATTTTCAACAAAACATTCACAAAGACAAGCTAAGTTTTGGGGTCTGTACAAATAAGTCCAGCAAACATTCTGTTGGAATGCAAGACAAGGATATGTTGTATTGTTATATGGTATGGCATGCATATTCGATAAAGGATGAGAAGATTACGACACATGGCCGAGAAGGATAGCCAAGTCGTTTACACACTCGCCTCGAAGCTGTCTAGTCTGGGTTTGAATCAAGACCCAGCTGTAAAACTGTCATCCTGGTGTTTCACATGCCAGGCAAGGCATCCATGTGTGTGCCGTCGCTCGGATGGTCGTTAAACGTGTGTCCCATCTGCCAGTATTAGTAGGCGAGTGTTAAAAATCCCAGGGTGTCCTTCGTGAAGAGTAGGCAAGCTATTGCAGGCATCCTGACTTTCATCCACCAACTAATGCAAACAGACTGGTCATGCTGGAATTGCAATACAACCTAATTTAATGAATGGAGAGTATCAAACTTGATTCTGGATGAATGGATAGTTTACATAGAGGGAGTAAACATCTACAGACACTATCAGATGACTATATAGGATATATAATGGACAATCACAGAGCCGATGAAGATACTGATGTATAGATTAAATAAGTGGGATTCATTCAAGAGTCGATAATAACAGGAGAAAAAAAACAAAACCTTGAAATAATTAAATAAGTCTAGGCATTTCATGAATCCATGGCAGTCTAGTATTTCATCAGCCGTTGTTCCCCTGTCCGCCTCATACCCCATGAGGGGCATGAGTCACCCTCATGCTGGGACTACATTTTCAGTGCTTTGTCCCAAATTGAAAGGTTTTCATCATTGCTGACAATAAGCTACAGGGAAAGAAAACTGGCATTAAATTTTCTAATTGGATGGAGTGTACACTGTGATTTTATGCTTGGATTTGAACGATAAATAATGTCAGAAAAACATCTATTGTCTATTTTTTTTATGCTGGGGAAAATTACAGGTGAGACCAGGTGAGGTACAGTGTGGCAATGAGGAGATAGCCTGCTGCTGTCATTGTTATCACTGCACCCTTGGTGGAAGGAGTGCACTGCTGCCCCATTTTAGTAGCATGTGTATTTGTGTTTGGACTGTCTCCTGTGTGATAAAAAGCTACGGTGTGCTTTTAACTCGACATATTTTGATAAAGTACAGTCAGCAGTGTGCTAATGGTTTTTTGCACAGTGGTCTCTTCCATTTTACCAGCATGTCCCATGCTAATCCATATATACGGTCCCTGTAGTTTATAGAGTTACTGGGTAGGGCTCAGAGTGACTCATAGTAGACATTTGATTTGGTGCCTGAGATTGAATCTCAAACCAGATAGAAAGTCACCCTGGTGGTCTGAACGCGGGGCAAGGCCGCATCAATGTGTGTGCACACTGTCCCTCGGAACTACGTTAAACCGAAGGATCAGTCTCACAGCACTTGTCGTTAGTGGAGGTTAAATATCCCACAGTATCTTTTATGAAAAATAGGCAAGAATGCCTGAACTCCCATTGATTTCAGGTCCAGAAGAAAAAACATGGGTTATTCCTTTAAAAAAGAAAGGTTATTCACCTCATGGATGCCTTCATATAAATAAGTACAGTCTCATAAAAGGAAGCCTGAGAAATTATGGCTGGCAGTCAGAGAATAATTTTGTAACAGAGCATTTATTAAAGATAATTGGATTAAATTGTATGATCTAATCATTACTATACTTCATGGACCGGTGTTTGTTTGTGTTTGTCGTGCTACTCCTCCTACAGTTCTGGGCCGATTCCATCCAGCCTTGCGACGTAGGATCAGTATGAACTCAATTAATGTATAGGGGTGTTTTTTTTTTATCTTTGCCGGTGGTCTTGGGGTGGGCGCAAATTCTCTATGTTAATGTGTATTGTGTCACACCACCTCCTGGTGGGGGAGGGTATTACAAGACTCCACCATTTACAGTTCAGTATTCCTGTCCACACGTTTCCAGTGTCACGACGTGTTTTGAATTATAGGAAGTATTATAGTTGGTATGTTTCTTTTTCATGCATGTAAAGGCGCTGTCACACCTTGACGTTTTAGCCAGCAATGGCAACGTATAAAAATGTATGTAAAACGTTGGCGTACGCTGAAGTTTTGAGGTTTTTTTTTTAATGTTTTGGTCGTATTCATTCGTATGCATAACATATTAGTAACGGGCACAGAATGTTTCGTTGTGTCATAGATAAATTATACCAACGAATGCTTAGCCTGTTGTCGGCGTTCACAACCTTTGCCCAAGGATAGTTTAACTTAGGTATAGCGCGCTGCACGTATCGCCGCCAAACTCATGGCGTAGCCTGTTAAAAACCTGCCGCACGCCGATTTAAATCATAACCGCCTGAAAATTGGAAGTGTCAACATCGCAGTCACACCATGACGATTTAGCCAGCGTATGCCGACCAATGAAAAATGTGTGTAAAACGCTGGCACACGTCGAATACGGTATGGGTAAGTTGTGTATACGTTAGGAGCACGCTGAAAAACGAGGAAGTACGCTGTCATATTCCGTGGTACGTCTAGTTGGTCGTGAAATTTCAAGCATGCTGAAAATTTTACGACGTACAGCTCACAAGTTGCACATGCGCTGGCATAAGTTCTCTGCACGCCCCGGGATCGTTGACACACGTCGGACACACGTTACTTGTAAGTTACCCATAAGTCGAAACACGTAGAGGTAATGTTTAGCATACGCGAAACTTAATTTTTAACCTATGAGTAACGTGCTTTGAACCTATGAGTTGCGTGCTTTGAACCTATGTGTAACGTATCTCAAATGCACATTGTCGTATGTAGACGAATTTGATTGACGTCTTCCGGACACCACAGAACTTACTGAACGTATTTCTAACTTACATCTACCGTATAATGGCGTATTGGCAGCGTTTAGGGGAATTGGTATATACAAATGGGCTTCACAAGAGGAACCCGTCAGTGTTCCAGACTCCATGTTGAGTAGATGTCAATGTCAGTAGTATCAGTAGTAGTAGTATTAGGTGAGCGCGTCAGGAGTAGTAGTAGGTGAGCGTGTCAGTAGTAGTAGTAGTAGTAGTAGTGGTAGGTGAGCGTGTCAGTAGTCGTAGTAGTAGTAGTGGTAGTGGTAGTAGTAGTAGTAGATATCAAGTGATAGTGGTAGTACATGATATCAATATACAGCTCAAGCGAACCGACAGTAGTAGTAGTAGTAGTAGTAGTATTGGTAGTAGTAGTATGTCCATGTCAGTAGTAGTATGTGAGCGTAATGGGGAGGGTGTGGGTGATGATGGATCCTCGTTGCGTCCACGAAAAGGAGACTACTTTGCACCATTGTTCGATGTTCTTTTTGGTTAATTTTTTTTTTCTCATTCCCACGATGAACTATTTTTTTGTTTCAGTTTTAAAAGTATTCAAAACGACTTGGACAAATGCATAATGTACTAGTAATGAACACCGAACGCTTCGATAACTTACACATAGGTTATACCAACGATTGATTAGCGTGTTTTAGGCGTCCACAACCTATGCCCAACGATAGTCTAACGTATGCATAGTGTGGCAGCGTATCGTCGACGATTCCGTGAGGTTTTCTATTCATAGGCTGCAACTTCCCTTTTAATAAATGGCTGTCACTCGCCTATTGTTTTTGGACGCTGGTGCTCGGCAATTGAAATAGTTTCCATTGAATGAGTTAAATCACTTCCACTGGACTATTAAAATGATTTAATAATAATGCTTGGTTATCCTTGGACCCACTCTGGCTCGCAGCTCGTCGAACATCGCTGGGGGCATTCGCAGGAAGTTGATGAAGGATGCATGGTCCTCGTTCCGGAGTTCCACAATGAGCTGGTCATATATGCCGTAATGGCGTCGCCTCCTGATCCATGGTCTCACCCAGTTCCTTCTCCTCCATTCATGTCTTCTTCACCCGGCTCTATTGGTATGCAACTGGTGCAGTGTCAACTCGATGAGGTCATGTTGATGTTCGAGGACAGGTAAGTATTGTCGTCTCAGCGTTGCCGTATCCTCCATCTCTCAGAATGACATGGACATGTACTCACCACGAAGTCTAAAAACAGACGGGTTCCTCCTGCAAAGCCCCTTTTTATATACCAATTCCCCTAATCGCTGCCAATACGCCATGATACGGTATCTGTAAGTTAGAAACGCGTTCATTAAGTTCTGTTGTCGGCCTGAAGAGGTCGAATACGTCGACATACGTATTTGTGCGTCAGACATGCTTTACAAATAATTCCCAAGCACGTTACTCATAGGTTATAAATAAGTCACGGGTACCCGAAACATTATTTTGACGTGTTTTGACGTATGAGGAACTTTCAAGTAACGTGTTGCGAAGTGTGAACAACGATTGTGTAGCGTGCATACAAAACGTTACTCATAGGTTAGAAATAAGTTTCGGGTACGCGAAACATTACCTCGACGTGTTTTGACTGATGAGTAACTTACAAGTAACGTGTGTCGACGTGTGTCAACGATCGCATAATGTGCCTACAACTTATGGCCAGCGTAGCGGAACGTGTGAGTCATACGCCGGCATACGTCATAAAATTTCAAGCATGCAAAAATTTGAGGACAACCCAAAAGTACAACATTTAAAGCCAGCGTACTACGACTTATGGCAGTGTTTTTCAGCATGGTCTTAACGTTTACAAAACGTGCCCATAACGTATTCGACGTGTGCCAGCGTTTTAGACAAATTTTTCATAAATCGGCATACGCTGGCTAAATCGTCAAGGTGTGACAGCGGCTTAACCTGGGGTTTTTTCTGGCCGATACAGAGCTATCAGTTGCCTAAACACCGCCCAAATACAGGTATGTGTCAGAAGAACGTGTTGCATGATTGGAACAAGATCGCCCATCGGGTGCGTACTCTGCTTGTATATGTAAAGTCCAGTTAGTTTTTGGACTATGTATGCAATTGCCGATGCACTGCCTTCACCCCATTTGTTGGACAGCTCGCCCACAATCAAAATCATGTGCCAACATTTTGTGAAGCAGCAATAGGCCACAGGCCTGAGGCTTCAGGTGTCAGTCCATGGCCCAATACAATTGGAATTATCCCAGGTACAGTGGCTTCACAAAATATTTACACCCCTCAACTTTCGTAACATTTTGTTGTGTTAGAGCCTGAATTTAAAATAAATTAAATTTCAATTTTTTGTCATCGATCTACACAAAATGCTCCAAAATGACAAAGTGAAAACATTTTTAGAATTTATTACAAATTGTTTAAAAATGAAAAGCTGAAATGTCTTGTGTCAATAAACAATAAGTATTCAATCCCCATAATCAATACTTAGCACAAGCACCTTTGGCGGCGATTACAGCTTTGAATCTTCTTGGGCATGTCTGTATCAGCTTTGCAGATCTGGATTTGGGGATTTTCTCCCATTCTTCCTTGCAGATTTGCTTAAGCTCTGTCAAGTTGAATGGGGAGTCTCAATGACCAGCATTTTTCATGTTTTCCAGAGATTCTCAATAAGATTCACAGATTCTCAATCGGATTCAAATCGGGCCACTCAAGGACATTAATGTTCTTGTTGTGAAGCCATTCCAGTATTGCTTTGGCTGGATGCTTGTGGTCATTGTCCTGTTGGAATGTAAATCTTCGCCACAGTCTAAGGTCTTTTGCACTCTGAAGCAGGTTCTCCTCAAGGATTTGCCTGTGTTTGGCTCCATTCATTGTTCCCTCTATCCTTACAAGTCTCCTCGTCCTGTCACTGAAAAGCATCCCCATAGCATGATGCTGCTACCATCATGCTTCACAGTTGGGATGGTGTTTGATGGTTGATGAGCTGTGCTCAGTTTGCACCAGATGTAATGCTTTGCATTCAGGCCAAAGAGTTCAATTTTCATCTCATTAGATCCCAGATTATTTTGCCTCATGCCTGAAGAGTCTTTCACGTGCCTTTTTGCAAACTCCAGTTGTGCCGTCATGAACCTTTTTCTCAAGATTGGCTTCCGTCTGGCTTCTCTCCCATGAAGCCTATGCTTTCCTATGCAGCTGGGCATCCTATGCTTTCCTAAGCCCATGCAACTGTCATCAGGCTGAGAAGTGGGAAGAGTCCGAGTAGTTCCATATTCTTTCCATTTCCTTATGATGGAGCTCACTGTAGTTTTGGAAACTTTCAACACTCGAGAAAATGTTTCACACCCTTACCCAGATCTGTGCCTCTTCGCCTATCTCGGAGTTCTATGGACAGTTCCTTAGACCTCATGGTAGAGTTTCTGTGCTGACATGCATTGTCAACAGTGTGACCTTATATACAAAGGTGTGTTTCTTTCTAAATCATGTCTAATCAATTGAATTGTCCACAGGTGGACTCCA
>NC_140963.1:72544119-72589119 GCF_056783735.1 Eptatretus burgeri | reverse complement strand
ATATATTGAATGCATCCCCATTATAATGTTCAGCACAGTTTGCATCCTCAATCAAATGCTGTCCAATAGCAGAGGCACACGATGTTGGGATTGATGCTGGGACCTTCCTACCAGTGCATACCGGCTGTATTTGTGTACCAATTGTTTCTCTTGATGGACAAATGGATATGCTGTTTGATTCTGTCAGTCAGAGTCTAGGTAGTTCTGCCTACATACTGAGCATCACACCGGCACTTGCACTCATAAATAATATTGCGAAGTTTTGAGGCAGGCAGAACATCCTTCTTAACTGCAGGAATCAAACGTCGAGAGGTGAAAATCACTCTTGGACGAGCAGCCAGATTAGTGTTTGAGACACATCTTTGGATTTGTTCCTCATATATTTGCGACATTTTCCCTTTCCAAGGAATTTTGATGGAGATTGGGCACTTTTCAGGACCCATCTTCCGTTCATTTATAGCAGTGAGGAATTTGTGCATAAACCTCCTGATGATATACTCAGGATATCCATTCTCACAAAGGATGCCGGCAATCTTGTCCATCTCTGTATGAAGCTTGGAATTGGAACATCTCCTCTTAGCTCGACTCACTAATACATTGATCAAACCAATCTTGTACCTCGTTGAACGAAAAGAGTCCCTTCGAGTATACTGGCCGGTGAAAGTGGGCTTTCTGTAGATGGATGGAATAAATGAAGATGCAGATCTCTCTCCAAGGATGTCCAGAAAGGGTAAGTAATCAGAACGTTCCAATTCCTTCGTGAACTTGAGGGCAGGATGAAGAGAATTCAATTCATTCATGAAGCGGTCACAGACTTCACGAGATTCAAACAGGCAAAATATGTCATCCACATATCTGTGGTATACGATGGGGGATTGAGTTACCTGCAACTTGGTCACCTGCAACTGCTGCAGTTCTTGATAGCCAAAAAAGATGTTTGCTAACGTTGGGCCCAAAAAAGAGGCCATGGCCACCCCATCAATTTGGACAAACGTAATGTTATTACAGCTAAACTCGACATCTCTTGTAGCCATGTTCATCTATCCACCGAAGACAGATTCAGAAATGGGAGGATGCTCAAGTTCCATGTGATACAGCAAATGTGCGCATATATCGTTAGTCTCTGTCAAAGGGACATTTGTAAACAGGCTATCAATGTCAAAATAACATATTACATTCTCCAAACCCGTAGGACACGTCTCCCTTATGGCATCAGCAAAAGTGAAAGAATCTTTGATGACGAACCTGGAGACTGACTCAAGCGCTAGTTGCAGTAACTCTCCCAGCCATTTTGCCAGCTGATGCTGGGCAGAGCCGACCATGGACAGAATTGGTCTCAGTGGAACATTCTGTTTGTGAATCTTCGGTAGACCTTACATTCTCAGATGAAAACAGAGTACTGGCTTGATCCTCTTGTAATATTCCCTTGACAATTCACCACGTTTATGCAGTTGGAGCAAGCTCTTACCGATTTCATTCTCCAAACGTGACATACGGTCATGTGTATCCATGATTCCCAGCTGTCGAAACTTGGACTGATCCTGTAGGATAACCAACATTTTGTTCACGTAGTCCACCTGGTTTAAAATAACCACACCAGAGCCTTTGTCAGGTTAACAGATGTGGATTTCAGGGTTTCTTCTTAAATTCTTCATGGCAGTCATGCATTCCCTTTGTAAATAGAAGTCAGAAAGGTCTTTTGGGGCCCCACAGAAGGCATATGCTAAATCACAAAGTCGAGCCTTCATCGCCTGATCTGCTTCAATAGAAACTGCATAATGTTTACTCAACTGCTCAAAAAGAAGCTCAAACTCTGCAAAAACTTCCTCTCTTTTAATGTTGTTGTTTGGAATGCTGAACCTAACACCATGAGCGAGAATAAATATCTTGGTGTCAGATAGGGTATAGTCCGACAAATTGAGAACTTGCTTTGAAGAATCACGAATGATTGAACCAAAACGTTTCACCTTTAGACGATCAATGTTTCGATCGTTTCTCTGTCTTGCAGCCAATTTGACACGGTCATCAATCTTTGCAATATATCTACACAGACGGACCATGTCAAAGAAGGACAAAAACTTCCATGCAAGCCACCACTCTGTTCGCAAAGCATGACGTAGGCCCGAGGATCGACGTTGTGTTCTCCCAAGTTCATCCTGCAGAAGTAAAAAAAAACGTGCCTAAATTTGTTTCCTAGCCAAGCTTTCATAATATCACCCTTACTCCCAAGCAGTACTTCAAAGGTACAACAAGCATGGATTTGAGATCTTCGCTGGTAGAATGGAACAAGGTTGCCAAGGTTACGAATTTCACCAACTGAGATATCTGCACACTGGATATCTTATTCTTTCGGCTGCTCCATTTCGGGGTCGCCACAGCAGATCATCTGTATGATCCGCATAGTGATTTGGCACATGTTTTACGCCGGATGCCCTTCCTGACGCAACCCTGGTCGCCTCTTACGACACAGGGATATGGTACACCTATTTTAACCGGGGTATACACCGGCCCAGTACACTGGTACTCATTTCGCCGACCTCGGAAGGAGGACAGGCTGAGTCAACCCCCTGGTGTATTAATTCAGTGGCTCAACGGGGCTTGAACTCAGGACCATTGGATCCCAAGCCGCTGCCCTAACCACTGCGCCAACACCAGGTATATATATATATATATATATATATATATATATATATATATATATATATATATATATATATATATATATATATATATATATATACATATATATATATATATATATATATACATATATATATATATATATATACATATATATATACATATATATACATATATATATACATATATATATACATATATATATATATATATACATATATATATATATATATACATATATATATATATATATACATATATATATATATATATATATACATATATATATATATATATATACATATATATATATATACATATATATATATATACATATATATATATATATATATACATATATATATATATATATATATATATATATATATATATATATATATATATATATATATAAAAATCAGTTACTGTGCAACTCCAAACCATGAGTGGTGGCCGTGCCGGAACTGCGTCCCATGCTTAAACCCTTGCTTGCTGCACGGCCCCGGGAGCGCCAAGCACAACCTGCCATGAGGAACATCATCTCCCACTTCACCAACCACACTACATATCTGTATTTTTGTTGACAAATTGCTCCCCTCACCACTAATCCTCCCCAGGCAAAGTCTAATCTTGGACTAATATATATATATATATATATATATATATATATATATATATATATATATATATATATATATATATATATATATATATATATATATATATATATGAACGTGCGTGGCCATATGTGCGTGGCCATACGTGCAAAAAAAAAAGAAACTTTAAAACCGCGTGCCAGAAACAACAACCACACAGGCCGTTCCTTCGCTCTCGCGTGGCCGTACGTGCAAACTCCCCCAAAAAATAAAAACCAAAAAATAAAATTAAAATAAAAAAAACCAAACAACAAAAAAAAACTTTCAAACAACCACACAGGCCGTTCCTTCGCTCTCATAAAACGACGACTGGATTGGGGCATTGTGTTTATCTATAAATGCGCATAAGAAATCGAGAAATTATTAGAATACATTAAGTCATCACTATCCGGAAGTCCCTACGTTGTAACCCGTAATGGGGAACGCGGCTGAGGATCTCTTCCCCAATGGCCACGCTTACGCAGCAACGTGCCCTGTGATTGGTAACTAAATGGCGCATAGGCCACGCCTACGCAGCAACGTGTCCTGTCATTGGTTGGTAAATAAATGGCCATAACTTGGGAAGCACTTGTCCGATTAATATCAAACCTTGAAAAGGCACATACTCAGGGCCCCAGCAATTTACCTGGCAAGTTTCAATTAGATCGGACCAGTGGTTGTTGAGAAACAGCGGTCACACACACACACGGAAATATAGATAGATGTGTGTGTGTGTGTGGTGTGTGGTGTGTGGTGTGTGGTGTGTGTGGTGTGTGTGGTGTGTAATAAAGTTATTGACAAATTCAGACGAAACGGTGGAAACGGGTGTGTGATAATGACAAAGTGATTCGATTTTGGTGAAGATACGGATATGGATTTGGATACTGGAATTTTAAGTGATTCTTCACCATTGAGAGGTCGGGCCAAAAACGATAAATAGCATGATATTTCAAAAAGTTGTGGACGAGTTATGATAAAACTATGTGGACGAGTTGATTTGGTGACGAGAACAAGCAGATTCGATTTTGGTTCAGGTCCGGATTCAGATCCGGCCTCTCAGTGTGACACAAAACGTAAACTATGTATTGCACCCGATATTTTCTCGTGTATCAGGGCATTACATGGTGGAGGTATTCTCTCTACCGAGTGCCCTTTTATTTACATGAGTGTTTATGTTTAACTTTCACTCATGAAGTCAAATCTGTGCAACTTTTTACAGGAGCTAAACATTCAATCAAAATATAAATGATATGAATTAATGCAAGTTACAAGACTGAATTAAAAAAAATAAAATAAAAGCTTGACTTACACTTTTCACAAATCTTCAAAATGAAACCTATTTTCCATAATAAATGAAATTCCTCGATGATGGTACATTATTAGACTTGTTTATAAACTGACCATGGGGGGCATCCTCCACGCAAAGCCTTTCAGGATGCGGCACCTGCTGTTCGCCTTTCATCTCCTCCATCTCCCGTTCATCTTTTTCTAATTCGGAACAAGGCTTTTCTGTACCTTCTCCATCTTCCTCCTCGTCTCCCCCAGCAAGATTTCCAGCCACTTCTCTGTCTGAGTCTTTATTGGCCATGTATCAGGTATTGTTCCCCTTGCACCGTCTTCACAGGTTTTCTTCAATTCGCTTTCAATTTGTTTTTGCCTGTAATCTTTTTTCTTATGAATCTGCCTCCTATCTGTTTCGATGTAATTCTTCTTCACTCAACGTTCCTCTTGCTCTCGCTCCAGTCGAAGATCCGCGTTGTACCCGCTTACTCACTCCCCACCCTGGAAACCTTCCGCTCCTCCCACTTCCACAGCCCTCTCTGCCATACTCTGCGCAATAACTGCCTCAAATTGCAGAAGGTGGTTGGAAGTGTGGGAATGAAGGCGGAGTGAGGACATGCGGGTGTATGGTGCTAAGGAGTGGATATGATGTGAGTGTATGCGAGAGAAAGGGATTTAACGAGGACGAATGTACTAGATTACCCCTAATAATATCTTTCCATAAAATACTAAATTATTATCTCCAACAAAAAATAAATAATTTCTGGTGAAGGATTAACCTCCTAAAATATTCCTGTTTCTCATTTTGGACCTTCATGCAAGGAAGCCATATGTCAGCTTCTTTCAATAACCTGCTCGGTCTCCTATCCTCACCATCCATTGAGACTATGTGCTGACAGTACAAATGTCAGCAGTTTGATCCCAGGGGAATTTGAAGCCAAGGAGACTGGGGGGAGAGAGTAGCAACCCTTTTAAAATTGCCCTGAAAGCATGTCCTTGATCCCACATCCTGGAGAAGTGATTATGAGACAGACAGGTGTTTCTTGGTTCAATAACGTATTCAAACTGCCTTCTTATGTATAAAGTCAGGATTGTCGTTACAAACACACATCTTAGTAAAAAAACAAAAACGACATTGAAGGAAGAGCAAATTCAGTTTTTACTGTGTGCTGTGATAAAGCACCACAGAAGCAGATTGTAATATCACAGTAGGTAACTCTATCATCCTACATCAAGCAGTTCTAACAATTCACACTCCAACATACGAGCGATGCTGCATGTTTCCTTCTCACTGTTCCTGAAAAAGAAATCACTGGCATTGCCGAATAGATTGAGAAGCAAGCTTCGGGGTTATTTTGCTCCACCTACAGCACATTTATTAACAGGTGTCCGATAAATACCTATCTCATGAGTTTTCTGTTTTTTAACGAGGTCACTGCTTCTTTGGGAATCAATTCGATTTCATTTTGAACAGGAAAGTACATATTCAGTGAGTACTGCTAGAAATGATTACCTGCTTTGAAAGACCTGGACTGATAAGAGTTCTGAGAATGAGATGCTTCAAATACAAACACACAAACACACATCTTGTTATCCCCTCTCCTGGTTTGTCTTTCAGACTTGTATCTCTTTTGTTGAACACTTTGAATGCCCAACGTAATGATTTGGACAAATATTACACGTCCTTTGTCTGATAATTCACAGTGAGGGAAGCGGGTGCTCAATCAAAGCAAATTGCCTTCCGCAATGTAATTGTTTAATTGGACAACACATGTTTCTCCTGCTATATGTTGTCTCGCTTTTCAGGCTCAGCATTCACAGAATCCCATTGGACTACCACAATGGTTATCTCACACCTACATATTTATAGTATGTACAGTGTCTTCAGAAAGTGCATGGTTCACAAAGTGGGTATGCTGTGGTACGTTTGTGGGAAATTCCACATTGAACTATTATGAGGTACTTAGACAAACCATAAATGGTCAGAAATGAAAGTGGACATCTTGGGGAACCTGCAGAAACCGGCAATATCATACTCTCCATTTCTCTGTTTTATTGAAGATGAATTAAAGCAACAGAATATGGGTATTGTAACCTTCGAAATGTTAGTTTGATTGGTAAAATTTTTACTTTACGGTACGTTTCTTATGTGACAGTTATTTTGAGTGTGGTGACTCAGAATGTGAACTTTGGTGTCTCTTTTATGTTTTTATGAGGTTCTGTCTCCCTATTTGGGTTTTCTGGCATCTACCCTATCTGATGAAATAATGGATTCGTACATAACGCTTCATGTCCACTGCATCGAGAAAAATAAGGAGTCCAGTGTTGATAATGTTTCTTATGATTTTTATTCCAAATCTCCCTTAATTTCTTGGAAATATGACAGAGTCTAGCGGCAGAAAAATATAGATCAAAATTCTGATCAGAAAAATAAAATTCGGACCGCAATTAATCCCGTCTTGATTTTCGTGTCAGTCCCGTGATGTACGAATCATCTCTCGTCGGACGCAAATAACGCTAGCATTAGAAAATCTTGCCGTCTTGCAAACTTCCCCGATTGATGGATATAATAGGCACTTGCAAGCGTGTCAGCACATTTCCATTTGCCGTCGAGTGCAGCGTTTGTCTTCGTGTCCGTGTCTTTGCAAGAGCCGTAACGTATGAATCCAGCGTGAGGACGCCGAGCCGAACGAGGTGACTCACATTTGTCTGATAATTCTTCATTTTAACCAACGCTATAATTTTTGGTGCTTTGTGAGGATCCGAGAGGTAATAATTTTTTTTTTTTGTATACCTTGTCGAGGCTCGTATGAGAGCTAACACACAACGCACAGCAAGGGGGCATGAGACAAGAGGGGCGGGAGTGGAAGGGACAAAACAGTGGGGAACAGACACATTAGGTGAACTGTGGAAGGGAGAGGGATGGGGATGGGACGGGGAACATGGCGAAGAGAAGATGGACATTACAGGGACTTTCAGGAAGGAAAGCAGGGGAATTGAAGGAAGTGGGCTTGGGTGGATTATCGGGGGTAGAAAAGATCGAGGATTTGGATGGGGGAAGATAAGAGGTGGTGGTGAACAGCTGTTTTGAAAGCCTGGAGGGAAGAATGGGAAAGAATGGAGTGAGGAAGTTTATTCCAAAGGCGGGAAAAAAGAGGAATGAAAGAGTGAAGATGAGCAGTGATTCGTGATTTTGGTAGTTTTACCAGAAGGGGGTTGTTGGCGGACCTTGAGCGCCCTGTGGAAATGTGGTGGGGACAAATCGCAGAGAGAGCAGGGGGGGCAAGGCTGGAGAGGAGTCGGTAGAAGACAGAAAGACCACCGACCAACCTGCGGTGATTGAGTGAGAGGCCCAAAGACTCAGCTTCATTGCGGGAGATGCCGATGATCTTAAATGCCCTGGTTTCGACAGCGTGAAGCCGAGAAAGGTGGGAGGCAGGAGCACCAGCCCAGAGGGGAGAGCAGTACTCCATCAGGCTATGGACAAAAGCTTTGTAAGTGGTCAGGAGCTCAAGAGGGCAGAGGAAGGACTTTGCACGACGGAGGATTCCCAGTCGGCGACTGGCTTTTGAGGCGAGGTTGGAAATGTGACTTTCCCAGGAAAGGTCATGGCAGATAGTGAGACCCAGAAGCTTGAAAGAAAAGACTTCTTCCAGAGGATTGTTGAGAAAGTGGATGGGGGGGGGCATGTCCTCGGCCATCTCTCTTATAGCCGGTCCGTATCAATGCAAACATGTGGCATGTCGCTTCATCATGCCCATTTAATTACGCATCTGGCTCCTTCTCGAGCCTCTTCTTGTCATCTGACTCCTCTTCTTCTCCAGCACTTTTCTAAAACAACTACAGTATTTATCGTTTACTTTAAAACGGACTCCCTCCGCCGGATCCTCTTCTTTCTCTCAATAAAATTATCTGACAATGAACTTTTCTTTGTTCGAAATGCGTTACCTGCTGAGAGCGCTCTCCCTTACTTTCGCTCAAGCACTTGTCGTTCCTCCAGGCACTACCTATTTCACTTTTCACTTTTCATGTTTAAAGTGATTATTTTCAGAAGTTGGAAAGAAATAGATTCCATTTTAACGTTATTTTTCGCTTTCAAGTGTGGCTTTCTTTGCTACTGAACTACTCTGTGTTTTCTTCTTTAATTTATGACATCGGACTCTCTCAAAATGTGTTGTTTTTTTTCTTTTTCCTGTCACATATTGCGCCTGTTTAAAAAGGCAGAGTAAAAATTATCTGTTTGTTATCCTAAAATATAATATTTACGTTGTTTTTTTTCATCCGATTCCGTACATAACGCTGACGCCAAGCTCGAAATTTGAACGTGTATTTACAGTGTTGTATATATTCAGTGGTAACTTTAAAACCAGACGTACTGCAGGTCTAAAAATTTAGATTTAGCTATTTGAATACATGCAGATGAACATAATGGGTTGCATTTCATGTTTCCCTAAACTTTTTTTTTTGCCCTTTGTGTAACAGTATGTGTACCCACTTTGTGAACCATGAACGAAAGTATTCACACCCTTCGACTGTCACATTTTGTTATGTTAGAGCCTAAATTTAAAATTGATTCAATTTAGATTTTTGTCACCGATCTACACAAATACCCCATAATGCCAAAGTGAAAAAAAAGTTTTTCGAAATTTTTACTCATTAATTGAAAATTAAAAGCTGAAATATCTTGAGTCAATACTTTGTATAAGCACCTTTGGCAGTGATTACAGCTTTGAGTCTTCTTGGGTATGTCTGTATCAGCTTGGCACATCTGGATTTGGGGATTTTCTCCCATTTTCCCTTGCAGATTTGCTCAAGCTCTGTCAAGTTGGATGGGGAGCGTATGTGAACAGCAATCTTCAAGTCATTCTATATATTCTCAATTGGGATCCAAGTCTGGGCTTTGGCTAGGCCACTCAAGGACTTTCAAGTCCTTGTTCTGAAGCCATTCCAGTGTTGCTTTGGCTTTATGCTTTGGGTAAGCCTGGTGTTGGCTTCACGGCTTGGGCGACTGGCTTAGGATCCTAGGGTCCTGAGTTTGAGCCCCGTTTGCTGCTGAATTAAAACCAGGTGGGGTTGATTCAGCCTGTCATTCTTCCGAGGTTGGCGAAATGAGCATGAGTGTACCAGTTGAGGGGCGTACAGTATCAACGGCACAGCTGCACTTCGAAGAAATGATAGCAACCCAGCAGCCAAGCTGCCATACGCAAGAACAGTATGCTTGGGGTCATTGTCCTGTTGGAATGTAAATCTTTGCCATCGTCTCAGGTCTTTTGCACTCTGAAGCAGGTTCTCCTCAATGATTTTACTATATTTCACTCCATTCATTCATTGTTCACTCTATCCTTACAAGTCTCCTAGTCCTGCCACTGAAATGTATCCCCATAGCATGATGCTGCCACCACCATACTTCACAGTAGGGATGGTGTTAGATGGTTGATGAGCTGTGCTCGGTTTCTGCCAGACGTACTGCTTTGCATTCAAGTCAAAGAGTTCAATTTTCATCTCATAAGACTACAGATTCTTTTACCTCATGCCCGAAGATTCTTTCACGTGCTTTTTTACAAACTCCAGGCATGCCGTCATGTGCTTTTTTTTCTCAGGAGCCACTTCCATCTGGCCACTCTCCCATGAAGCCTTGATTTGTGAAGTGCTGCAGAAACTGTTGCCCTTCTGGGCAGGTTCTATCTCAGCCAAGGAACTAATATATAAAGCTCATTCCAACCAAGCAATGACTCACTGATATTAATGTTTGGTACCTTCCGGGTGACGCAGAAAGCTGAAATTTCACGTGCCGATGGACATCGAAGCTGATACACCAGGGGAAAAAAATCAAAGAACCATGGGAAAGCGTCCGTAAATGAAATGGCTGAAAATAAGTGCAGCTGTGTTATGCTCTGCACTGCAGGTGAGCAGTCTGAGACAATGGGGAAGCATCATTCAATATTGCTTACAATGTGTAAGCATACCCTGACAATATATAAATATATATGCATACATATTCCTACACACACACACACACACACACACACACACACACACACACACACACACACACACACACACACACACACACACACACACACACACACACACACACACACACACACACACACACACACACACACACACACACACACACAGCTTTGCTGATGGACTTAATCAAGACAACATGTTGTACTTCGCAACCATTCTGCTATATTCACTCTATAATTTGACCGTGGTCATCTTCCATCTGCCTGGAAGTCAGCTAACATCACCTTCATCAACCATCCATGCAACTTCCATATGGTGTGAGCAAAAATCACTTCCGCTTTGCTGTGAAGCTCAGTATTAGATGCTTTGGTTTGAACCTCCACTTAAAATGAGTGAAATGAAATATTTTGAAAATTTTGAATTATACTCACTTGGATTTGAAAATCACTGTAATGCATATTATCAAGTTGTTTAAAATTTATAAATATAAGATGATGTGTAATACTGGATACCACTGGGTGGCACTATACAATACACATTTACAAAGACAGAATTGGGGTCTTCCCTCACCCTGAACCCCCTCCGTCAGATATGTGCTACCCCGACAGAAACCACACTGTGGCTACTCTTATGGAACATGCAAAATTTGGTACAGTATTTTTTTTAGTTTTAGAAGCACATATAAACTAGACGGTATTCATGGAATACTTACCCCGCGCAGTCTTGAGAATGACTTGTTGCAAGCCAACTCTGCTGGTAACAAATTTGTAATTAAAAGAATTAAATTCAAATCAAATGGAAGACCAAATAAAATAGGTACTGCATTGAAGTCCACCAATGAAAAAAAGCAAAATGCAAAGATAAAGTCATCGTGAGGAACCTGGATAGGGTATAAAGAAATAAATATAAATGAATGCAGATACAAAAAAAATTAAACAATTCTGCCTGCCAGACCATGCTTCCGATCAGGTTGAAATTTTAACCATGTATTCTCCATCACTTCTGGATCACAATTTTGAAGTTTCATGTCAATTGAAGCAGTGGTTAAAGAGAGAGGGAATTATAAAAAATATTTTCCTTCAATCCAATATGGCTGACAAGCCATGTGACCTATCAATTATTCATGAACATCCTGGTATCCCCAAGGCTTGGGGAACATGTGTGTGAAGTTTCCCCTCAATTTGTCCAGCCATTCTGAAGCAGATGATTTTTAATGGTTTGAGGATAAATCCAATATGGCTGCCAAACCATGTGACCTATGATGTCATAGGTGGGGAACTTTTTGTTCCTCATGGACAGGTGGTCATACCTGTAAAGTTTCTCCTCGATCTGTTCAGCCATTTCGAAGAAGATTTTTGAAGGTACTTTATTTTTGAAAATATGGCTGCCATGACCGATCATGTAAAAAACAAAAATTCTGTTGACCAATTTATCCTTAGATGACCCTCAAACATTAGATGACCCCTCTTGGATAGGTGGTCATACCTGTAAAGTTTCTCCTCGATCTGTTCAGCCGTTTCGGAGAAGATTTTTGAAGGTTCTTCATTTAAAAAAAAAATATGGCTGCCATGACCGATAACATCATAATTTTTTTCCGTTGACCAATTTAACCTTAAATAACTCTCAAACATTTTCCGACTGATCGGATCTAGCATTCTACATATGCAATTACAACATCATAATGAACACACCTATGACATCATGAAAATATCACACATATTCACCATTGAGGGTACTTGACAGGTGCCAAGTTATATTTTTTCCATGGAGCCATTTCGGAGATTCAGAGGTCCAATGTTTCTCTTTTTTTCCAACATGGCTGCCACACCGCGTAACCTACGACATCGTAATCATCATGAGTACATTCTACATGCAGAGTTGCACCGATGGTGAAAAATTCGTGTCAATCCGACAAGTTGTTCCAGAGCAAAGGGAATAACAAAATGCAGACACGTACCACATACGTACGCACGTACATACTGTCGCAGTACTGGCGATCCAGGTTAATCCCCCCCGAACCAAATTGTGGTGACAGGTGCTTAACACTGCCAGCCCCGAATGGTCGAGCGGTTTTTCCATATTAGGAGGCAGACACATGAATCCTGGGAGATAATAACACGTGCGAGAGGGGAAGGGCGCAATGGCGTAGGGACGGAGGCATGGGGAAGCATGGACAAGGGGTTTATACTCAAACCCCACGACAAATACACGGACACAGCAACTTAAAATAACCGTGGAATTTAATGAAAATAGACATATTTACAAGGGACAATAATTCAAAAGGTAATGATGATAACGTGAAGTAAATAAATCCTAAAGTCGAGGCGCCTCTACACACAAATATAAATACAAACAAGGAGAAAGGAAACAAAAGCAAAGCAAATCCTCCCTTTATTCTGGCACTTAGCTTCGTCCAAAGATAGTCTTTAGGGAACTTTGAATCGGGGCACTTTGTAGACGCACCCTAAAATGGCGCCAAGCCAGTCTCTCACAGCGGGAATGTTTATAAGGCAATTTGTGAGCGGTATTCAACACCAAGGCTCAGAGACCCCGTGCAGCTTAGAATGGTACCGTCTCCTTCGGTGATATACACGAGGCTTCGAGGCCTGTCTCATAAGCCTAGCCAAGAGTCGATGGCCAGCGTCTTGCTTCACCACGTGAGCCAAATCACCTCAGCACGAATACGAGAATTGTGCCATCTTCTTCATGCATCGAAGGAAAGCTATTTTGTCATGCTGGGAGGAGAGCAAAGCGAGATCCTTCGTCCGAGCCACATTCCCACAATGACTACAACTGCCCTCCTCACACCCCAACCTCGTGCGTTCCTCCAGATCTCTCTGTCTGACATCACACCGAACCCACGTTTCCTCCTCCGGGGCGTGGCTTGCTCGTAAGAAATCTGGGAAGGTGGGGCCTCCGCCCACTCAGCATGTTTGGCAAGCTTCTGACATCACACCCATCAATCATTAGCTTCAGGAGCGTGACTTCACCCACCATCACCCTTGAAGGTGGGGCTTCTTCCTACTTGTCATGTTATAAAAATGTTATAGTCATGGTCATGTTATAAAAATGCAATTCTTCCAGGGTTTGTAATACAAAAACATCAGGAAAATTCACAGGGGGGCAATTACATACTGGGGGAACTTATCCTTAATCCCTATCCAATTGACACTGCACCACCCCACCCCCCCCCCCCCCCCGTGTCGTGACACGTAACACTTAAGCTCACAGTCTCCGTACTGAATTACATCGAGATGTCTCCAACACGTCCACGGAACAAACAACTCTATACAATCCTAACTTTCCCATTAAATTCCTCCATCTACCCCCCACAACCATAACAATATCAACGGAACCAATCGCATAACCCCGCTTTTCGCATCGTGAGCTCACAAACAAAAAACAATTGAGATTTATCGATATTATAAAGCAGGAGTGTGTCAGTCCGTCCCCCAACTACTCCCTCATAGACCATGTGGAGGTACTCGCTATTACCTTCAGAAAATGATTTTCGTTGTGCAGATCACCAATCTGGATGAAATTTGGCACACTTGAAGAATTTTAGACGCCGAGTCCAAATCCACTTGTTTTCACGTCGAGGATGTGACACAATTGGTCATTTTTGGCAATTAAAGATACACCGAACATTAAAGCATGATTTTGACACAGAAATGAAGAATCAAGGTTAGACTGATATGCACGTCAAATAAAACTCTTGTGAGGTCTTAAAATGATACAATATGTTTATACAGAGCCCTATTCACTGTTATTAAAGATGTTTATAATTAAAGGTCGTAAACCAAAAGCAGTTACATATTTTTACTGGCCGAAAACGTCTGGACCGACCAGATAGGCCTTCGAGTTGACCAAGGCAACTTTTTGCTTAAAAGGCAGCCACACTGGCTATTAAAGGTAGTTACATTGACTATTAAAGACAGTTACAGTGCCTATTAAAGACAGTTACATTGGCTATTACGGATTAAATCAAACACAAAGACACTGCGCGACTCAGCCTGATGAAAAGTCGAACCGCCACAAGAAGATTACTGTCTTAGAACTCCAGTATTTCTTGCTCTGAAGCGGTTGCTGAACTCGGCTCTTGACTGCTGCTATTACAAAACTGAAGTCCACTATTACATGCTAACCAACCTGAATACAACTGTGTAGTAGATCACCACAGCAAAAGCAGTGTGACACCCACATTCACAGTTCGTCGTCGGAATCATCGTCAGTTGTGCTTTCATCATCCATAAGTTCCATTTCTGCACGGGTCTGTTCATCGTTGGCGCGGTTTTGACACCCACAACACTCTGCGCAGGACAGTCCTTTTGACCGGCAAGAACACTGGTTGGTCTCAAATTTCGTCTTCTTGCAATTACATTTCGTTGCCTCTAACAGTTCCTTCGGCGCTGGTGGTTTGTTCAGCCAGTGAACAATCAGTGCTCCGTTGCGTTCCATCCATCCATGAAATGTAGAAGGGGCTTCTATAAACCTCTCAGTCACACGGTGGTGGATCGCAGACTGATAGTTCACTCTTTTGCAATGCAGCATCAGAGCGTCGCTTGTAGGCGGCAACTTCTGTTCTCCCAGCGACTGACTGCAGAATAGCTTGTAGCGAGCCTCATCCACACTCTTCATGGTCGGCTGATTGTACATGGCGCAGACGAATTGTTCCAGGTCGCGAATGATATTCTGATCTCGCGTGAATTCTCGACCAATGCTCCCGAAACAGGTGATGAGATGGGGACCCTTCATCATCAAGTCGAATGGCCTCGTTTTGCCCTTACCATGGAATGCACTGGTGGTATCACTTCCCGTGAAATTGTGCAAAATTATCAACGCATCACAGACAGAACTTTCCAGGGCATTACTCAGCTTCCTAATGTCAACAACGAAAATGTCCTTGGGACTTCCTGTGACCAGATGGAAATTTCGCACCCGAATCGACTTCGAGTGAGCTAATGCCAACACAAACACATCGGTGTCGAAACTCTCTATGCGCACCGACTCTTCATTCTGTCCCGCGTGAGCGGCATGTAGCAGGAGCTTCGTGTCAGCTTCCTCATGGTCACATTCAAGTTCAGGTACTGACGACACAACACAGTCATGACTCCATTCGACGCCTTGATTTTCTCACATTTGCCGGCATGACTGACGTACAACAGCATGTCACCCAGTTTTGATGGAGAGATGTTTCTCGTCCACGATTCGACGATGAACTCTATCAACGCCTCCTTGTTGGCTCTGCTCAGGAGATAATTGGCCCACTGTTTTGGAAGGGCTTGATCACGTCTGTAGATGGTTTGTACCTGAAGATCGCCCGCCCTGCCCGCTCGTCTGGTGTGCTCCAGGCACTTGATGCTGATACTTGGGTAAGTATCAAACACCACGTCCAGTCTCGAAGATTGGTTACGTCGTGCTTTGGCCAGTACGATGTTCAGCACCATCTCTTCCAGTTTGCCGAAAGTGTTATGCAGTGAACCAGCCTTTATCGCCTGAATAACGGCCATTCCATCCACAATTGTTGCACCTTGGATAGGCCGAGCGTCCACACGGCAATCGGGCCACAGTTTCAGTATATGGTTGCGGAGTTTGGCTTTGTCCGTCTTAGCAATCTAACCATCACCGGATGCCAGCGGGAAATATATGTTCGCCAGTGGGTATGCGAGCAGATCGTGGAGTGTTACATTGCTTTACTTGCCAATCAACAGCAGTCGTGTGAAAAGATGACGTTCATTCGCAATTTCATCCTTTGGCTCCTGCTGGTGGGGAGTCGCCGACTTGCCTCGCTCCTTCAAGAAAGTTGCCAATTTGGCCTTCAAAATCGGACTGAAGAATGGGACCTCACCCGAGAGAAGCTGATCACGCATGAATTGCACGACAGCATTCTCTCCCTTGACATACGCGTTCATCAAGTCCGCGGAAGTGGCTGGCGGTGCGATGACACCTGAACTAATATTGACGAGTTCAAGGTGAGCGCCGGCGAAAGGGTGAATCATTAGAAGTACTTTGTCCATCACTTGTACCACCACTGCTTCGTTCTTCTTCGAGCTCGACACATCCAAATCCTTTCTCGTTCGGGGCTCGTTGTGGATACCCGCCATGGACTCACATTTCCTTGCGATTTCCGCACATGCTGGTTGGGACAGGATCAACTTCTTCACAGCTGTGCTTTTCTGAGTGTAACCAATGATGCCTCCACTGGTCTTGCTGTCCCTATTTAAAGTCTGCTCTATGATCTGATCACAGGCAACACTACTAAATCCATAACGAGTCTATTTGCCGTCCATGAACGCTTGATAGGTGTTTGGGTGGGAGTACTCGAGCCCGGCCATTTCCAGCCAGTAAACGGGTAAGTACCTTGCATAGTTTAAGTGATCGTACGCAAAGTACCAGGGCATTGACGCTCTCGTGATCGCAAGGTATTTCGGCCAGTTTGAAGTACGAGTTGCCCATATAAGCTCTAGTGCTAGCTCCACCATTTCCAAGTAGGGCCATGTAATGTCCACACTTTGATGTTTGTTCAGGTCATCCCTCACCATGAGTGCTCCCGAGTATAGAACATGTAAATTGAGGTCTGAGTCACCCTGCTGTGGACCCTGGCTGGCTTCATCCTCTGTAGTTGACTCTGTTTCTGTTGTAGAGCTACTGTCTACAACAGCAGCCTGAGCAATGGAACCAATATCAATGTCCTTCATGTACACCACTTCGCTCTCAGACATTTTTGGTGGACGATAGAAAATCATGTCTGGGTACTGTTCCTGCTGTCTTTTCTTCAGTCTTGTTGCCTGGTAGTTGGCCTTATCCTGACCTTCACATACTCTGAGTAGGTCATTGAACATCTTACATAACTTCTTCATATGTATAGATTGCTTTCCATCAATGAGTCTTACCTGGATTACTTTATCACAGAAAATGTCAAACGTTGAGTCGTAGTTCACTTTCTGAGTTTGGAGTTTACTTTCACTCTGTCTGTGGTATGTGTCATTCACATACTCATAATAACATTTATGGTGATAACAAACTGCCAGCGCCACACAGTCTTTATCCTTTATAGTTGTCATTATTCTCACATCACGTTAATCTCTCCTCTGCTCAGCAGTTTCCCTCAGCTTTCCTCCATCCTGTGTTTCTGCCAGGGACAACTGATCACGTTGAGATTTTCCTTTGACACGGATGAATTTGTCTTTTTTCTGGCATATCACACAAATTCTTGGCAGTACACCAGCTGATTTGCCAGCCACCCTTTCTACAGAGGTTCTGAGGGATTTTCTACGTATGTTGTGGTATGAGTGCCCCTCTTCTTCTCGTCCGCCCACCACCTCACTGGCTCCAGCAGAAACTGCAGTAGTGCTGGCTTCTGATTTCCTTTTCCTGGCTTCAGTACGTTTTATATGATCCTTGTGACAAAACGACGCATAGCAGAACCGGTGACAGCCGGCATCCGCAGGAGGATCAGTCATTGGCAGCAGTTTCATAATTTGATCAGCCAGCAAACGGCATTTGTTGATAGTTTCACTATCTGTGGCGTCGCACCAAGCCTCTGCACACTCGCATACCTAAAGCCAGCTCTTATCCGTGAATTGCGTCACGTTCTCATCTTCCTCCCCGCCAAAGTGTGAAAAAAACGCATATTTGGTTGTTGAAAGACCAAAAATCACGCGAAATCACCAAACAACCATGGGCGCCGCCATCTTGATTTGTTGTTTCCTGGTCGTTTCCTCCACGATTACAAGCACGCCACGCCCACTTCACGGCGGTAATTTCAAATTGTAATAACTGTCAGTGTGTCAATTTGTGCATATGGAAACAAGTAGGAATTTCAATGGTGTGTTCTCATGAATGTACAGGGTGAATTTCGTTTAGATTGGTGATCTGCACAACGAAACTGAATGAACTGACCCACCTCCACATGACCTATCAGTTTTGGGGCTGGATCTCTCAAACCTTCTGTGGAACATTTGGAGGTCCCAGCTGATGTCCTAATGTTGTTGGGAGGTATGATAAATACCTCAATAGAATTATGATTTTGACTTTCAATCCATATGAAGCTGCTCCAGATCCAGAAGTAAACGCAATCAATGGTTCAGCAGAAACATTCGCTGGTTTAACAATACAGTATCTCAATACAATTATGAATGTCAGTTTCCACCAGAACGACCCTGCTTTTATCCATTCTAAAATGGGTGGGAGGTTTCATAGATTTCTCAATACAATTACGATTTTATTTTTAATCCGAAAGAAGCGTTTTGTATCCACCATTTCACGCCGGCGGATTCGTCTGTATTGGATGTCACTTGAGAACTTTGTCTATACTCGCTTACCTCATGAGTGCTTGTATATAACGTTTACATTCCTTTACCTCACAAGTGTTTGCATAAAGTGTCTAAATTGATTTACATCACGAGTGTTTGAAAAAAGTAGTGTTTCCCAAACTATGGGTCGCGAAAGGTCCAAAAATGGGTCACGAGGACCCCGGCAATTTTTTTTTTTTTTTTTATAAATGAAGCGGGTAAAAGGCAATCGCGCAAACGCCACATCGTAGGACAGTGCTGTTTGGTACCGTTCCACTCGATAATTCAGCCCGAGGTGCAGCGACACTTCCATTTCTACCTACTCTTGCCGTTCAGTACTTTGTACCCGCCCAAAACGGTTAACTGCAGGCCAATCATTTCGCCAGCTCACCTTTCCAATTACTCGCTCTCTCTGCAACAGAAGTAATTTCGTGAGATGACGAACTCAGTCCGGTCACTTCACATTGGCTGACCGACAAGTCGAGACGCTGCTTTGTGTGATCTGCCTTGCTGGCTGGACTGCAAGCAAGCATTTTTGGATGTGGGCTTCACTTCTATCAGTGATCGTGGTTCTGTGAAGCCACAATGTGTGTTGTGCTTCGAAGTGCTGTCCAACGAATCGCTGAAGGAAAACAAACTGAAGGCATCTGCCGATGAAGCACGTCAACAAGGATCGTGAGTTTTTCGAGCGCCGAGAAGCGGCTCTGAAGCGGAGCCGGTTTGAGCCGGCGACGAATCCAGTGCTTTTGGCCACCAAGCAAGCGACGCTGGCATCCTACCTCGTCGCGCATCGCAAGGAAGTTGAAGCCGCACACGATCGGCGAACAGCTCATCAAGCCCACAGCCATGGACATGGCCAGACTCGTCTGCGGCGACGACGCGGCCAAGAAAATGCAGTCCATCTCGCTATCCGACAACACGATTCGCAGCTGCATCGTCGACTTTTCGCGAGATATAAAAGGACCAGGTGGTGGCCCGCATGAATAAGGCGGGAAAATGGAGCTACCAACTCGATGAGTCGACAGATGTTGGAAACGACGCCCAGCTCATGATTTTCGGGAGGTACGAGGGTGAGACGGACCTTGAGGAAGAATTTCTATTCTGCACGCCAATGAAAACGACGACAACTGGCACCGATATCTTCAACGTCGTGGACAACTTCCAACAAGAAGGCCTGAGCTGGGAAAACTGTGTCAGCCTGTGCACGGACGGCGCTCCCGCGATGCTTGGTGTTCGACAGGGATTCACTGCACGAGTCAAGCAAGTCAATCCGAACTTCGGAATTTTCCACTGCCTTTTGCATCACGAGAACCTTGCTGTGCAACATCTGTCGCCGGATCTTTCGGCAGTGATGCAGGAGGTTGTCGCCGTTGTCAACTTCGTCAAAGCCAGAGCCGTGAACTCTCGACTGTTCGAGAAGATGTGTGTTGACTTCGGGTCTGTATTCCAACATCTCCTCTTCTACTCCAGTGTGAGATGGCTCTCCCATGGCAAGGTCCTGCGTCATGTAGTGGAGCTATGAACAGAGCTGCAGATATTCCTCAACGAGAAGAACCATCGCCATGCCATCCGGTTCCACGAGAAGCCCTGGATTCTCAAAGTCTGCTACCTCAACGACGTCTTCGCCTCAGTGAACGAACTGAACACATCCATACAAGGCAGGGATCAAAACATCATCACGCTCTCCGAGAAACTGTCGGCCTTCAAGGAAAAGCTGCTGCTCTGGAAGGGGAAACTGGAGCGCGGAAGAACAGCGGGGTTTCTGTCATTGAACGAGTACTTGGAGGAGTGGGAGGACGACGAGATTGGAGCGCTCGATGCGATCAAGCCCATCCTGGTTAACCATTTGGAGAACCTGATCACAGAGTTTGATCGCTACATCCCGGACAGAGATCTGGCATCCCAGCACTGGATCAGGAATCCGTTCCAGGCTAAGGTTGACGACCTGTCTGAGGATGTCCATGGACTGCAGGAAGAGTTCATCGAGCTGCATCACGACGAGTTCCATCGACAACTCTACGCCAAAGCGTCACTTGGAGAGTTCTGGACTGTGGTCAAGAAAGAAAAGCCCATAATCGGCGCCGAAGTCATGAATGTTCTGCTCCCGTTTACGACCACATATCTGTGCTCGCAAGGCTTTTCAGTGCTGACGGTCATCAAAACCAAGGCGCGCAATCGCTTTGACTCCGGCCACGACATGCGCATTGCGCTCAGCAAGATTGAGCCCCGCATCGAAGACATCATGCAGACGAAGCTGCATTTACACCTTTCACACTAATATAGTATGTATTAGCGCTGGTTGTCTGATTTTATTATGATATTATGTTTCGTGGAAAAAGACGCTGATTGAAGCTTGGGTCGCGAGATTTTCACCACACCCGGATTTGGGTCGCGCTCAAAAAAGTTTGGGAAACACTGGTATAAAGCGTCAATAATAGTTTACCTCACAAGCATTTGGAGAAAGTCTATATTCGTTTACCTCACAAGTGTTTGTAAAAAGCGTATATAATGTTTTACCTCACGAATATTTGTATAAAGCCTCTTTACTTGTTTACCTCACAAGTGTTTGTATTAAGCATCTATATTTGTTCACCTCAAGAGTGTTTGTATAAACACCTCATATTTATATGTGTACTGTACCGTCCAACAAACAATGATGACTCCATTTACACCTCACTGTCCAAAAACATGGACCATCTTCTATCTTTTCATCCAAACTCTCTCTTCCTCTTATGTGGCGACTTCAATTGTCATCATGCCAGTTGGTGAGGTGTGGGTACCTCTCTCACCTGTCATGGCACTTCAACAAAAGACTTATGCGATTCATTGGGACTGACTCAATCGGTCAACTTCCGACCCGGATCTCAAACAATGGTACTCCATCTCTTCTGGATCTCATTTTGACAAATTTCCCTGAAAATATCTGCTGCTCTTCCTCCGCTCCAATCAGTTCTTCTGACCACTTGCTTGTCAAAGTGGACATCTCTCTGGCTGTTTTCAGTTATCCACCTCAGTGCCGTCATGTCTGGCATTCACTCAGGCCAACTGGCAGGGTCTCCAAGCAGCTATCAAACTTCTGAACTTGTCTCCCATCGCTACTTTCTCCAACATCTACTTATCCTGGGAATTCTTTCAAAGAAACTTCCTCTCCCCCATGCACAGATTTATCCCTCTCGTCTTCAGTAGTCCTACCCTTCCTCCCGCCCATGGTTCACTGAAGCTTGTGGCAAGGCAGTTGCCCTGAAACAACTTGCCTTTGCCTCATGGAAAACAAACCCAACTGAGGATAATCTCATTTTCTTCCATAAAGCTCAGAACAAGTGTGTATGTACCCTCAGGAGAGCCAGAAAAAATATCTTTTGAAGCTCAAGTCTGAACTCTCAAACCTCTCTCCCTCCTCCAAATCCTGGTGGCATCTAATCAAATCTGTTTCTGGTGTATGTTCCCTCTCCATCCCCTCCCTTACCTCAAATGGACGTACTGCTGATACCGTACGTGAAAAGGCTGAGTGCTAAAACTCGGTGTTTGCATCGAAATCTTGTGTCTGACACCCATCGCTTTCTGTACACACCTTACCCAGTGGCACCCAAATGTCCCTGGACTCTGTGTCCTTTTCTTCTGACAAAGTGGACAACTTTCTGTCAAACCTCGACTCAGATTCTGCCACCGGTCCAGACGGCATCAGCCCACGCGTCCTATAAACCTGCTCCTCTGCTCTTGCTCACCCTCTCTCTGTTCTATTCACCCTCTCATTTGCTCAAGGTCATCCACCATCTGCTTGGAAATCAGCAAACGTTACCACTCTGCATAAGAAAGGTGTAAAAACAGATCCCTGCAACTACAGACCAATCAGCATTCTCCCAACCATCAGCAAGGTTATGGAATCCATCATCTCATCAGACATTAAATCCTTCCTCTTCTCCAATGACTTGATTTCTGATCATCAATTTGGTTTCAGACCCGGTCACTCCACACTGGATATGCTGCTTCTGCTCTCCCAACAATGGATGGAGGTCCTCAATGCCAGACAGGAAATCAGAGCCATATCGCATGCTTTTGACACGGTCAGGCACCCTGCCCTGCCCACCAAACTTTCTTCCTATGGTATCCAAGGCCATCTCCATTCATGGCTCGCAGACTTCCTCTACTGTCGCAGTCAACGTGTAGCCCCAAACGGAGTTCTTTCATCCCCTCTTCCTGTCCAGGATGGAGTTCCTCAGGGCAGCGTTCTGGGCCCTGTTCTTTTTTTGGTTTTCATCAATGATCTCTCCGACTCTATGGAAAATCCTCTTCATCTCATTGCTGATGACTCCACCCTCTGCCGTACCATCTGTCATCCCACTGACCGGCGAACCGCAACTTCTTTGCTCACTACAGATCTAGATAGAATAACAAACTGGTTCAACACGTGGAACATGTCTTTCAATCCTGACAAATCTCACACTCTCTATGTCTCTCCGAAAGGACCATTTGGAACCCCCCCCCCCAATCTACTTCCAAAACAATCCTCTGGATGAAGTCCTTTCTTTCAAGCTTCTGAGTTTCACTATCTGCCATGATCTTTCCTGGGAAAACCACATTTCCAACCTGGACTTCAAAGCCAGTCGCCGCCTTGGAATCCTCTGCCGAGCAAAGTCCTTCCTCAGGCCACTTGAGCTCCTGACCACATACAAAGCTTCCGTCCGCAGCCTGATGGATTACTGCTCTCCACTCTGGGCTGGTGCTCCTGAGTCTCACCTTTCTTGGCTTCACGGCTGTGGAAACCAAGGCATTTCGGATCATTCATATCTCCCTCGATGAGGCTGAGTATTTGGGCCTCTCACTCTCATACCACAGGCAGGTCAGTGGTCTTTCTGTCTTCTATCATCTCTTCTCCGGTCTCACCCCCCCCACCCCCACTCTGTCTGCGATTTGTTTCCACCATATTTCCGCAGGGTGCTGAAGGTGGAACAACAACCCCCTTCTGGTAAAACTACGAATCACTGCTCACCCTCACTCTTTCATTCGTCTTTTTCCCCCGCCTTTGGAATAAACTTCCTCGCTCTGTTCAATCCCATTCTTCCCTCCAGGCCTTCAAAACAGGTGTTCACCACCACCTCTTGGATCCCCCATCCAAATCCTTGATCTTTTCTACACCCATTAATCCACCCCAAACCCACATCCTTCAAATTGCCTGCTTTCCTTCCTGAAGGTCCCTGTAGTGTCCACATTGTATACCCCGTGTTCCCCGCCCCATGCCTCTCCCTTCCACAGATCTCCTAATGTGTCTGTTCCCGACCGTTTTGTCCCTCCCACTCCTGCCCCTCTTGTCTCATGCCCCCCTTGCTGTGTGTTTGCTCTCATACAATCCTCAACAAGGTATACAAAAAAAAAACGTCTATAATCATTCACCTCATGAGTGTTTGTAAAAAGCATCGATAATAGTTTACCTCATGAGCGATTGCATAAAGCATCTATATTAGTTTACCTCATGAGTGTTTGTATAAAGCATCTATATTAGTTTACCTCACGAGTATTTGTATTGTTGCGAATTCGCGCCCGCCGGCGTGCGAACGGCCATGAAACTCAAATCGCGACACGTCGCCCACCGGACGGACAATTCAGTCGTGACCCTCCGGGAACCATCGCCCGGAGCCAGTCACGGGTGGGCTTTTCTACCTCACCACAATCGTGCCAATCGGCCACCCGCGTAGGATAGGGTTGTTCGCCAAACTCGACAGGTGTGGTTGTGGTTGTTGTGAAGCGGCGTTGTGGTTGATGTGTGATGGCGGTTGAGACGTGGTTGGTTCAAAATAACGACACCTCGGCACACAGTTGCCAGAGGCCTGGCCTTCGTCGAGGGAAAGCAGGCGGTCCCCGTTCCCTCTCCCCCAGGCGAATGGCGTCGTCACGGTGAATTTCACCCTGCAAGAGACAAAGAGAACTACCGCGGCGGCGAGTCCCTAATTTGGCGGAAAACGCTTCCTTTGAGAGGTTTCCCGCATGTTCTGGAAGGAGGGCGGGGCGAGAGTGGAGGGGCGGAGCGTGGGTAATAAAAAGGGCGCACGGAGTGTTCACTCTCTCTCCCTCTGGAGTTGCTGCTGGGATTGCTGTCGTTGCTGTTGTGGTTGCTGCCGCTGGACGCAGCGTAAGGAGCTGTGCTGCTGCTGCCGGAGCTGCGTCGAGATCTGGGCTCGTGTCCGACTCGGGAGCTTGGAGCGGTCAGTCAGTGGAGGTCCGGGCGTTGCGAAGGAGACGAGGGCTGGAGGCGCAGCCCTGCTGTGTCGCGCGAACCTGCGCAGGCGTGTGGGGAGAGCCGGAGAGAGCTCGCCTGCCGCATGGCAAGGCCCGAGCTCAATCGCGGCTTCGCGAGCTGCCGTGGGGACGGGACGTCGCGACTCGCCCCATCAAGGCACCACGAGGGTGCAGGTAACCTGCAACGGTCTCGTGGGGCCCTTTCGGTCACCAAAGCCCCATGTTATAAAGGCCCACGGGCCCAGTCTGACTCCCTTGTCTGTGAGGGGGTCTTTTCTTTGCTTTTCTTTTGAGTGAATGTTGTGGCACTGAGTCTTTCAAGTAGAACTGTTGTTAAGTAAATATTGCCACGAATTCGCGCCCGCCGGCGTGCGAGCGGCCACGTAACTCAAATCGCGGCACGTCGCCCACCGGACGGACAATGCCGTCGTGACCCTCTCGGACTAACACCGGGAACTAGTCAAGGGTGGGCTATTCGGCCTCACCACGATCGTGCCAATCGGCCCCCCGCGTGGGATAGGGTTGTTCGCCAAATTCGACCTACCCAAGTACCCACACGGAGGGTAGACCGGGCGATCGCACCTCGCCGCAGGTCGACTTCGGACACGGGCCACTTTAAGCGACCCGTTCCGTACTATCGGGATAACCGAGCGGTGTTATCGTCAACCTCGACAGTTCCGATTAATTATCGGGCGTATTTAGCCCACGACCAACCCTTTACGTGAAGGAAGATGGAGATTCAATTAAAGAAAAGACGAAGCGAAACGGGAAAAACAGTTCAACATAAGGCACATTTATTCCACGGCAAACGGAAAGTACACATATACAATTACAACAATTATGCACCAAAAGCAAATGCAACAAAAGAAACACAACAATTATGCACCAAAAGCAATTGCAACAAAAGAAACACAATGCAGATCTACTACCGACTACGCGAGCACACGGCAACACTTATATTACACAGTTTTACTTTACAGACGGCGCCGACAACACATATACTCAAAAGCAAAAGAAAAAGGGGCCACCCTCAAAGACAAGGGGGCAGACGGGCCTGGGGCCGAGACCGCGTGGAGCCTACCCGTCTTGTGATGAGCAGCAAAATGGCGGTGGTGCCCCGACTCCGCGCTCCTCCGCGGGTTTCGTTGACACTGCTTGGAATGGGGTGGGAACGGGGCCCCCTTTTCGCACTATCTCAGTGTGGGGGGAAACAGGGGGGGTTGTTGATGCTCTGGGGAAAGAGGATAGCTAGCTTGCTTGGGTCCCGCGACGAGCGACTCCACTGCGCCCTCGACCGCGTTCCCGGATTCCCCTCTCTGCAGCTCCCCGACAGACTCCGAACCCCGACAGACCGACTCTCCTCCAGACCCGTCTTGACTGCTGCTGTCACACTTCGCCGCCGCCACACCTCTCCAACTCGAGCCCGAAACAGAAACTCTCTCAACTGACTGAATTCGCCCCGCGCTCGGCGCTTTATAGTGCGACAGGAGAACCCATATGCAGATATCCGGATCAGGATGGGCTCGGGGGAGGAGCCACGCTCGCCCATTGGACGGAGGAAAAGTGGGCGTGAATCATTCCTGATCCGTGAATTTGCATATATCGATTCTACTCCGATGCGCTTGGAGGCAGGGCCAAATATCCCCGCGCTTAATGATTGGACGGATCGGAAGTGGGCGTGAATCATTCCTGATCCGACTTCCCCTCGGAAAGGCCACTTTTTGCACCCGAGGCTCGGCGCGCGTCCCGCACGAGGCCAGGACAGCCTGACGCTCGGTGTTCACAAGCGGCGCGGGAATGGCGGCAGAAGGAGGAGAGGTGAAGGTGGTGGAGGGTTTATTGTGGCGATGCTGGCCATGGCGACGCTTGGAATGGCGGTGATGCGATGGTTGCGAGAGCGAGTTGTGAATGTAAAGGCCGTGGCTGTTGGCGTTGTTGTTGTTGTGAAGTGGCGTTGCGGTTGGTGGTTGTTGTGTGATGGCGGTTGAGACGTGGTTGGTTCAAAATAAAGATAGAACAGAAAAACGGCGATCTTAAAGGGTCGCAGCCCGAATGAATGACATTTATTCCCTCAAAACAACGGGTTTGGGGCTAACTACACATGTACTTACAGAGATATCTCACCTACGGGACCTGAATGGTGGTTTGCGAATTTCCTCAACCATAACAATATACCTAATAACCATAGTCGGTTGTCGTGTTTTTTCCTTGCGAGTGTCTTGTCCCCTTCCCCCATTGATTGCATACCCGTATATGTGCATCCCTGTCTACATCTAAAATGAATGTGCTTGTGTGAATGTTAACCCGTTTGTCGTGTCCTTTTTCCCCCCATTGAAGTGCCATATTGTTTTTCGGAATACTAGTTGGTTTTTGAATACCGATAATAGAATCGGGTCCGGCGATAATACCCGCTCGGTTATCCCAGAACGGAACGAACTGCTCAAGCGGTTCGTATCCAAATAGGCCTTCGCCGAAGTACGGTCCCTCGGTAGGTTACCCGCGCGAATACTTAGGTATATCGATATTCGGCGATTGACCCTGTCGCACGCGGGTAGAATACGGACTGGGCCGAGGTGTGCATTGAAGGCACACCCATGACTGGTTCTCGGCGTTGTTCCGGGAAGTCACGACTGAATTGCTTGTCCGGTGGGTGTGCGGCTGCCATTGGCGAAAGCGGTCGTTCGCACGCCGGAGAGCGAAAATTCAGAACAACAGTTTACCTCATGACTATTTGCATAAAGCATCCATATTAGTTTACCTGAGTGTTTGTATAAAGCATCTATATTAGTTTACCTCACGAGTATTTGTATAAAAGCATCGATCATCGTTTACCTCATGAGTGTTTGTATGAAGCGTCTATATTAGTTTCCCTCACGATTGTTTGTATAAAGCATCTATAATTGTTTACCTCATGAGTGTTTGTTTAAAGCATCGATAATCGTTGACCTCATGAGTATTTGTATAAAGCGTCTATAATAGTTTACCTCATGAGTATTTGTATAAAGATTCTACAATAGTTCACCTCATGAGTGTTTGTATAAAGCATCTATAATTGTTTACCTCATGAGTATTTGTATAAACTGTCGATAATAGTTTACCTCATGAGTATTTGTACAAAGCATCGATCATCGTTTACCTCATGAGTGTTTGTATAAAGCATCGAAAATGGTTTACCTCATGAGTGTTTGCATAAAGCATCTATAATAGTTTACCTCACGAGTATATGTATAAAGCATCGATCATCGTTTTCCTCATGAGTGTTTCCATAAAGAATATATAATCGTTTACCTCACGAATGTTTGTATGAAGCGTCGATATTAGTTTCCCTCACGATTGTTTGTATAAAGCATCTATAATTGTTTACCTCAAGAGTGTTTGCATAAAGCATCTATAAATCGCTTACTTCATGAGTGTTTGCATAAAGGGTCAAAAATAGTTTACCTCATGAGTGTTTGCATAAAACATCTATGATAGTTTGCCTCATGAGTGTTTGTATAAAGCATCTATAATCGTTTTCCTCATGAGTATGTGTACAAAGCATCGATAATAGTTTACCTCATGAGTGTGTGCATAAAGCATCTATAATAGTTTACCTCATGACCATTTGTATAAAGTGTCTATAATAGTTCACCTCATGAGTATTTGTATAAAGCGTCTATAATAGTTTACCTCATGAGTGTTTGCTAAAAGCTTCTATACTAGTTTACCTCATGAGTGTTTGCATAAAGCATCTATAATAGTTTAACTCATGAGTATTTGAATAAAGCGTCGAAAATAGTTTACCTCATGAATGTTTGCATAAAGCGTCGAAAACAGTTTACCTCGTGAGTGTTTGTATAAAGCATCTTTAATACTTTACCTCATGAGTATTTTTATGAAGCGTCGATTATAGTTTCCCTCATGAGTGTTTGCATAAAGCATCTATAATGGTTTACCTCATGAGTGTTTGCATGAAGAATTTATAATAGTTTACCTCATGAGTGTTTGTATAAAGCGTCGATAATAGTTTACCTTCTGAGTGTTTGCATAAAGCATCTATAATAATTTCCCTCATGAGTATTTGTATGAAAGCGTCTATAATCGTTTACCTCACGAGTGTTTGTATAAAGCGTCTATAAGTTCACCTCATGAGTATTTGTATAAAGCGTCTATAATCGTTTACCTCATGAGTGTTTGCATAAAGCGTCGAAAACAGTTTACCTCGTGAGTGTTTGTATAAAGCATCTTTAATACTTTACCTCATGAGTATTTTTATGAAGCGTCGATTATAGTTTCCCTCATGAGTGTTTGCATAAAGCATCTATAATGGTTTACCTCATGAGTGTTTGCATGAAGAATTTATAATAGTTTACCTCATGAGTGTTTGTATAAAGCGTCGATAATAGTTTACCTTCTGAGTGTTTGCATAAAGCATCTATAATAATTTCCCTCATGAGTATTTGTATGAAAGCGTCGATTATAGTTTCCCTCATGAGTGTTTGTATAAAGCTCTATAATAGTTTTCATCATGAGTGTTTGTATAAAGCGTCTATAATCGTTTACCTCATGAGTGTTTGCATAAAGCATCGATAATAGTTTACCTCATGAGTATTTGTATAAAGCATCTATAATAGTTAACCTCACGAGTATTTGTATAAAGCATCTATAATCGTTTACCTCATGAGTGTTTTCATAAAGCATCTATTATAGTTTACCTCACGATTGTTTGTATAAAGCATCGATAATAGTTTACTTCACGAGTGTTTGTTTAAAGCATCTATCATAGTTTACCTCATGAGTGTTTGCAGAAAGCATCTAAAATCGTTTACCTCATGAGTGTTTGCATAAAGCGTCTACAATCGTTTACCTCATGAGTGTTTGTATAAAGCGTCTATAATAGTTTACCTCATGAGTGTTTGCATAAAGCGTCTATTATAGTTTACCTCATGAATGTTTGCATAAAGCGTCTATAATGGTTTACCTCATGAGTGTTTGCATAAAGCACCGATAATAGTTTTCCTCATGAGTGTTTGTATAAAGCATCTTTTATAGTTTACCTCATGAGTGTTTGCATAAAGCATCTATTATAGTTTACCTCATGAGTGTTTGCATAAAGCATCTATAATAGTTTACCACATGAGTATTTGTATAAAGCGTCTATAATCGTTTACCTCATGAGTATTTGCATAAAGCATCTATTTTAGTTTACCTCATGAGTATTTGTATAAAGCATCTATATTAGTTCACCTCACGAGTATTTGTATAAAGCATCTATAATAGTTTACCTCAGGAGTGTTTGTATAAAGCATCTATTATAGTTTACCTCATGAGTGTTTGCATAAAGCATCTATAATAGTTTACCTCACGAGTGTTTGTTTAAAGCATCTATAATAGTTTAACTCACAAGCGTTTGAATAAAGCATCTATTATAGTTTACCTCATGAGTGTTTGTATAAAGCATCTATAATAGTTTACCTCATGAGTGTTTGCATGAAGCATCTATAATAGTTTACCTCACGAGTGTTTGTTGAAAGCATCTATAATAGTTTACCTCATGAGTGTTTGCATAAAGCATCGACAAGAGTTTACGTCATTCGTGTTTGTATAAAGCATCTATAATCGTTTACCTCATGAGTATTTGTATAAACTGTCGATAAGTTTACCTCATGAGTATTTGTACAAAGCATCTTTTATAGTTTACCTCATGAGTGTTTGCTTAAAGCATTTATAATAGTTTACCTCATGAGTGTTTGAATGAAGCATCTATAATAGTTTAACTCATGAGTATTTGTATAAAGCGTCGATAATAGTTTACCTCATGAGTATTTGTATAAAGCGTCTATAATAGTAAACCTCATGAGTGTTTGCTAAAAGCGTCAATAATAGTTCACCTCATGAGTGTTTGTATAAAGCATCGATAATAGTTTACCTCAAGAGTGTTTGCATGAAGCATCTATAATCGCTTACTTCATGAGTGTTTGCATAAAGGGTCAAAAATAGTTTACCTCATGAGTGTTTGCATAAAGCATCTATGATAGTTTGCCTCATGAGTGTTTGTATATAGCATCTATAATCGTTTACCTCGTGAGTATGTGTATAAAGCATCGATAATAGTTTACCTCATGAGTGTTTGCATAAAGCGTCGATAATAGTTTACCTCATGACCATTTGTATAAAGTGTCTATAATAGTTCACCTCATGAGTATTTGTATCAAGCGTCTATAATAGTTTACCTCATGAGTGTTTGCCAAAAGCGTCTATACTAGTTTACCTCGCGAGTGTTTGCATAAAGAATCTATAATAGTTTAACTCATGAGTATTTGAATAAAGCGTCGAAAATAGTTTACCTCATGAGTGTTTGCATAAAGCGTCGAAAACAGTTTACCTCGTGAGTGTTTGCATAAAGCATCTTTAATAGTTTACCTCATGAGTATTTTTATGAAGCGTCTATAATAGTTTCCCTCATGAGTGTTTGCATAAAGCATCGAAAATGGTTTACCTCATGAGTGTTTGCATGAAGAATTTATAATAGTTTACCTTCTGAATGTTTGCATAAAGCATCTATAATAGTTTACCTCATGAGTATTTGTATGAAAGCATCTGTAATTGTTTACCTCACGAGTGTTTGTATAAAGTGTCTATAAGTTCACCTCATGAGTATTTGTATAAAGCATCTATAATCGTTTACCTCATGATTGTTTGCATAAAGCATCGATAATAGTTTACCTCATGAGTATTTGTATAAAGCGTCTATAATAGTTTACCTCATGAGTGTTTGCATAAAGCATCTGTCATCGTTTACGTCATGAGTGTTTGCAGAAAGCATCTATAATAGTTTACCTCATGAGTGTTTGTATGAAGCGTCTATAATAGTTTACCTCATGAGTGTTTGCTTCAAGCGTCTATAATAGTTTACCTCATGAGTATTTGTATGAAGTGTATATTTGTTTACCTCATGAGTGTTTGCATAAAGCGTCTATAATAGTTCACCTCATGAGTATTTGTATAAAAACATCTAGAATAGTTTACCTCATGAGTATTTGCATAAAGCATCTACAATCGTTTACCTCATGAGTGTTTGCATAAAGCATCTATAATAGTTTACCTCATGAGTTTGTTTCAAGCATCTATAATAGTTTACCTCATGAGTGTTTGTATAAAGCATCGAAAATAGTTTACCTCATGAGTGTTTGTATAAATCATCTATAATCCTTTTCCTCACGAGTATTTGTATAAAGTGTCTCGAATAGTTCACCTCAGAAGTATTTGTATAAAGCATCAAAAATGGTTTTCCTCATGAGTATTTGTATAAAGCGTCTATAATAGTTCACCTCATGAGTGTTTGCTTCAACGTCTATAATAGTTTACCTCATGAGTGTTTGCTTAAAGTGTCTATACTCGTTTACCTCATGAGTGTTTGCATAAAGCATCTATTATAGTTTAACTCATGAGTAATAGTATAAAGCGTCGATAATAGTTTCCCTCATGAGTATTTGTATGAAGTGTATATTTGTTTACCTCATGAGTGTTTGCATAAAGCATCTATAATCGTTCACCTCATGAGTATTTGTATAAAGCATCTATAATCGTTTACCTCATGAGTGTTTGCATAAAGCATCTATAATAGTTTACCTCATGAGTTTGTTTTAAGCATCTATAATAGTTGACCTCAAGAGTGTTTGTATAGAGCGTCTATAATAGTTTAACTCATGAGTGTTTGTATAAAGCGTCGAAAATAGTTCACCTCATGAGTGTTTGCATAAAGCGTCTCATACAGTTTACCTCATGAGTGTTTGTATGAAGCATCTATAATCGTTTACCTCACGAGTATTTGTATAAAGTGTCTATTATAGTTTAACTCATGAGTAATTGTATAAAGCTTCGATAATAGTTTACCTCATGAGTATTTGTATAAAGCGTCGAAAATAGTTTACCTCATGAGTGTTTGCATCAAGCGTCTATTACAGTTTACCTCATGAGTGTTTGTATAAAGCATCTATAATCGTTTACCTCATGAGTGTTTGCATAAAGCGTCTAATACAGTTTACCTCATGAGTGTTTGCATAAAGAGTCTATAATAGTTCACTTCATGAGTATTTGTATAAAACATCTATAATAGCTTACCTCATGAGTATTTGTATAAAGCGTCTATAAGTTCACCTCATGAGTATTTGTATAAAGCATCTATAATCGTTTACCTCACGAGTGTTTGTATGAAGCGTCTATATTAGTTGACCTCACGATTGTTTGTATAAATCATCGATAATGGTTTACCTCATGAGTGTTTGTTTAAAGCATCTATAATAGTTTACCTCATGAGTATTTGTATAAAGCGTCTATAATAGTTTACCTCATGAGTGTTTGCTTCAAGCGTCGAAAATAGTTCACCTCATGAGTGTTTGCTTCAAGCGTCGAAAATAGTTCACCTCATGAGTGTTTGCATAAAGCGTCTCATACAGTTTACCTCATGAGTGTTTGTATGAAGCATCTATAATCGTTTACCTCACGAGTATTTGTATAAAGTGTCTATTATAGTTTAACTCATGAGTAATTGTATAAAGCTTCGATAATAGTTTACCTCATGAGTATTTGTATAAAGCGTCGAAAATAGTTTACCTCATGAGTGTTTGCATCAAGCGTCTATTACAGTTTACCTCATGAGTGTTTGTATAAAGCATCTATAATCGTTTACCTCATGAGTGTTTGCATAAAGCGTCTAATACAGTTTACCTCATGAGTGTTTGCATAAAGAGTCTATAATAGTTCACCTCATGAGTATTTGTATAAAACATCTATAATAGCTTACCTCATGAGTATTTGTATAAAGCGTCTATAAGTTCACCTCATGAGTATTTGTATAAAGCATCTATAATCGTTTACCTCACGAGTGTTTGTATGAAGCGTCTATATTAGTTGACCTCACGATTGTTTGTATAAATCATCGATAATGGTTTACCTCATGAGTGTTTGTTTAAAGCATCTATAATAGTTCACCTCAGAAGTATTTGTATAAAGCATCTATAATAGTGTTACGGTTGTGGAAATTCGCAAACCACCATTCAGGTCCCGTAGGTGAGATATCTCTGTAAGTACATGTGTAGTTCGCCCCAAACCCGTTGTTTAGAGGGAATAAATGCGATTCATTCGGGCTGCGACGCTTTGAGATAGCCGTTTTTCTGTTTTATCTTTATTTTGAACCAACCACGCTCCAACCATCACACAACGACAACGCCAACAGCCACGATCTTTACCTTCACAACTCGCTCCCGCAAACATCGCATCACCGCCATTCCAAACGGCACCATGGCCATAAACCACCACCATAAACCCTCCACCACCTTGACCTCTCTCTCCTTCTGCGGCCATTCCCGCACCACCTGTGAGCACCGAGCGTCAGGCTGTCCTGGGCTCGTACAAGATACGCGCCGAGTCGCGAGTGCAAAATACGGCCTTTCCGAGGAGAATTCAGATCAGGAATGCTACACGCCCACTTCTGATCCGTCCAATCAGCAAGCACGGGGCGGTTTGGCCCCGCCTCCAGGTGCGTCTGTGTGGAATCGAGATATGCAAATTCTCAGATCAGGGGAGATCCACGCCCCTTTTTCTCCGTCCAATGGGCGAGCGTGGCTCCGCCCCCGAGCTCGTTCTGATCCGGAAATTTGCATATGGGTTCTCCTGCCGGCCTATAAAGCGCCGAGCGCAAGGCGAATCTGAGCAGAGTCAGTTTTGGAAGAGCGGAGAGTGGCAGAAAGGCAGAGTCAGTTTTGGAAGAGCGGAGAGTGGCAGAAAAGGCAGTCAGTTTTGGAAGAGCGGAGAGTGGCAGAAAAGGCAGAGTCGGTTTTGGAAGAGCGGAGAGTGGCAGAAAAGCGAAGAGAGCTTTGGGCAGAGTCAGTTTTCGAAGAGCGGAGAGTGGCAGAAAAGCGAAGAGAGCTTTGGGGCAGAGAGAAGGAAGAGTTGTTGCGCAGGAGTTGTTGTTGCGAGGCAGTTGGAGCGCGGAGTGGAGTCGGGAGGCGAGGGCGTCCAGGTGGTTTGCTGCAGTCGGCTGAGGAGAATTGGGGGAAGAGTCCGAGGAGCTCGGGTCCGAGGCAAGGAAGACGGCGGTCGGCGACGAAGTTGCGGTGGAATTGCTCGTCACGGGACCAAAGCAAGCCAGCTATCCTCTTTCCCCAGAGCATCAACAATTCCCCCCCCCCATTTTCCCCCGCGCTGAGATAGTGCGAAAAGGGGGCCCGTTCCCACCCCACTCCAAGCAGCGCCAACGAAACCCGCGAAGGAGCACGAAGTCGGCGCACCGCCGCGCTGCCACATTTGCGGCTCATCACAAAGACGCGGGTAGGACCCACCCGGTCTCGCGGACCTGACCGCTCATTCAGGTCCCGCGCAAATATTGGCCCACAGACCCCGTCTGCCCCCTTGTCTTTGAGGGTGGCCTTTCCTTTTGTTTTTGAGTAAATGTGTGTCAGCGCCGTCTGTGAAGTAAAACTGTTTAAGTGTTGCCGTGTGCTCGCGCAGTCGGTAGTATCTCTGCGTCATTGTTTCTTTTGTAGCATTTGATGTATGTGCATTCTGTTTGGCTGTATGTGTGCTCTCCGTGTGCCACGGAATAAATGTGCATTATGTTGAACTGTTTTTCCCGTTTCGCTTCGTCTTTTCTTTAATTGAATCTCCATCTTGCTTCACGTAAAGGGTTGGTAGTGGGCTTAATACGCCCGATAATTAATCGGAACCGTCGAGGCCGACGATAACACCGCTCGGTTATCCTGATAGCACGGAACGGATCGCTTAAGCGGCCCGTGTCTGGAGTCGACCTGCGGCGAGGTGCGATCGCCCGGTCTACCCTCCGCGTGGGTACTTAGGGAGGTCGATTTTGGCGAACAACCCTATCCCACGCGGGTGGCCGATTGGCACGATCGTGGTGAGGCCGAAAGGCCCACCCGTGACTAGCTCCTGGCGTTAGTCCGAGAGGGTCACGAAATAATTGTCCGTCAGGTGGGCGACGTGCCGAGATTCGAGACGCGTGGCCGTTCGCACGCCGGCGGGTGCGAATTCGCAACAATAGTTTACCTCATGAGTATTTGTATGAAGTGTATATTTGTTTATCTCACGAGTGTTTGCATAAAGCGTCTATAATAGTTCACCTCATGAGTATTTGTATAAAGCATCTATAATCGTTTACCTCACGAGTATTTGTATAAAGTGTCTAGAATAGTTCACCTCAGCAGTATTTGTATAAAGCATCTATAATCGTTTTCCTCATGAGTATTTGTATAAAGCGTCTATAATAGTTCACCTCATGAGTGTTTGCTTCAAGCGTCTAAAATAGTTTACCTCATGAGTGTTTGCATAAAGCGTCTAATACAGTTTACCTCATGAGTGTTTGTATAAAGCATCTATAATCGTTTACCTCACGAGTATTTGTATAAAGTGTCTAGAATAGTTCACCTCAGAAGTATTTGTATAAAACATCTATAATCGTTTTCCTCATGAGTATTTGTATAAAGCGTCTATAATAGTTCACCTCATGAGTGTTTGCTTCAAGCGTCTAAAATAGTTTACCTCATGAGTGTTTGCTTAAAGCGTCTATACTCGTTTACCTCATGAGTGTTTGCATAAAGCATCTATTATAGTTTAACACATGAGTAATTGTATAAAGCGTCGATAATAGTTTACCTCATGAGTATTTGTATAAAGCGTCGATAATAGTTTACCTCATGAGTATTTGTATAAAGCGTCGAAAATAGTTTACCTCATGAGTGTTTGCATAAAGCGTCTATTGCAGTTTACCTCATGAGTGTTTGTATTAAGCATCTATAATAGTTTACCTCATGAGTATTTGTATAAAGCGTCGAAAATAGTTTACCTGAGTGTTTGCATAAAGCGTCTATTGCAGTTTACCTCATGAGTGTTTGTATTAATCATCTATAATAGTTTACCTCATGAGTATTTGTATAAAGCGTCGAAAATAGTTTACCTCATGAGTGTTTGCATCAAGCGTCTATTACAGTTTACCTCATGAATGTTTGTATGAAGCATCTATAATCGTTTACCTCACGAGTATTTGGATAAAGCGTCTATAAGTTCACCTCATGAGTATTTGTATAAAGCATCTATAATCGTTTACCTCACGAGTGTTTGTATGAAGCGTCTATTTTAGTTTACCTCACGATTGTTTGTATAAATCATCGATAATAGTTTACCTCATGAGTGTTTGTATAAAGCATCTGTAATAGTTTACTTCATGAGTGTTTGTATAAAGCATCTGTAATAGTTTACTTCATGAGTATTTGTATAAAGCGTCTATAATAGTTTACCTCATGAGTATTTGTATGAAGTGTATATTTGTTCACCTCATGAGTGTTTGCATAAACGCCATAAAGCATCTATAATAGTTTACCTCATGAGTATTTGTATAAAGCGTCGATAATAGTTTACCTCATGAGTGTTTGTTTAAAGCATCTATAATCGTTTACCTCATGAGTGTTTGTATGAAGCGTCTATATTAGTTTACCTCATGAGTGTTTGTATAAAGCTCTATAATAGTTTTCATCATGAGTGTTTGTATAAAGCGTCTATAATCGTTTACCTCATGAGTGTTTGTATAAAGCATCAATCATAGTTTACCTCCTGAGTGTTTGTATAAAGAATCTACAATAGTTTACCTCACGATTGTTTGTTTTAAGCATCCATCATCGTTTACCTCACGAGTGTTTGCATAAAGCATCTATAATCGTTTAACTCATGAGTGTTTGTATAAAGCATCAATCATAGTTTACCTCCTGAGTGTTTGTATAAAGAATCTACAATAGTTTACCTCACGATTGTTTGTACAAGGCATCTATCATTGTTTACCTCACGAGTGTTTGTATAAAGCATCTATAATCGTTTTCCTCAGAAATGTATTTATAAAGATTCGATATTCGTTTTCCTCACGAGTGTTTGTATAAAGCGTCTGTATTGGATAAGTTGTGCAAGCGGTTGTGGACTAACAAGTACAAATGTCACAGACAACCATGCAGCTGAAAGATAACTCATGACTCTCGAGGTGGCAACTTATTTCAAACAAACAATTTGTACAGTAAACCCTAGTGTAAATGTGTGAAAGGTTGGTGATGAGCATGGTGAAAAGGATCTAGTCCGGGGAGTGCGCACAGCATGAAGTCAATGGAACAATTGAGTCATACAAATCTTCAGAAGGTGAAAGCCTTGTGTCAGCGAAGCATGGAGAAGGACCCAAGTCCACAGGTAAAGCTATATGAGAGATGTTGAAGACGGGAACTCCAAGCTGTAAAGGACAATGTGTTACTTCAAGAAGAGGAGAGATTGGAGGAACAAATCGGCTGTCTTCTCAAAAATGGCACATCCATCATCTGGAAAGACACCAATGAGAGAATACAATCTTTGAAATGGTCACCGAGATAACAGCAGTGCAATGTCCGACAAGTATATTTGACGAGAAGAAGAAGTTCAGACAAGAATATCTCACAGGTATGATATAAGAAGTGAAGCTGAATCTCTGCAGACCAATGTATAGCGGATTGAAATTGGTCCATAGTGGTCCAGGAAAAGGGGAGTCGCTGAACCTTCCTAGGTTCGCATACAAAAGACCTCCGATTCCTGTTTTATGGAGGAGGTCAGTTTTAGCATGATATTTATTGCTTGAAAATGAGCATAACAGCTCAGAAGAAGTCTTTGCTTTTCTCCTCCTTGTATCCTCTGTTCCTTCTCCTTTCGTTCTCAAAACTACAGGTATCTTTTTATCCCTCATGTTGTTATTGGTGTTGGTGTTGTTGTTGTTGTTGTTGTTGTTGTTACTCAACAGAACATTTACCAGCCAATATAACCTTTGCTAAAACACAATTAAATGTTATACTGGCACCAGGGCTCAGGGGTTACCACGAGGGGGCTACTTGGACCCTCTCCCTGACCTCCGAACCTGAGGCTGCCAGCCACAGATTGCTAGGCAACCGTAGACGCCGATTGAAGCCACCAAATCTAGCAGGGTTCTCGCTCCTTAATTACCGTGTTGCCTTATGGGATTGCCTAATTACTGTGGTTTGGTGATCTCAATTGGGGAACCAAACCCTCAATGTCCATCCGTCGACTTAATATGTATGGCCGAGCGAACCGTGGGTGAACATTGGCTATCGGTTTGAGCGAATTAGTGGGGTAGAACATCCCGTCTATCTATTCGTACACACTATGTCTACCCAATTAATAAAGGATAATCGAGCAGGGTTGAAGGATGCTTCAAACAAGTCAGCAAGCATTTATTCACAGTCAAGCAAAGCACTGATTATTAAGCACACATTTCCAAAGCACATGGGAATCAATCAGCACATATAACAATGAAAGACACAAAAGAACAGTGATTTTAAACCCTAAGCACTTATTGAGCCCCTTCTGCAATTTTAATAATGCCATATCCAGAACAGCGGTACAGGCACGCCATCAGATGCATTCCAGGAAATGTAGAAAGGAAAGAAGAGGAAAGAAGCAGAGCAAGGTTTGGTTGTGGCCTCTGACTCACCCCACAGTGAACAGCTGGGCCCCCGCCAATCCCAAAGTGCAGGGGAGGAAAGGGAAATAATGGAAAGCAGAGATGTGTGGATGTAATATGAAAGAAGAGGAATGGCATGTGCAGGGTTGGCTTCAAGGAAAGGTGTGAGGTGCGAATATTTTCCTCACCCACTTGGGGACCAAAGGCAATCATTGATAACTCTTTGTAATCATGACAACTCTTTTGTGCGTCCCAAGAAGACAAATTAGGGGTTCTTAGAGAAAGAAAAAAAGAACGTTTAAGTCAGTAATGGAGCTATTGTCATGCGCCAAGGACCTTGTGGCCTCCCGTTCTTGGGCCTCGCTCCGTGCTCATCTTGTCACAATACAGCTTGTCCCGGCAGGCGATTCCTCGTGTTACAAACAGCGCAGGCAGCTTTCTTCTCATCGGATCCGCAGCGTGTTCCACCAGCAGCAAACAGCTCTTGGGTCTGGTCTTTTCAAGCTTCCTGGTCCAGGCGGAGCCATGAGAGGGCATAGTTCATGTGAGGCGGAGTTTTCCGGGAGCAAAGGCCGTGCCGCGGCCTTTGACCCTGCACAACACAACCCCATTGGCTGCCCCTCACATTTGCCTCCAAGAAGAGCGTGATGAACTCCACCAATAGCTCCCAAAGAATTGCACTCCAAATCACTGTCTCTTGTTTTTTAACATTGATCAGCTTTTTCTGCCTCCTTTATGCTGCTGTTGACATTGCGCTTCCCTCTCCATGCCTCCATGGAGTTGTGGTTATGCGTGGAATGTGTATTGTGCTGTGTGTGAAAGGTGCAGGGTGAAGGAAGGATGGGAGAAAGGGAGGATTTTGAATGGATTTATGGATTATATTGCTTTAAATGATAAAGGGTTCTGCAACTGGTATGGGGTGTGAAAATCAATTATGAGGTGGTGCGGTGAATCGCGGTTTGGGAGTGAAATGGCGAGTAATGTGAATGGACTGTGGAATGATGGATTTACGGATGAGAAGATGGACCGAAAGAAGATTGATGGATTGGAAAATGATTAGTGGGATTGAAAGACTGATAGAGATAGGTTTAAAGTGGTGGAATTACTCGAAGGGAAAAGCCTAGCGAAACCCACACAACGCATTTGTTCCCCATCCCCTGTTCAATGGGCAGGGAATCTAGCCAAGTACACAGACTCCTGAAATAACTACCGTAATTCTGGGAGATCCTACGTGTTCATGGATACTCTCCCGCAAGGACCTTCTGCTCTTTCTGTGCTTTGACCCAACCCCCCCCCCCAGCCCCTGGTTTCTGCAGGATGTACATGGTCCCCCATCAACCCCCTTAAGGTGAAACTCTCAAAATTTAAAATCACTTCATCTGCACTCATCTGTTCCTTTTTTTTCCCCCACCTGTGAAACCAACTTCCACATGCTCTTCAATCTCATCATTTCCTCCAGGTCTTCAAGACAGCTGTTCACCACCATCTCAGATCAACACCCCCCTCCAAAAACATGACCTTTTCTCCCCCTGTTAATGCCCCTAACCTCCTTCCAAATTTCCAGTTTTTACTTCCTCAGTGTTTGCTTCTGAATCCAACTTGTCCACCTATTTGCATCCTCTTATTCCCCTTTTTCCTCCCCACACCAATTGTTTGTTCAAGTCTCCCTCTATTGTGTCCCTCAAGTCTTCTGTTGGTGTTTCCCCCCTCTCTCGACTGTTCATTTTGTACTGTTGTATCCTGATCTGTGCAGTGTTCTCGTTTTTTCACTCGCCTTAACTCTGTACACAAAAAAGTAGTAGTAGTGGAGATTGGAATAATGTAGTCCCACTCATTTGAACCATGACTGATACATTTTGTTGAAGACAAATTCTCTGTGAAGTGTGAATGAAAACACAAAACAGCTGAGAGGTGCCCGAGTCCACCATTATGTCAAACATCTCTGTAAATGTACAACTTGATGTATGCATCAAGTTGGTATGCTGCACACAGCTGAGAACTTAACGTGAGATGAAGAAAATGTGGAACGAGACATGAAGAGGAAAACCGCTCGGAGTCCCCAGAAACATCCACCAAAAAAGTTGCTGCAACACTACAAGAGCCTTTACACCTTCAATCCATGAACCCTTCTCATCCACTGTGTCAACTACTCACCCCATTCGCAAGATGTTATACCCAACGTTATCAAGACAAAAGAGCGCCCTCACGTGGTCTTATGAGACGGACCAAAGGTTAAAACGGCTGGCTTTTGCATGAAATGTAAAAAGGGAATATGGAGAAGGTAGGAAAAGTAATCATTATTGCTTAACAGTAGATTTGACGAATGTTCAAAGTTTAAATAACATCTTGCAATAGAATTAGAATGCAGACTAACAGATAAAAAGCTGTTTGGCAATGTCTTTACTGATGAACACTACCTGAGCACAAAGATCAAAACAATCCCAGCTGCCAATGCTGAATGAGAAATCGCTAAAAGATAAAATATTTGTCATAATCATTTTGCCTCCAATAACTTTACCAATCATTAGCACACAAGAGGGCTGAATCTCGACCAAGTTACAAACGACCACTCTGCTTTTGCACATGCAAGCTGATACTGTACATCTATGTTTGCACTGTTCATGAGATTAACATAAAGCCAGATTCTACCCATCTGCCAGCATTAGTCATTGGTAGACATTAAAGACCATACAGTGCCTTTCACAAAAAGTAGGCCAGTTATCCTCGGAACGCTAAGAAAATTCGAAATTGGTGTTCTGACTGCTGGGAGGGCAACGGCAAAGCACCCAACATAACCATTCCCAAGGAACTGCTTCGGCAAACATCCATGATCTGGAAAGAGCATGGTAAATTTATGATGATGATTATTATTATGATTATTACTCTGAAGATTATCACACAATTATCATAAACACAACATCTAGAAGGAAAATAAAACAGGAAAAAAGCAACCCTCATTTTCTGGAAGGGTCAAATGGACTCTGTTCTTGCATCGGGCAGCTTAGCTGCCATGGTAGCCATCATTTCTTGGAAGCACAACTGTCCCCCTATCATCAGCTGTGCCACTGATGCTGTACCTCTCTACCAGTACACTGTTACTCATTTCACCAAACTCAGAAGGATGAGAGGCTGAGTCAACCCCACCTGGTGTTAATTCAGCAGTCATTCAGCAGCCAAAAGGACTTGAACTCGGGACCCTGAGATCCAAAGCCAGCCACCCAAACCACTGAGCCAACACCAGGCCTTCTAATGGATTAAACCCATGAAGGTATGAGCCTGGTTGAGAGGGAAAATAGTGGGGATGAGGACACCGGTGTTCGTTGCCATGCTTGTGAGAAGTGATTTTTCAATATGGTCCTATTAAATTGGACCAAAGAAACACAAAGCCTCAGGTGATCCAAACATCTGTCCCCTCTAAGGGTCAGTAGCAGGCCCGTCGCTAGGGGGGGGCATTTGGGTGCAATGCCCCCCCATGGCGCATCTGGTGCCCCCCCCCCCACTTGTACGCCACCCATTTATGCCCTGTTGCACCCTGTGAACTCCTTGCTGTTTAAGGATGAGCGCCCACTGTGAACTTGCTGTTTAAGAGTTCACCTGTGTGAACTGAAACCCTTATTCCAGATGTTCAACATGGTGAATAATAAGGCCTTCTTGGATAAACTGTTCTTTAAATAACAGTCAAGATATAAGTGTGCGCTTCCCAGCGCATCTCCAAAAGCAATTGGCAAGACAATGCAGTCCAAGACCACAAGATAAAAGATAATAACGCAAGCACCAACGCCAGCAGCCAAGACCTCGTGTCGAATGTCGATGTTGTGGGTGGTTATATATATATATATATATCGTGGATCATTTAGTTTTAAGGAATAGCCAATCAGCGTATTCGATATGGAGACCCTATTGAGCAGGTTACCTGATTGGTTGTAAGTTAGGTATAAATGTAATATAGTCATTATATGATAATATGATTAAGGAAAAGACATAAATTTACAAAATTAAAGATGAAGAACACGTGCACCACGTGACCTTCACAACCCGTCAACCCTCCATCTTACAAAAGTAATTTTATAATAAAAATTAAAAATGTGTTTGGAATCGTGCTTACATTTGAAATAATGCAGATAAAACCTGTTTTTGATGGATGGATCATTTAATAAATAAAACCGTCAACCGTGAAATGTCGCGAGTCGCGAGATTAGTGACCCGAGTCACGAGGGACGAATCACAGAGCACGACCTCGCAGCAGGAGAAAAAGACGTGGATGATGGATATTCGAAAATGGCTCAGATCAGGAAAAAATGCAAGTGACGAAAATGAAGAAGATGATGAAAGACATGTTGTGGGAGGAGTTGGAGGACGAGGAGGAAAAGACGATCATGTCGATGAAATACCGACAGAAGCTGGCCAACCTGGCCTAGCCAGCAACGTCAGCCATGCGGCTGGAGCCCCAGCGCAGGAAGCCGAGTTTCCACGCTCAGCGGCGGCCTCGGGATCGGGTGTGACTGTCAAGCCATTTCCCGATGATCTTGGAAGTGAGAGACCGAATCAAGTTGTTCTACAGTGGTACTCTGGCCATCTGTTGCAGAACAAGAGTCGCTCGTTTGTGTCCTCGTGGTACCAGACTAATGAATGGCTGGAATACAGTGTGCAGACAGATGCAGCATTCCGCTATCCATGTAGGAAGTTTAACACCGCACGCGGCCCAGTGGACTCTACTTTCACAGTGCGAGGCTCCCGGAATTGGAAACATGCCGTTGAGAAAGGCAGGGGGTTTCACAAACACGCAACTTCAAAGGAACATTTAACTTGTGTTTTGAGGTGGAAGGAGAATGAGAGGCGCATCGATTGTGGTGAGGAGATTTCCACACTCCTCAATGCTGACCAGCGAACTAGAAACCGGTACTATGTGTCTGCTCTTATCGATGTTGTGGGATTTCTCGCCGAAAATCAGATACCTTTTCAAGGGAGCCTTGATAATTTTGAAGATATGTCAGACGGGCACAGTGGGCTCTTCCTCTCGCTTTTAAACTACACACTCAAAAAAGACACTGAGCTCGCCAAAATAATAAAGCATATCCCACGAAACACAAGCTATACTAGTCCGGAAATGCAGAATGAACTGATCTGCACATTGAGTAATGTTGTGACGGATGCCATCGTGGAAGAAGTAGGCATATCGTGGTTTACCATCAAGGTGGATGGGACGAGGGACCCCACTGAATGTGAGAACATATCAATCATCATTCGCTTTGTATCAGCATCAAATGAAGCAACAGAGCGTCTACTCGTAATAGCTACAGCCGACGCTGGAGATGCAAAAACATTGACAGACCGAATAATTGCAGAGCTGACAAAAACAGGACTTGACACGTCAAAAATATTAAGTCAGGTGTACGACGGGGCTTCGGTCATGGCTGGGCAGCACGGTGGGGTGCAAAAGTTGTTGCAAGAGATATTGGAAAGAGAA
>NC_140963.1:72519119-72539119 GCF_056783735.1 Eptatretus burgeri | reverse complement strand
TGGTTAGGGCAGCGGCTTGGGATCCAAAAGGTCCTGAGTTCAATCCCCGTTGAGCCACTGAATTAATACACCAGGGGGTTCACTCAGCCTGTCATCCTTCCGAGGTCGGCGAAATGAGTACCAGTGTACTGGGCCGGTGTATACCCCGGTTAAAATAGGTGTACCATATCCCTGTGTCGTAAGAGGCGACCAGGGTTGCGTCAGGAAGGGCATCCGGCGTAAAACATGTGCCAAATCACTATGCGGATCATACGGATGATCCGCTGTGGCGACCCCGAACGGGACCAGCCGAAAGAAGAAGAAGATATAGATATATATATAGATATATATATATATATATCAATAGATATAGATATATATATATATATATATATATATATATATATATATATATATATATCAATAGATATAGATATATATATATATATATATATATATATCAATAGATATAGATATATATATATATATATATATATATCAATAGATATAGATATATATATATATATATATATATATATATATATATATATATATATATATATATATATATATATATATATATATATATATATCAATAGATATATATATATATATATATATATATATATATATATATATATATATATATATATATATATATATATCAATAGATATTGTTGCGGATTTCGCGCCCGCCGGCGTGCGGACGGCCACGTAACTCGAATCGCGGCACGTCGCCCACCGGACGGACAATCCAGTCGTGACCCTCTCGGACTAACGCCGGGAACCAGTCACGGGTGGACCTTTCGGTGACACCGCGATCGAGCCAATCAGCCCCCGCGTGGGATAGGGTTGCTCGCCAAATTCGACCTACCTAAGTACCCACGCGGAGGGTAGACCGGGAGATCGCACCTCGCCGCAGGTCGACTTCGGACACGGGCCACTTAAGCGACCCGTTCCGTACTATCAGAATAACCGAGCGGTGTTATCGTCGACCTCGACGGTTCGATTAATTATCGGGCGTATTCAGCCCACTACCAACCCTTTACGTGAAGCAAGATGAGGGTTCAATGGGGGAAAAGACGAAGCGAAGCGGGAGAACAGTTCAACAATAAAGCACATTTATTCTCGGCACACGGGAAGCACACAAATACAATTCCACCAAATGCACACAAAAAAAGAAAACACAATTCCATTTACACAAAAAGCAAACATAAAAGTGAAAACACAGTGCAGAGCTAATACCGACTACCGAGCACACGGCAACACTTATACAATTCTACTTCACAGACGGCGCCGACAACACATACCCAAAACCAAGGAAACGAAATCCCCAAAGAATGGGGTAGGCCTGAGGCCGAGACCGGGTCGGGCCTACCCGTCTGGTGATGAGACGCGGAGCGGCGATGGCCCCGCAACCCGCGGGCCTCGTGGACAGTGCCTGGCAGGGGGTGGGAACGGGCCCCCTTGGTCGCACTATCTCAGCGCGGGGGGAAACAGGAGGGGGTTGCTGATGCTCGGGGTATAGAGGATCTTTATTATATGCGACGAGCGTCTCCACCTCGGCCAGGTCGCGCTGTCGGCCTCCTTCGGGTGCAGCTTCCTGCACGACGCGAGCACCCCCTCGTCTGGTGTCGCCGCCTTTCCACCGCTCCGTCCCCTCCGTTCCGACTCCCACGCACACGACGAGCAGCTCCACCGCCCGCGAAGTCTTGACCCTCTGCTTCCGACTCTCCTCTTCTTGACTCTCCGACCTCGTTCTGCTGACTCTCTCGTTCCTACTTGCGACTCTCCGACCCCTCGTTCTCGTTCTGCTGACTCTTTCGCTCCGACTTTTACGACTCCTTTGACTGACGAACACCGTCCTTTTATCCCCCCGTAACTTCGCCTTTGACCCCCTCCCTTTGACCTTTCACCTCGCTCCCCATTGGCCCGAGAAAAAGTGGGCGTGAAGGCTTTTGATCCACAAATTTGCATATATCGATCGCCCTGGGGCGGGGCCACCCGCCCCTCGCTCACCGATTGGACGGCAAAAAGTGGGCATGTGTCGTTTTCGATCCGTTTTTGAAGCAGAAAATCCGTGGTTTTGTACACGCTGTTCGACGCGCGTTCTGCATGAGTCCAACACCGGTACCCACAGCGGGGCAAGAACGGTGGCGATGCTACGGTTGTGAGGTGTGCGTGAAGGTCGTGGCGGTTGTGGTGAAGCGGTGGTTGTGGTCGGTGGTTGATGTTGTGGTTGTGATCATGGCGGTTGGTCCAAAATAAAGATAGTAAAAGAAAAACGGCTATCCTGAAGAGTCGCAGCACGTATAAATGACATGTATTCCCACTAGACAACGGGTTTGGGCCTAACTACACATGCACTTACCGAGATACCTCACCTAAGGGACCTGAATGGTGGTTTGCGAATCTGGTAACCACAACACTACCCCCTTCCCTTTTTACAGACTTGTCCCGAGTCGTCAAATTTTCGTGTGCCATCATGTGTAGTTTTCCCCTAGTACATTTTACCTACGGATCCCTGAGTGCGACATTCATGGTATTCGTGTCCCCAAAATAAATAACCTGAGGGCTGCGTAACTATCTAAACAAACTCACTCACACGGACGACTTAAATAAAATTGCCGGCGCTAAGACAAACATGCCGGAGGCGCACTCATATGTACAGTACATCTTACCTTAACTTACAAATCTTACACTAAACCATGGCCCAGGATCATTGAACTCTGCAAAAGAAAGCAGTTAGCAGGGAGCCAGGCTGCCCGCATGCAGTCTCTGGCTCAAAACAATGCAGGTGACAGGGAACGTGGCTGGCTGCTCACACGCAGTCCAAGGCCTTCCCTTTTGAACTGAACTCAGTGAACCACAACGGTGCTTGGGCTGCACAACGCAGTCTCCGTGCCAGCTCAAGTGGCACACGCAATGAGCACAACGAATGGATGGATGAATGGATGGACCGAATGCAGTGAACCACAACGGTGCACGGGCTGCCACTGCAGGCCCGTGTTGTAGCTGCCAACAGGGCAGTTCTTGCAGCTTGCAAACTGTTGCCTTCAGATCCTGGCGCACATGGAAATGAACAGGGGGGGCAAAGCAAAAATTGAACGGGGCTGGTGAACGTGGGCAGTGGGCATGGCATGGCAAAGGTGAGCAGGCAAACACAGCCCGCAGAAGAAGACCGTTGCAGGCAAACACAGCCGGCAGATGAACTGGCCGGCACAGGCCTCGAAGAAAAACAGCCAGCAGATGAACTGGCCGGCACAGGCCTTGCAGCACACAGCTGCCGATGAACTTGGCCGGCCTCCGCCTTGAAGCAAAACACGGCCAGCCGATGAAGTTGGCCAGCCTTTGCCGTTCAATGGAGGTTGGTGGAGGGAGTGCGGTGGTGCTGGCCACTTGGAAGGCGGGCTCGGACCTACCTACCTGTCTCCCTCCCAACCTATCGCCTTTGCCTGTCACTGTACATACCCACTCCCTTAATTTGTGAAAAACCAATTTAGCCCCCACTTATTTTTTTGTTGTTTTTATTTTTACTCCCCCACTATAAATCGTCCCCTAACCCCCTTTATCGTCCTTGTTCGGCTAACCTATCCTGTCACCTAGCCTACTCCCAACCCCTACGTTCCCTTCCCGGAGGGGAACAAGGGAGAGCTAACGTCCTGTGTCGAGGCCCAACGAAGCCTCAGAATGGCCTCCCCAGAGTTCGGCGATCTAACCCAAAGTGGGTCCAGCGGCCCACAACGACAGCGAGGGGATGGATGGTGCGGAGGGGTACACTTCCTAATCTACCCTATCCATTAAACTGTTAAACTACCCCGGGGCTTTCAACAAGCGCCTCTTGCTTAAACTATTGGTTCTATAAACCCAGATTCCCGTCGCCTGTGTTGGTGTCCTTACAATTTCGGGCCTCGCCCCCCAATTTTCTCTCCGTGCCCTCACACGGTCTCCTGGCTGGGACACGTGGCTCCCTTTGGCAGGCACGACCCTCTGCCGATTCTCCCGCTATGGCACCCCCGGGCACTACACTGCCTCCGAGCCTACCAGCTCCCTAACACCGGGGAGTGCCCCCCATGGCACCTCCCCTGAAACGCACACGTGGCAGGCCGGCCTCCCGGGCCCCTTTCCAAGGGTCACCCGTGCCCACTACACTGCCCACGCGGCTAATGGCGCCCCGGGCCCCCGCACCAAGCAGGCGCACCCGTGCCCACTACTCTATCCCGGCCCCCCATGGGCCCATGGCCTACCGCGGCCGACTAGCCTGGTGCCCGGGGTACCCACTCAGCGATACTCACCTTTCGCAGCCACGCTCCCAAGCCCGTCAACAGGGCTCCTGCACCCCTCCAAATGGGTTTCGAGCCTACACTCCCACCAACAACAAAACGACCTCCATTTTTCAATTTGACTAACCCAGCTAACTCACTTTATACTGACCCCGGGGGTCCCTTGGGCGGGAGTCACTCCTCCCCCCAATCACTCATCGCACCATGCATTCCCCATTCGCTCCACTCACACAGACCCGCTGGCCTCACTCACTCATCATGTACTCACCTCTCAACTCTTCAACACACACACCACTGAACTCTGCCATCCTTCTAACTACATCCCCTAACTAACTCGTGCTCCCACGTCGTCCCTTAAGCTATAGCACGTTCCATTTAACACTACGTAGCTAAGCTTCGTCCCCTCTACACATTCACCAGTCTGTCTGTCTCCTAACTCAAAAATTCATTTTATTTCCCAACCTAAATCTGGCTACAATCCCTCTAACTAATCCATTCCACGGACTCCATGAGGACTTACCCCTGCCCCATGAAGTCGGTCTAACTAAGCTAACCCTTCCCCCTAACTAGTTTCCATCCTGTGCCCAGGGTAAGGGGGTCTTTCACCCCTTGCCCAGGAATCCTGTACACCCGAAAGTGAGGCTTGCTCCTTTTTTTTTTTCTTTTCTTCTTTACATGCGCAGCACCTGCGCGGCAACTCAGAGCTCGCGCCCTTTACACCTGCCCGTGACGTCATGCAGCTGCACGTGTTCCTCGTCCCTCCTTGGACGGGACCATCCGGCAGAGATACCCCTCCTGCCGGATTCCAACCCCACGTGCAGCCATGGCGTCACCGTGCGCATAAAAAAAAAACACAAGCCACACGTCTCGAGGGGTTCCCCACGCGAACACATGTGCTTTGCCCGTTGGAGCTTCACACACACGATCGCGTGGAGAACCCGTCCGGTACAAATCCGTAGTCCTGCCTAAACTTTGTCCGTCCGCGGGGTCGGCAAATCCACCGCGTGCGTTTCCGGACCGGGACTTCACTCTCGCAAGCGAGCACGTGGTGGTCTCGTGCGTTGCACAGCACGAACCGCGTGCTCACTGCTGGGTGAACCCGGCACGGTCCTCGAAACAGCTACAGCCGCTACTCGGCTTTCGTTTCTCCCATGTCGCCGTCGTCGCCATTCGACCCACGCATACCTGCGTGTTACGACGCACACAGTCCATTCCATCACATTCACACCGGGAGATGCGGCTGCGTGCTCCCGCATGCCAACCGACATCTCCCTCACATACCGCTCTCTCACACACACGGTCTCCCTTGCACTCGGCCGTTCACTCACGCGTGCCTCACTACTCACACAAACCATACTACTTACACACGCGGGGGCACTCACCCGCGGTGCCTCATCCACACACCGTCCCTCACTCATACACGCGGGGGCACTCACCCGCGGTACCTCACTCATACACACGGCGACACTCACACACGCGGTCTCTTCCACACACGGTGCCTCACCCACACACGCGGGGGCACTAACCCGCGGTGCCTCACTCACACTCCGTGCCTCATCCACACACGGCGTGCTGGGAAGCACGTACTCCGGCACCATCGCCACTACACCACTCACACGTGGTGCCTCACTCATACTGGCCGTTTCACTCACACACACGGCCTCACTCACACACGGTGCCCCATCCACACCCGGCGTGCTGGGAAGCACGCACTCTGGCACCATCGCCACCACACCAGTCACACACGGGGTCGCTTCCACACACGGGGACGCACTCACACCTTGCACCACACACACAGGGACAACCACACTGGGGATTCGTGTCCCCACAAGGGTCTCCGGGGCCTCTACACCCCCCAAGCTCTCCGTGCACCCGTCCACAGCACTCGTCCCTCAACCTCGCAAAGCACGACCGAACTCACCTGGTCGTGACTCGCCTCAAGGGGGCATACTCCCTCCCCTCGTTCCTGGAGGAGGCCATCCAGGTGCTCGCACCGGGTCCCAACACGCTCCGCGAGCTCAACCCCATTGTCCTCCACTACCTCCGTGTGTGCGTGCGCGTCACTTACCCCGTCTTCATCGTGTAGTCTTCCCTCTATCGTTCCCATCTCCCGTGTCTCTGCCAACTCTTCACCCTTTACCTCCCTTGTCTCAACTATTATTTCTGTTGTCGTCACCTCGTGTCTCGTCTCACACGTTTTGGTCTCCCCATTTAATTTTTCCCTTTCGGTCATCGTCACGACCCTCGCCCAACACGTTCCACGAATTATTTTTTCACCCGCCTCCACCGCGGGCCTGTCAGCCGTTGCACCCCCACCCAGCTCGTTTGCTCCCACACGTGGAGTCGCCATTTTTATCTCCCCGGTCACGGCCTTCATGCCCGCCTGCAGGCTTCGGCCCATGTTCTGCGTCTCACCCCGCAGCTTTTTCATTTCCTCCTTCATGTTTGTTTCCATTCCGTTCATTTTTGTATCCATCTTTTCGTTTATTTGTTGTGTATTCGCATCCATCGTCGTTTTCACTTCATTCATTTGCTTGTTCATGTCTTTCATTTCGTTCTTCATTTCATTTGTATTTGTATCCATCGTCGTTTTCACTTCATTCATTTGTTTGTTCATTGCCGCCTGCATGATGCATAGCCAGCCCATGTTGGATGCACTCAGCTGAGCCGTTTCGGCAGGGGTTGGGGAAGGGTCTTGGTGGAGAGGGGGGGAGGTGTCATACACCGCGGCCGCTGCCGCACCCACCTCGGGCCCTGGGTTCAGTTGGGCGAGTCCGTGTTCCTGCACAATCAACATTTCCTGCTCGGGGATTCCATCCTGGACCATGGACTCTACATTATTACACATATACATTTCTAATACCCCCGGCTCCCGCTCGCCTTGAGACGCCATCTTGCTTCTCGTGAAGGGTTAATTTGCTCGCTCGTAATTTGGAGGGAATCGGGGGTCGCTTCTCTCACCCCTGGACCGATTCCCGTAAATTTAGCCGGAGACAGGAGAGCCCGTTTTCCTGTTCTCCGATACCAGTGCCGCGAGGAGGGCGATGAATTTGTATCCCACTCCTGACACCAGTGTTGTGGATTTCGCGCCCGCCGGCGTGCGGACGGCCACGTAACTCGAATCGCGGCACGTCGCCCACCGGACGGACAATCCAGTCGTGACCCTCTCGGACTAACGCCGGGAACCAGTCACGGGTGGACCTTTCGGTCACACCGCGATCGAGCCAATCAGCCCCCGCGTGGGATAGGGTTGCTCGCCAAATTCGACCTACCTAAGTACCCACGCGGAGGGTAGACCGGGAGATCGCACCTCGCCGCAGGTCGACTTCGGACACGGGCCACTTAAGCGACCCGTTCCGTACTATCAGAATAACCGAGCGGTGTTATCGTCGACCTCGACGGTTCGATTAATTATCGGGCGTATTCAGCCCACTACCAACCCTTTACGTGAAGCAAGATGAGGGTTCAATGGGGGAAAAGACGAAGCGAAGCGGGAGAACAGTTCAACAATAAAGCACATTTATTCTCGGCACACGGGAAGCACACAAATACAATTCCACCAAATGCACACAAAAAAAAGAAAACACAATTCCATTTACACAAAAAGCAAACATAAAAGTGAAAACACAGTGCAGAGCTAATACCGACTACCGAGCACACGGCAACACTTATACAATTCTACTTCACAGACGGCGCCGACAACACATACCCAAAACCAAGGAAACGAAATCCCCCAAGAATGGGGTAGGCCTGAGGCCGAGACCGGGTCGGGCCTACCCGTCTGGTGATGAGACGCGGAGCGGCGATGGCCCCGCAACCCGCGGGCCTCGTGGACAGTGCCTGGCAGGGGGTGGGAACGGGGCCCCCTTGGTCGCACTATCTCAGCGCGGGGGGAAACAGGAGGGGGTTGCTGATGCTCGGGGTATAGAGGATCTTTATTATATGCGACGAGCGTCTCCACCTCGGCCAGGTCGCGCTGTCGGCCTCCTTCGGGTGCAGCTTCCTGCACGACGCGAGCACCCCCTCGTCTGGTGTCGCCGCCTTTCCACCGCTCCGTCCCCTCCGTTCCGACTCCCACGCACACGACGAGCAGCTCCACCGCCCGCGAAGTCTTGACCCTCTGCTTCCGACTCTCCTCTTCTTGACTCTCCGACCTCGTTCTGCTGACTCTCTCGTTCCTACTTGCGACTCTCCGACCCCTCGTTCTCGTTCTGCTGACTCTTTCGCTCCGACTTTTACGACTCCTTTGACTGACGAACACCGTCCTTTTATCCCCCCGTAACTTCGCCTTTGACCCCCTCCCTTTGACCTTTCACCTCGCTCCCCATTGGCCCGAGAAAAAGTGGGCGTGAAGGCTTTTTGATCCACAAATTTGCATATATCGATCGCCCTGGGGGCGGGCCAGTCGCCCCTCGCTCACCGATTGGACGGCAAAAAGTGGGCGTGTGTCGTTTTCGATCCGTTTTTGAAGCAGAAAATCCGTGGTTTTGTACACGCTGTTCGACGCGCGTTCTGCATGAGTCCAACACCGGTACCCACAGCGGGGCAAGAACGGTGGCGATGCTACGGTTGTGAGGTGTGCGTGAAGGTCGTGGCGGTTGTGGTGAAGCGGTGGTTGTGGTCGGTGGTTGATGTTGTGGTTGTGATCATGGCGGTTGGTCCAAAATAAAGATAGTAAAAGAAAAACGGCTATCCTGAAGAGTCGCAGCACGTATAAATGACATGTATTCCCACTAGACAACGGGTTTGGGCCTAACTACACATGCACTTACCGAGATACCTCACCTAAGGGACCTGAATGGTGGTTTGCGAATCTGGTAACCACAACAATATATATATATATATATATATATATATATATATATATATATATATATATATATATATATATATATCTATATATATATATATATATATATATATCAATAGATATATATCAATAGATATATATATATATATATATATATATATATATATATATATATATATATATATATATATATCAATAGATATAGATATATATATATATATATATATATATATATATATATATCAATAGATATAGATATATATATATATATCAATAGATATAGATATATATATATATATATATATATATATATATATATATATATATATATATATATATATCAATAGATATAGATATATATATATATATATATATATATATATCAATAGATATAGATATATATATATATATATATATATATATATATCAATAGATATAGATATATATATATATATATATATATATATATATCAATAGATATAGATATATATATCGTTCTGTTATATATATATATATATCGTTATATAGATATATATATCGTTCTGTTATATATATATATATATCGTTATATATATATATATATATCTATTGATATATATATATATATATATATATATATATCTATATATCTATTGATATATATATATATATATATATCTATATATCTATTGATATATATATATATATATATATATATATATATATATATATATATATATCTATTGATATATATATATATATATATATATATATATATATATATATATATATATATATATATATATATATATATATATATCTATTGATATATATATATATATATATATATATATATATATATATATATATATATATCTATTGATATATATATATATATATATAGATATATATATTGATATATATATATATTGATATATATATATATTGATATATATATATATTGATAAATATATATATATATATATATATATATATATATATATATATATATATATATATATATATATATATATATAGACCACAAGGGGAAAACCAGAGATGTCAATTTTGAAGAAACTGAAATACAAAGATTCAAGACTTTGGTGGACTGTTTAATAACTGTCATAGAGATTTCTTTTCCAGTAAAAGGAAGAGTGATCATTGGCCGATCAAATTAAGCATGCAGCATTTGCCAAGCTTCTGTGTTATTTAATTTAAGAGCAAAGAACGAATCAATGTTGCAAACTGACATCACTGGTTATTCCCTTGTTTAATAATTGCCATGCAATTTTAACCCAGGATGTGTAGCAAATTCATGCTTGTTGGTTATTAGCATACATTACATGACTTTGGTGATCACAGATTATTTTTTTCAACATTAAACGGTCATTGTTTTTTTGTTTGATTGGTGTTCAACGCCATACTCAAGGGTATTTCGCTTATATGATGACGGATTCTCCATTTCTTACTCCGTACAACTTAATATGATGGAAAACCAGGAGGAAACCAAGGATAAACCACCCCCACGATAGCCGGTCACCTCATGTGACTCCCTCATATATCGAAGCAGGTTGATTGGGCGGTGGGTACATCGAATGAGGATGGGTACTCAGACGCGCTAACCATTAAACCATGGCGTGGGTCCCATAAAAGTCACAATAAAGGTTTGACCAGGCTTAAACCACGATATGCATCAACTACGGAGCCTATGATATAACCAAATAGGCCATTGTAGTGCTCAGAGTTTATGCTGTGAAAGTTTTACAACCTTTCATTTTTTAGTTTCTCAACTCTGAATATTATGGTGGAACAGTTAACATGAATGAAAGGGAGACAAGCAGGAGTAAAGTACTGACAACTCTGGGTTTCTACTTGTTCAGCTTTGGCAACACTTGTTTTTTCATTGCATGGCTAAACTTAATACCATATAAATTATGTGACACCCCTGGTTATTTGTTAAAGTAATATTGTGAGAGGAAACCTTATGTTGCCAACTATTGTCAGGTGCAATAACCCTGAAATTTATAAAAAAAGTGACATCTCTGGTTTTCCCATTGTGGTCTTCATATATACTAGTACGTGCCCGTAAAAAAAAAAATATAAAAAAATATTCAAACCGCGAGCAACAAACAACAACCACGCAAGCCGTTTCTTCGCTCTCGAGTGCCCGTACATGCGTGGCCCGGAAGTTCGAATATTATTAGCAGTTACGATTATTCGCAATTTAGTTTTAATACCCAATTATTAAATTTGCGCCAACGTATTTTACCTTTTCGCAATGTCGTGGCAAGGAAAAACAAAAAGAGAAGAGAGATAAAAAAATTTACTTCCTGGTTCGGCGCATACCAGCACTCTGATGTTACCAAAATTTATACACCGTCTAATATGAAAACGATTATAACTTGGAGCATTGTGTTTATCTATAAATGCGCATAAGAAATAGAGAAATTATCAGAATACACAAAGTCATCATTATCCGGAAGTCCGTACGTTGTAACCCGCAATGGATCTGGAAGTCCGTACGTTGTAATCCGTAATGGCGAACGCGGCTGAGCTTTCCTTCCTTCCTTCCTCATCCTTCCTTCCTTATAAATTTCCTTCCTCATCGGCCACGCCCACGCAACAATGTGTCTTCTCATTGGTTTGGTAAATAAATGGCCATAACTTGGGAAGCACTTGTCCGATTAATATCAAACCTTGAAAAGGCACATCCTCAGGTCCCCAGCAATATACCTGGCAAGTTTCAATTTGATCGGACCAGCGGTTGTCGAGAAACAGCGGTTGTCGAGAAACAGCGGTCACAGATACACACACACATTGCTGGAATTATACATATACATATATATATATATATATATATATATATATATATATATATATATATATATATATATATATATATATATATATATATATATATATATATATATATATATATTGTTGTGGTTACCAAATTCGCAAACCACCATTCAGGTCCCTTAGGTGAGGTATCTCGGAAAGTGCATGTGTAGTTAGGCCCAGACCCGTTGTCTAGTGGGAATACATGTCATTTATGCGAGCTGCGACTCTTCAGGATAGCCGTTTTTCTTTTACTATCTTTATTTTGGACCAACCGCCATGATTACCATCACAACCACAACAACAACCACCAACCACAACGCCGCTTCACCACAACCGCCACGACCTTTACCGTCACAACTCGCCACCATCGCATCACCGTCATCTCGCGCCACTCATGGGCACCGATGCTGGACTCGTGTAGGGCGCACGTTGAACAGCGTGTACAAAATCACGGATTTTGTGCTTCAAAAACGGATCAAAAACGACACACGCCCACTTTTTGCCGTCCAATCGGTGAGCGAGGGGCGATTTGGCCCCGCCTCCAGGGCGATCGATATATGCAAATTTGTGGATCAAAAAGCCTTCACGCCCACTTTTTCTCGGGCCAATGGGGAGCGAGGTGAAAGGTCAAAGGGAGGGGGTCAAAGGCGAAGCTACGGGGGGGATAAAAGGACGGTGTTCGTCAGTCAGCAGAACGAGAAGGAGTCGGAGGGTGGAGAGAAGAGTGTGGAAGTCTGGAGCCCGAAGCCTGCAGTAGCTGGAGAAGCTGAAGAGAGTCGGAACGGAGGGGACGAGTGTGGAAGTCTGGAGCCCGAAGCCTGCAGTAGCTGGAGAAGCTGAAGAGAGTCGAACGAGGAGAGCTCAAAGAAGAGTCCAGGGTGGAGAGTCCAGAGGCGGAGGGGCGGCAGCGGCGGAGGCAGACGAGGGGGTGCTCGCGACGGTGCCGGGAGCTGCACGCCCGAGGAAGGCCGGCAGCGCGACCTGGCCGAGGTGGAGACGCACACCAGGGATAATAAAGATCCTCTATACCCCGAGCATCAGCAACCCCCTCCTATTTCCCCCGCGCTGAGATAGTGCGACCAAGGGGGCCCCTTTTCCCACCCCCTGCCAGGCACTGTCCGCGAGGCCCGCGGAGTGCGGCGCCATCGCCGCTCCGCGTCTCATCACCAGACGGGTAGGCGCGACCCGGTCTCGGCCTCAGGCCCGCCTCATTCTTGGGGGATTTCTTTTCCTTGGTTTTGGGTATGTGTTGTCGGCGCCGTCTGTGAAGTAGAATTGTATAAGTGTTGCCGTGTGCTCGGTAGTCGGTATTAGCTCTGCACTGTGTCTTCGCTTTTATATTTGCTTTTTGTGTAAATGGAATTGTGTTTTCTTTTTTTTGTGTGCTTTTGGTGGAATTGTATTTGTGTGCTTCCCGTGTGCCGCGAATAAATGTGCTTTATTGTTGAACTGTTCTCCCGCTTCGCTTCGTCTTTTCCCCCATTGAACCCTCATCTTGCTTCACGTAAAGGGTTGGTAGTGGGCTGAATACGCCCGATAATTAATCGAACCGTCGAGGTCGACGATAACACCGCTCGGTTATTCTGATAGTACGGAACGGGTCGCTTAAGTGGCCCGTGTCCGAAGTCGACCTGCGGCGAGGTGCGATCGCCCGGTCTACCCTCCGCGTGGGTACTTAGGTAGGTCGAATTTGGCGAGCAACCCTATCCCACGCGGGGGCTGATTGGCTCGATCGCGGTGAGACCGAAAGGTCCACCCGTGACTGGTTCCCGGCGTTAGTCCGAGAGGGTCACGACTGGATTGTCCGTCCGGTGGGCGACGTGCTGCGATTCGAGTTACGTGGCCGTCGCACGCCGGCGGGCGCGAAATCCGCAACACTGGTGTCAGGTCGTGCGATACAAATTCATCGCCCTCCTCGCGGCACTGGTATCGGAGAACAGGAAAACAGGCTCTCCTGTCTCCGGCTAAATTCACGGGAATCGGTCCAGGGGTGAGAGAAGCGACCCCCGATTCCCTCCAAATTACGAGCGAGCGAAATTAACCCTTTAAGAGAAGCAAGATGGCGTCTCAAGGCGAGCGGGTGCCGGGTGGATTTGGTATGTGTAATAGTAATGTAGAATCCATGGCTCAGGACGAGATCACCGTGCAAGAGAAACCCGTACCAGAAGGTTGGGAAAGGCATCGATGCAGTTCATCTGGTCGGTTTTTTTATTATAACTCCACCACTAAATGTAGTCAGTGGGAGTGGCCAGGGCAGGTGACAATACAGCACGTTATGGAACTCGTGCAGAGCATAATTGACGGAATGAAAGAAGGGAACAACGAAATGAAGAGAAATACGCAACAAATGGAAAATAAAAAAATGGATGGAAACGCACTCGAAGCGAAAAACCAATTAAAAGAAAGCCAGGAGGAGACAGAGGAGGGATTGAAGGTCGAAACGGTGGAGTGTGAGAAAAGACTTCAAGACATGACGAAGAGAGTTGATAAGCTGGGACTGGAGGGAAAAACGGAGACAGAGGAACTGGGAAGACAGGTAGAAAACCACAAGCGCAAGCTGGAAGAACAGTTAGAAGCCAAAGCAAAGTCGGAGTGTGCGGAGATGAGAAAGGAATTGGAAAAGAAAGTTTCTGAGTTACAGAAACACCAAAACAAAGAGAGGGAACTACAAAACGAACTGAGAGTGTTAAAAGAGGAAAGGAAGAGAACGGAAAATGAAACTTTAAGAAACCACACTGTACAGATCGAACAGCTGGAAGCGAAGGCCAGACTAAAGAATGAGGAACAAGAAAGAGTAATGAAGGAAGAACGAATGAGACAGGAGAAAGAAATCAGTCAGTTGAAAGAAATGACGAGATTGCAGAAGGAGGAACAAGAAAGACAGTGGAATAGAAAACTGAAAGAGTATGAATTTGAAACTGAACGACAAAAGGAAAAAAATAGGTTTGAATACGAGGAGAAAGTAAAGGAGCAAGGAATGAAGCAGGAAGGAGAAATCAGGAGATTGAAGGACACAACGAGATTGGAGAGGGAAGAACGAGAGGTACAATGGAATAGAAAACAAAAAGAACATGAATCTGAGGTTGACCAATTGGAAGAAAATCTGAGGCTGGAGTACGAGATAGACAAAGAACAGCGAATGAAACACAAACAGGAGATTAACCAAATGAAGAAAACCATGAAACTGGAGAAGGAAGGACAGGAGAGGAAACGAGGAAGAGTAATGAGACAGCAGCAAATGAAACACAAAAAGGAGATTAACCAAATGAAGCAAACCATGAAACTGGAGAAGGAAGGACAGGAGAGGAAACGAGGAAGAGTCGTGAGAGAACAGCGAATGAAACACAGGAAGGAAATGAGCCAATTGAAAGAAACGATGAGATTGGAAAACAAAAAGCAGGAGGAACAGTGGGAAAGAAAACAACAACTCTATGAGTGTGAAATTGAACAACTAAAACGGAGGGAGAACGAACAGCTAATGGGGCTCAGAGAGAAAGAACGACTCAGATGGGAAAGGAAAAGGAACCAGGAAGAGACAGAAAAAAGGAACCAGGAGAGAAAATGTATAGAGACACGGGAGACAGAAAAAATAGAGGAGAGACTGCACGATGAAGACGGGGTGAGTGACGCACACACACACACGGAGGTAGTGGAGGACAATGGGGGTGAGCTGGCGGACCGTGCAGGGACCCGGTGCGAGCACCTGGATGGCCTCCTCCAGGAACGAGGGGAGGGAGTATGCCCCCTCGAGGCGAGTCACGACCAGGTGAGTTCGGTCGTGTTCTGCGAGGTTGAGGGGACGAGTGCTGTGGACAGGTGCACGGAGAGCTTGGGGGGTATAGAGGCCCCGGAGACCCTTGTGGAGACACGAATCCCCAGTGTGGTTGTCCCTGTGTGTGTGGTGCAAGGGTTGAGTTCCCCCGCGTGTGTGGGTGAGGCCGTGTGTGTGGATGAGGCACCGCGGTTGAGTGCCCCCGCGTGTGTGGGTGAGGAACGGAGTATGGATGAGACACCGCGGTTGAGTGCCCCCGCGTGTGTGGATGAGGCACCGCGGGTGAGTTCCCCCGTATGTGTGAGTGAGGGACGGAGTATGGATGAGACACCGCGGTTGAGTGCCCCCGCGTGTGTGGATGAGGCACCGTGTGTGAGTGAGGCCGTGTGTGTGAGTGAAACGGCCAGTATGAGTGAGGCACCACGTGTGAGTGGTGTGGTGGCGATTGTGCCGGTGTATGTGCTTCCCAGCACACGGTGTATGGATGAGGAACCGCGGTTGAGTGCCCCCGCGTGTATGAGTGAGGGACGTTGTGTGGAAGAGACCGCGTGTGTGAGTGTCGCCGTGTGTATGAGTGAGGTACCGCGGGTGAGTGCCCCCGCGTGTATGGGTGAGGCACGGTGTGTGGATGAGGCACAGCGGTTGAGTGCCCTCGCGTGCGTGGGTGAGGCACCGCGGGTGAGTGCCCCCGCGCGAGTGAATGGAGCACCACGTGTGAGTAGTATGGTTTGTGTGAGTAGTGAGGCACGCGTGAGTGAACGGCCGTGTGCAAGGTCGCTGTGTGCCAGGGAGACCGTGTGTGTGAGAGAGCGGTATGAGAGGGAGATGTCGGTCGGCATGCGGGAGCACGCAGCCGCGTCTCCCCGTGTGAATGTGATGGAGTGGACTGTGTGCGTCGTAACACGCAGGTGTGCGTGGGTCGAATGGAGACGGAGACGGCGACATGGGAGAAACGAAAGCCGAGTAGCGGCTGTAGTTGTTTCGAGGACCGTGCCGGGTTCGCCCAGCAGTGAGCACGAGGTCCGTGCTGTGCAACGCACGAGACCACCACGTGCTCGCTTGCGAGAGTGAAGTCCCGGTCCGGAAACGCACGCGGTGGATTTGCCGATCCCGCGGACGGACAAAGTTTAGGCAGGTAAATGGATTTGGACCGGACGGGTTCTCCACGCGATCGTGTGTGTTAAGCTCCAACGGGCAAAGCACATGTGTTCGCGTGGGGAACCCCTCGAGACGTGTGGCTTGTGTTTTTTTTTTTATGCGCACGGTGACGCCATGGCTGCACGTGGGGTTGGAATTCGGCAGGAGGGGTATCTCTGCCGGATGGTCCCGTCCAAGGAGGGACGAGGAACACGTGCAGCTGCATGACGTCACGGCCAGGTGCAAAGTGCGCGAGCTCTGAGTTGCCGCGCAGGTGCTGCGCATGGGAAAAAAAGAAAGGAGCAAGCCTCACTTTCGGGTGTACAGGATTCCTGGGCAAGGGGTGAAAGACCCCCTTACCGGGGCACAGGATGAAAACTAGTTAGGGGGAAGGGTTAGCTTAGTTAGACCGACTTCATGGGGCAGGGGTAAGTCCTCATGGAGTCCGTGGAATGGATTAGTTAGAGGGATTGTAGTCAGATTTAGGTTGGGAAATAAAATGAATGATTTGGAGACAGAGACAGACTTTGGATGTGTAGCGGGGACGTAGCTTAGCTACGTAGTGTTAAAAGGAACGTGCTTTAGTGTAAGGGATGACGTGGGAGCACGAGTTAGTTAGGGGAGGTAGTTAGAAGGATGGCAGAGTTCAGTGGTGAGTGTGTTGAAGAGTTGGTGAGTGAAGTGGAAGCATGTGCTTGGTGAGTGAGTGAGGCCAGCGGGTCTGTGTGTGTGTGGAGCGAATGGGGAATGCATGGTGCGATGAGTGATTGGGGGGAGGAGTGACTCCCGCCCAAGGGACCCCGGGGTCAGTGTAGAGTGAGTTAGCTGGGTTAGTCAAATTGAAAAATGGAGGTCGTTTTGTTGTTGATGGGTGTGTAGGCTCGAAACCCGTTTGGAGGGGTGCAGGAGCCCTGTTGACGGGCTTGGGAGCGTGGCTGCGAAAGGTGAGTATCGCTGAGTGGGTACCCCGGGCACCAGGCTAGTCGGCCGTGGTAGGCCAAGGGCCCATGGGGGGCCGGGATAGCGTAGTGGGCACGGGTGCGCCTGCTTGGTGCGGGGGCCCGGGGCGCCATTAGCCGCGTGGGCAGTGTTGTGGGCACGGGTGACCCTCGGAAAGGGGCCCGGGAGGCCGGCCTGCCACGTGTGCGTTTCAGGGGAGGTGCCAGGGGGGGGCACTCCCCGGTGTTAGGGAGCTGGTAGGCTCGGAGGCAGTGTAGTGCCCGGGGGTGCCATAGCGGGAGATTCGGCAGAGGGTCGTGCCTGCCAAAGGGAGCCACGTGTCCCAGCCAGGAGACCGTGTGAGGGCACGGAGAGAAAATTGGGGGGCGAGGCCCGAAATTGTGAGGACACCAACACAGGCGACGGTTTGGGTTAGATCGCCGAACTCTGGGGAGGCCATTCTGAAGCTTCGTTGGGCCTCGGCACAGGACGTTAGCTCTCCCTTATTCCCCTCCGGGAAGGGAACGTAGGGGTTGGGAGTAGGCTAGGTGACAGGATAGGTTAGCCGAACAAGGACGATAAAGGGGGTTAGGGGACGATTTACAGTGGGGAAGTAAAAATAAAAACAACAAAAAAATAAGTTGGGGCTAAATTGGGGTTTGACAAATTACGGGAGTGGGTATGTACAGTGACAGGCAAAGGCGATAGGTGGGAGGGAGACAGGTAGGTAGGTCCGAGCCCGCCTTCCAAGTGGCCAGCACCACCGCACTCCCTCCACCAACCTCCACTGAACGGCAAAGGCTGGCCAACTTCATCGGCTGGCCGTGTTTTGCTTCAAGGCGGAGGCCGGCCAACTTCATCGGCAGCTGTGTGCTGCAAGGCCTGTGCCGGCCAGTTCATCTGCTGGCTGTTTTTCTTCAAGGCCTGTGCCGGCCAGTTCGTCTGCCAGCTGTGTTTGCCTGCAGCGGCCTTCTTCTGCAGGCTGTGTTTGCCTGCTACCTTTGCCATGCCATGTCCACTGCCCCTGTTCACCAGCCCCGTTCAAATTTTTGCTTTGCCCCCCCTGTTCATTTCCATGTGCGCCAGGATCAGAAAGCAACAGTTTGCAAGCTGCAAGAACTGCCCTGTTGGCAGCTACAACACGGGCCTGCAGTGGCGGCCCGTGCACCGTGTTTGCGTCCATCCATTCATCCATCCGTTCATGCATCCATTCGTTGTGCTCATTGCGTGTGCCACTTGAGCTGGCACGGAGACTGCGTTTGTGCAGCCCATGCACCGTTGTGGTTCACTGCGTTCAGTTCAAAAGGGAAGGCCTTGGACTGCGTGTGAGCAGCCAGCCACGTTCCCTGTCACCTGCATTGTTTTGAGCCAGAGACTGCATGCGGGCAGCCTGGCTCCCTGCTAACTGCTTTCTTTTTGCAGAGTTCATTGATCCTGGGCCATGGTTTAGTGTAAAATTTGTAAGTTAAGGTTAAGATGTACTGTACATATGAGTGCGCCCCCGGCATGTATGTCTTAGCGCCGGCAATTTTATTTAAGTCGTCCGTGTGAGTGAGTTTGTTTAGGTAGTTACGCAGCCCTCAGGTTATTTATTTTGGGGACATGAATACCATGAATGTCGCACTCAGGGATCCGTAGGTAAAATGTACTAGGGGAAAACTACACATGATGGCACACGAAAATTTGACGACTCGGGACGAGTCTGTAAAAAGGGAAGGGGGTAGTGTTGTGGTTACCAAATTCGCAAACCACCATTCAGGTCCCTTAGGTGAGGTATCTCGGTAAGTGCATGTGTAGTTAGGCCCAGACCCGTTGTCTAGTGGGAATACATGTCATTTATGCGAGCTGCGACTCTTCAGGATAGCCGTTTTTCTTTTACTATCTTTATTTTGGACCAACCGCCATGATTACCATCACAACCACAACAACAACCACCAACCACAACGCCGCTTCACCACAACCGCCACGACCTTTACCGTCACAACTCGCCACCATCGCATCACCGTCATCTCGCGCCACTCATGGGCACCGATGCTGGACTCGTGTAGGGCGCACGTTGAACAGCGTGTACAAAATCACGGATTTTGTGCTTCAAAAACGGATCAAAAACGACACGCCCACTTTTTGCCGTCCAATCGGTGAGCGAGGGGCGATTTGGCCCCGCCTCCAGGGCGATCGATATATGCAAATTTGTGGATCAAAAAGCCTTCACGCCCACTTTTTCTCGGGCCAATGGGGAGCGAGGTGAAAGGTCAAAGGG
>NC_140963.1:72294119-72514119 GCF_056783735.1 Eptatretus burgeri | reverse complement strand
TCCGTGGGAAGCTCCGCCTAAGCGTTCCCACCTCGAGATGTGGTGCGTTATCACCAGATTGGTCACTTTGCTGGGGCTCGTGGCAATGTGTGCTCCGTCCTCGCAATCGCACACCAACAACAAGCGCAGAGCCAGCGAAGGGGAGGCAAGGAAAAGCAGGCAATGAAGAGCCAAGAGGAGCAGAGAAGAGAGGGCGAACAGCTCTGCACTCCGCCTTTTATATGCCCCGGGCGAAGGGTGGGGTGACAACCCGAAAGCGACGCACTGTGGCCAGAATTCTGCTTCTCTATTGGGCCACAGGGGCCCTAGCCATGTCCTGCCAGGCTCCCGGGGCCGGAAACGGTCTCAGTCTCCCATCCGGCTCGACACGGGTGTTTAATGGAGGGAGTTCAACATCAGGTATGAGCCTGCACCCTGGCCCTGAATGTGCTCCGAGTACAGTCCGAATGCTGAATAGCAATGGACATTCCCCACCACCCATGGGTCCCCCTCATGAGCCAAAATGCACACCCAGGCCCCATACCAAACTCTTGGATCGTCCTTCCCATGACCACTCCTCGCCACCCCTGTCTTGGCGACTGGACGAGGGTCGTATCAATTTTGCATGCTCACCCGCGACATCCCCCTGCGAGATGCGGTCGAGCTATTAACGTTGGTTGCTCGGCCCCACATCACGTGGTCTGAGGACAGTCCGAGTCGTGCAGCACTCCTCTGTATAGTGTCGAATTGTAGCCACGCATTGGTACAAGGGGGTGTGGGAATATTTTTCCCATGAGCGGGAGGCGTTTGTGATCGAAGTCGTGAGCTTTGGTGAGTGAATTGTGAAGCAAAGTGGAAATTGGCGCACAGATTTGAATGAAATAATGGCGTGCGATGCCCGTGCATGGGTTGTGTAGTGTTTAATGGAGGGAGTGTGGTGGTTCCAAGCCAAGGGAGGCATCATAGTGTGCTTATTACTCATCACAAGTTGCACAGCATGTGTGCTTGCTTACTTGTACCATGGCTAAGAGGAAAGAGTTCGAGTAGAAATCAGTATATGAGATAGAGATAGTTAATAGACCAAACCAGAGACCAACGCAACATACTTCTTCCCGTTAACCCATTAGACATGAGGGGAAGCTCAAACTGCATGAAGACTAACGAAATAACTGCCTGGGGATCACTGTATGTTGGGTACCATTGCCTTAGGGGCATGCGATTTCACAGAACCGCAACACTACCCCCCTCCCTTTTGCTAGACTCAACCCGAGTCGTTCAACATTCGTGTGGCAGAGTGGTGTAGTTTCTCCTCGTATGCTTTCCCGATGGATCCCTGATTGTGGCATTTCAAATACATGTCCGCCTAAAAAAAACAAAAAACAAGTGCATTGCGTATTGAAGCCAGCAGACTCCTACAGACATCCTTATACTACATTTCTGGAATTGAATGAAACAAACATGTGGGTTATAACTATATACATTTCTAATATTTACATTACCCATGGACCAGGACCTGTGACTCAAGGGAAGAAAGCACAGCAAATGAAAATTTGCGGATGAGTGCAACAGCAGGTGGTTCACACAGCCTGGCATCTTCAGGGCCCCAAATGGTCCTTTTGTTTTTTTTCTTTTTCCTAGCTGCTGGAGACAACTTACCCGAACATGGCAGGCCACACGCAGTCTCACAGTCAAATTGAACTGGCCTTTATCAATAAAGAGGTCTAGGTTGTCAGTCCCTGGTAATGCGACTGCCTGCATGGCAGTCCCTGCAAACACTTCCATAAAAAGATGGTCCTGGGGCTCATGGCAAGGTTCAGTGATGATATGGCAATGTGTGGTACATGGAGTAGAGGCAAATAAAGGTGTGGGCAAGGCATGGCAAGTGGAGTCAAAGCAAAGGCATGGCAAAGGCAGACCAGGTAAGGTGCAGTAGGTCGGCATATGAAGCTGGCCGGCCTAGTGGTGGTCTCGTGTAGTTGTGGAGGGAGTGTGGTGGCGTTGGTTGGTCCAAAAACGGCTTCGGTCCTATCCTATGGTCTCCCCCCATCCTTTTGCCTATGCCTGTCCTTGTCCATTCCCACCCCCGTTAGATTAGAACAAAGCAATTAGATTTAGATTCTTTTTCGTTATTTTTTAAACATGTGTGTCCCTAACCCTTTTATCGTCTTTGTTCGGCAAACCTTTCCTCACCGTCCGTTCCCAATCCCAAAGGTCCCTTTAAAGAGGATCAAGAAAGAGACAAGTAAACCTGTCCAGAAGTCCAATACAGGCTCAGAATAACTCCCACAGGCCTCAGCATTCTCACGATGAGTCCAGCAGCCTACGAACAGTGAAGGGATGGATGGTGTGAAGGGGTACACATATTCTAATCTATCCGAACCTTTAGTAATCCATAAACTATCCCCGGGGATTTTCCACACGCCTGTTTATTTAAACTATTGGTTCTAACAACCACGATTCCCGTCGCCTGTGTTGGTGTTCATTAATAATTTGGGCCTTGCCCATGAATTTTCCTCCGTGCTCTCGCACAATTTCTCGTATGAGAGCTATTACAACATACAACAAGGGGAGTAGGAGACAAGAGGGGTGGGATAGGGAAGGAAAAAAAAACAGCATGGAAGAGAGACATGAGGAGATATGAGGAAGGGATTGGGATGGGGTGGGTTACACAGGGTAAACAAGAGGAACACCACAGGGACTTTCAGGTCCTTACACAACAGTGACTTTCAGGAAGAAAAGCAGGGAATTTGAAGGAGGTGGGTTTGGGCCAGAGTAGTGGGGGTAGAAAAGATCGTGGTTTTGGATGGGGGAAGATTAGAGATGGTGGTGAACAGCTGTTTTGATAACCTGGAGGGAAGAGTGGGATGGAAGAGAGCATGGGAGTTTGTTCCAAAGGTGGGAAAACAGAGGAATGAAAGAATGAAGGTGAGCAGTGATTCTTGATTTTGGCAGTTTTACCAGAAGGAGGTTGCTGGCGGACCTTGAGCACCCTGCGGAAATATGGAGGGGGGGGGGACATATCTCAGACAGAGCAGGGGGGTTGAGGCTAGAGAGGAGATGGTGGAAGACAGAAAGACCATCGATCTGCCTCCGGTGAGAATCTGAGAGACAAAGATTCAGCCTAATCGAGGGAGATACCAATGATCCTAAATGCCATGGTTTCCACAGAGTGAAGCCACGAAAGGTGAGAGGCAGGAGCAGCAGCCCAGAGGGGAGAGCAGTACTCCATCAGGCTTCGGACGAAAGCTTTGCATGTGGTCAGGAGCTCATTTGGGCCAAGGGAGGACTTTGCACGACAGAAGATGCCGTCGGTGACAGTATTGGAGGTCAGGTTGGAAAATATGTGGTTTTCCCAGGAGAGATCAATGCAGATAGTGAGACCCAGAAGCTTGAATGAAAGGAATTCTTCAAGAGGATTGTTGAGAAAATAGATTGGGGGGGGGAGGGGTTCAATACGGTCCTTTTGGAGAGACATCGTGAGAGTGTGAGATTTGTCAGGATTGAAAGACATGGTCCACGTGATGGACCAGTTTGTGATTTTATCCAGATCTGCGTAGAGCGAAGAAGCTGCGGCTTGACAGACGGTACGACAGAGGGTGGAGTCATCAGAAAAGAAATGGCAATGGCAGTCGATACCCCATAAATAACTCCCCGACATTCCCTCAGAGAACGAGGGATGAGGGCCAACACTTGGACACCACCAAAAAAGGAGTTTCTCAAAAAAATTCTCGCTGCGCTACAAAAAAAAAATTTTTTTTTTTTTAAATTTTTTTCTTTATACCCGAAAATTAAGTAATACATCATTTACTTAATGCTGATTTTTTTTTACTTAAAAAAAAACAACCTAATACCCGAATTTCTTTTCAAATTTTTTTTCTATGCACTGGATCAGTAAATCACTTGTTCCAAGCTTTCCACCTCCACCACCTCAGGTGAAGGAGGTTATGTTTCCACCCCCTGTTTGTTTGTCTGTTTGTGTACAGGATATCTCAAAAAAGTTGTGAACAGATCAGAATGAAATTTTGTGGACAAGTTCGGTGTTTGACAAGGACGAACTGATTAGATTTTGGTGAAGATCCGGATTCGGATCCGACTATTGGAATTTTTAAAGTGATTCTTCACCATTGAGAGAAGAGGGATATATATCATATCATTCACCTTCACCATTGAGAACTAAAAAAACGATATATATCATATCTCAAAAAGATGTGCACGGATTCGGACGAAACTTGGTGGACATGTTGGGTGTGTGACAAGGAAGAATTGATTCAATTTTGGTGAAGATCCGAATCCGGATCCAGATACGATAATTATTTAATTTTTAAAGTGATTCTTCACCATTGAGAGATCGGGCGAAAAACGATATAATACTGTATGGCATGATATCTCAAAAAAGTATTGGGCCTGATATGTTCTCGTGGATCAGGCATTATGTGGCGGAGGTATGTGCTCTCCAGAATGCCCTTTAATTAGCACTGGGAAGTCACCAAATTCTTTCCCAATTCAAGAAGCCATTTTAATTGGGTTGTCGAATATTAATGATTTGGAGCCTTCCAGCACAGAGATTGGGAATTTGTCTGTTGGGAATTTATCCCCCAATATGAAGACCTGGGTGTAAGAAGTACTTAAGTCACATTTTTGAAAAAAAACGAGCTGGCACCAGTATTATAATCTAGAATGGCCAGAGCATCATTTGATACCAAAATATTCTGAAAATAAGTACTCAAGTCCTGTATATTGGCATATGGTCATATGGTCATTGTTGAATTCACTAAAATGTAGTGCAAGAAATACCCAAGTACATAATGTTTGAGAAAGAAGTTCCTAAGTCCATGACTGTCCAATCAAAATGCTAGTACGTGTCACGTGGCAAGCTGTGAAAATGGCGACCATGGAGGCTGGACAGCATGGTGTGAATGAGGATAACCCTGATAACAGGCATGACGGGGACAAAAAACGTAAAAGAAACCCTGGAGACTGGGCGAGAAAGACAATGAAGGATGCCAAGGCATCAGGTATGAAGTTTTTATGCATTATACTTTGCTGGTACTGAAAAAGGCACCACATTAGTCATCAGCTTTTGAACCCTCATAAAACTGTGCATGTGGCAGTGCAGTGCAGTGCAGTGCAATGCTGTGCTGACCCAGATTCCCCATGTATTGGATGTATGTACACTGTACAGCCCCATGAGACGTAGCAAAAATGACTGTTTGGCAATCAAAAATGAGCAATAAAGGGCTTTGTGTGTTAAAAGTACCCAAGTCCAGCCATTTTGTCGCAAAAAGTACCTAAGTCCAGGTATTTAGCCACAAAAAAGTACTTAAGTCCAAAACTAATATTCTCGTTTTATTCGTAATAAAGGATTATTTTTCCACAAAAAAAGGGTTTGTCTGCTCTGCATAGCCCCTGGAACCAGCAACAGGCTCCATAGTTTGCCACCTATAAAAAAAAGTATGCAGCATGTTTTGAAAACTTTGATCCTCAATATATCAAAAGTGTTATTTTGTGATTAAAGTACCGGTACTTCTTGCACTCAGGTCTTCAATTCCTCAAGGAGCTTTATCGCATTCGGCAAATCTGACTCATCACGACTTCCCTGACCAGGTGTACTCCTCTTCACGCCCGAACATCTCACAGCTCTATGGCCCTTTGTAAGGGCCGTCCCCTTCATCATTGCCCGATACGGGCTCCATTGTCACACTCATCTAAAGAGGGCCACAGACAGAGAAATTTAACCCAGATGTTAAACAAACACAGGAAGAACTCAGAAGCACCCTCCAATCCAGAAACCTCCTGCCAACGACTCTCAACCCCGCTGAAGAGAATACCGATCCCTCCACACTTCAATCCTCTCACCTATCAACCCAAAATGATGAAAAAGTGAGCGTTTCATGTGTTCAGCGAGGTCGCCAAGTGACCGAGAATTGAGTGAAAAGTGCCTGAAGGGGTCTAGAGGGAGGAGTGGGGTCTAGAGGGCATGCTCCCCCAGAAAATGTTTGCCTCCTGGTGTGTCTTGGATGCAATTTTCTGCATTCTTGTACCAAATTCATCCATTTTTTTTTCAGTCAGAGGATAGGTTTTTTATGTCATTAATGTTTAATCCACTGCATGAACTAAAATAAATGAACCAACAACATGAACAAACAAGACATATGTTTTATTTTTTTTAATCGACAGATCAAATGCTGTTCAGGAATTAGAATCATCCTCTTTATAATTAAAATGTATTCTTTCAGCATATTGATCGTATTTCCCAGTATAGCCCTTATTTAGATGACGTCACTGGTCACGTGACTGTGGCAGCTCCGCCATATTGAGTGGCAAGAAAGTATACCGCGTCCATAACAACCGATAGTCTCTACTTCAACGACACTGTTATTTCGAAGCAAGCGATTTTTTTTTCTTCTGCAAATGGGTAAGAGTCGTTGTGCCCCGGGATGTACTCAGCGATATACTAAAGGCTCTGGAGTGCAGTTTTACCGCTTTCCCGCTGAAGTAGACCGACAGAATCTTTGGATATCGGTTCTGAGAAGAGAAAAATGGCGACCATGACTGGTTGTGTGGCCTTCATTTTGTCTCTGGTATGTAACCAATTTCTGATACGTTATTTCAGTAGTTGGTATTAAATAGCTGGTGGTTACAAAACATTGTCCGATTTGTATCGTTAAAATGCATTATATCCCTTGTTTTATTGACAGAATGAGATAGGCTAGATCGCCTTTCTAACAGCTGTCTAACACGCACAGTTCTGAGTCGTTTCACTACAGAAAGTCACATCGATATGTACAATACATTAAAAACTAGAACGGGCACTCATAGAGCGCATACCTTCGCTGCCACTACTTTTTTGTTCTTGGTATGAGTGTGGGGAACTGGTTTCATATGAATGGTCTTATGACACAAACCACATATCTATGATGTCATGACCCCCCCCGCCGACTTTCGGGGGCTACGGACTAAACAACAATCAACTCACGTCGTTTTGGCAAGTCTTCACTCGCAAGCTCGGTGAATACAACGTTTCAACAAGAGAAGGTAATCTCGTTTGATGCTGGTTTCATGCAAATCGAATAAGAATTGACCGAGTTATGCCGAAAACCGCATATTTTTCAAGGGCGTGACCCCCCCCCCCCCTCTGACATTTTACCCCAACCGGTGACATGTGTTACGACGTCATTGTGTCACAAGATTGGGCATTAAATTCTGAACATTTTGGTGCTGGGTTCATGTAAAGCCGACAAGAATTGACCGAGTTATGCCAAAAACCGCATATTTTTCAAGGGCGTGACCCCTGACCTTTGACCCCTAACCGGTAACAAGAGTATGGGCGTCATTGTGTCATATTGCATATCACAAGATGAGGCGTTGAATTCTGAACATTTTGGCGTTAGTTGCATGCAAATTGAATAAAAATTGACCGTGTTATCGTAAAAAGACGATTTTGACCTTTTCGTGACCTTGACCTTGACCTTTGACCCGAACGATCCCAAAATCTAATCGAATGCTTCCTGGCTAATAACCAATTATCCCACCAAATTTCATGCAATTCGGTTTAATACTTTTTGAGTTATACGAATCACAAGATTACAAATAAATCAATCAATCAATCAATAAATAAATAAATAAATAAATACACGCCGACCAAAACATAACCTTTCGCAGAATGCGAAGGTAAAAAACTAGCACTTGTTAATATCCACAGCAGCGTGGCATTACACCGGATGTTTGTCATGGAAAAAAATATAATGTATCTGGAAGGAAACTGACGAACGAAAATTTTCAACAAACTTAGCATTTGGACAAGAGCTTCACTTGAAATGAACTTGTGGCAGCAGTCAGGTTAAAAAATGTGACGCTGGTTGCTGAACAAAACAAGCAACAACGAAAATACAATAATAAGTGAAATGAAAGAAAACAGGCTTACCTTTACCTCACGATAATACAGTTCTTGTCAGCTTTCGTCGAGATTATGTCACGAACAAACCCGGCGACATAATATGAGTAAGCGTCCATACTCTTGAAGGCTTTCAGGTTGGTTTGAGTGAAAGGACTCGGCGTTTCAACAAGGTGAACATAGATGTCAGGGAAAACGATTTGAGGCCAAAATTTCCTTTCTGTTGTCCATTTATCCTTTGAAATAATATAAGGATCTTCACTAAGACCACACAGCTTCAGTTTTTCGCAGTACCTCTTCTTAGAAATATCATCTAATCCGTGGAAATCGCCCAGAAGTTCGCGTGACACGTGGTAGCCATGATTGTTGGCCACTCAATATGGCGGAGCCCAACCTTCCGCTGTGACGTCACTCGCTTCGTGCAGAGAGTCAATTTTGTGGCGATTTCGCGCGAAAAATGAACCTCCCAGTAACGAGACATTTCATTGGATCAGGATGGTCGTCGATAATTGACCAATCACACCCCGTCTCTCATGTAGGAAGTGCGGAGCAATGTGAAGCAATTGGAAGCAATTTTTTTTTTTTAAAGTGTGAGAATGTATAGCGAGAACGTCAGAACGTGACTTTCAATAGAAAGTCGTGTCTCACGGCAAAAACGTGCGAGTCGACGGGTGTGAAACTTTCAAACCCCCCTTCCCAGCCATCACAGACCACGATCCAACTCACCATCTTGCTGCACATCAGTAAAAAGAAAAAATGACCTCGGACAAGTTCCTAATGACCTGGGGGGGGGAGGATGGGGGTCATAAAAAAGCTCTGTTTGAGAGAATGCCAAATTGCTATCGGGCGGTGTATAAATTAACAGACCGCTGCTTTGATCGCTGAGCTCGATTTTTTTTTCACAAGGCCCACGACACCTATCAGCTGAAAATCCTTTTAACTGCCGCTGTGGTATTTTTACAGTTGAAGGAAAACTTATAGGGATTGCGAATATGATAGCTCCGAGGCGTCTTTGGCTTTGCAAAGCAGGATACACAAACATGGCGGCGTTTTTACTTAATTAAATAATATAATGTGGGTGGAGTCAGGCGAACTGTCCAGCCAATGGGTGGAACGGAAGGTTACAGGCAGACACACCCACATTATTATTATTGAGGTAATAAATATAATACTTGTACATAAATATCACGATGAGGCTCAAACGTTTTGGTTTTGTTGGCCAGGAAGTGCAGCCGCGTTTGTGTGAAAGGTGTGTTCCGCTCGTGCGAACACTTTGAAGGAGGTGGGATTCGAATGTACATCATTATGTTAGTGTTGAACTGATGAATTGTAATCACACGTTCCCTGTATTTAATTATTATTATTATTTATTTTTTATACAAGACACGCCCTCCCGCGTTAATGGCGGACCGCTGGAGATTCAGCGGCGAGCGCTTGTTGGAGACTCCGTCGAGGCGCTGCGGGTTGAATCCCGATGGGGAACTGGCGGCTCGTCAACACACGGCGGAGCAGATCAACGAGCTGGGAGTCCAGCTGGGCGTGTATCCTTGGCTCGTATTGACACGTTTAACGAGACCCTTTGGAAGGGACGGACGGCCATCTGGATTTATCAGAGTGTGGAGTTCGTTCGTTCGTTCGTTCGTTCGTTCGTTCGTTCGTTCGTTCGTTCGTTCGTTCGTTCGTTCGTTCGTTCGTTCGTTCGTTCGTTCGTTCGTTCGTTCGTTCGTTCGTTCGTTCGTTCGTTCGTTCGTTCGTTCGTTCGTTCGTTCGTTCGTTCGTTCGTTCGTTCGTTCGTTCGTTCGTTCGTTCGTTCGTTCGTTCGTTCGTTCGTTCGTTCGTTCGTTCGTTCGTTCGTTCGTTCGTTCGTTCGTTCGTTCGTTCGTTCGTTCGTTCGTTCGTTCGTTCGTTCGTTCGTTCGTTCGTTCGTTCGTTCGTTCGTTCGTTCGTTCGTTCGTTCGTTCGTTCGTTCGTTCGTTCGTTCGTTCATGGTTTTTTAAGATCAGGTAGTATGTTATATTTAAGGTAATATGTGCATAATTTTTATATATGATCACATGATGGAATGTGTGATGTGAGTTGTAACGAGGTTATAATACATTTAAGGCTAAGCGCAAGTAAGTGGTTACCACTCTGTTTCAAAAATGTCAAAAAATGAAGTTTGTTCCATTGCCTTCTCACTACATTTTCCTGAAAGTGCAAGTCTGAGTTAAGAACAAAAAACCGTATCACCTAATTACATATATGATACTTTGAAGAAGGGGTACCTATTCTGAAGGTTTTGCGAGTTTTCAATGAAATTACCTAATTTTTTTTTTTTTCCTTTTTTGGCAAAATAAATTAACGTCATAGTATGTAAGTTATTCTAGCAACTAATGTAAAAATGAAAATACCAATTTCTGGGATTATTGAGAAATTATACATACCTTTTTTTTTATTACTGCTCTATTCAGTGACTGCAGATGCTGAAAAGCACTAAAAGAGATTTATCGAACAAATTCTTGGACGTAAATTTTCAATTCAATCAATTCTGGGAGTAACAAAAAGCTCTCTAAATTCTCCAAAACTGTTTTAACTGCCTTCTAAATTAATAAAATATTTTTTAAATACCTGGAAAAATATTTTGAATTTTTTTAAAGAAAATGAATTTTTTAATCGAATTCAAAAAAGTGTGACGTGCAGTCGGACAAAAATGCAAAATTACTCTAAACCAAAGCCAAGCATGTTTTCAATATATTTTTATGCTATTATATCTATATCACTGTGCCCCATTTGTAAATATATTTTAGTGAAAATAATCTGATGCACAGAAGAATAAAAGCATTTTTTTTAAAAACGTGACGTGCAGTTGGACATTTGGGTTGCAAATTTCGGTCAAGCTGCTGTAATTAAGTATCCACCCGGATCATCTCAATTTTTACAGCGCGTGCGCTGTATACAATTGCACCGAGTTTGAAATGTCCCCGGCGTCGTCTACCACGTCTCCGGTGGGTCCGGTGTCCCCCCGTCCCCCCCTCCCCCGCGTCCCTCAAGACAGCCAATGACGGCCGTCCGGTAGGTGCAGTGCGTAACCTCGACGGAAATGGCGACAATTGACGGAAATACCCGAGTATTTCAATGGAAATTTGTGAAACTAATGTGTTATATATGTGAAAACCATTTAATTTATTGCTTGACGGCAAAAAACGAAGAAACGCTCCCCTCATGTACGAACGAAAGACGTCATTTCCGTCCACCATGGCATTTCGCGCCGAACGCAGAAGATTAAGTTCTTCTTATGCCATCATTCTCTTTAATATTAGCCATAAACAAGTGTTTCGTCATGCATTAGTAGTTGAAATTTACTTACAATCATTCTTTTGCGGCCTCCTGCCACGCTGTATCGAACGATTTCATTCCTTCTGTTGTATATAAAGGTGCTTATCACAATAATAACAAGATTTTTACATTTTAAATATTAAGTACGCTTTTTAATTGTTTTTCAACTGAAAAAGCATAAATTGCATATTTTAACATTAGTGTATTCATTTGATTCACCACACGTGCTGCATTGAAGGATTTCACTTGTTTTACATTGATTATTGGTAATGTGAATAATTTAAGACATAAATTTGAGTTATTGATAAACTAGTCATTTTGTTAGGGAATTCCATAGTCCCAGGCTCTAAAAGGGCAATAAAACAAGAAAAAATAAAAATATGCCATAATGTGCATATCGCAGGTTGAGAGACATAATGTTGTAACTGCATTTTTGGCGAAATTGAATAAAATGGCTCTCATGTCTTTCAGCACCATATTTCGCGGGTTGAGAGACATAATGTTGTAACTGAAAATTTCCCATTTCCTGCAAATCGCTAATGAAAGATAAATATGACCAGTGTTGAAAGACACGAGAGCTATTTTATTCAATTTAGCCAAAAATGCAGTTACAACATTATGTCTCTCAACCCGCGATATATCATGCGAATCCACCACTGACCGACACAAATGCTGATTTTCTCAGACGGTGGGTGACAACCTTTTGATTAGACTAGTACGTGCCCGTAAAAAAAAAAATAATAATAATAAATAAATAAACCACACAGGCCGTTTCTTCGCTCTCACGTGCCCGTACATGCGTGACCCGGAAGTTCGATATTATTCACAGTTACGATTATTCGCAATTTATTTTTAATACCCAATTATTCAATTAGCGCCAATGCATTTTACCTTTTCACAATGTCGTGGCAAGGAAAAACAAAAGAGAAGAGAAGAGAGAGAAAAAAATTACTTCCTGGTTCAGAGCCATTACCAGCACTCTGATGTTCCTGAAATTTATACACCGTCTAATATGAAAACGATCATAACTTGGGCCATTGTGTTTATCTATAAATGCGCATAAGAAATCGAGAAATTATTAGAATACACGAAGTCATCACAATCCGGAAGTCCGTACGTTGTAACTCATAATGGGGAACGTGACTGTGCTTCCCTTCCCCATCGGCCACGCCCACGCAACAACGCGTCTTCCCATTGGTTTGGTAAATAAATGGTCATAACTTGGGAACCACTTGTCCGATTAATATCAAACCTTGAAAAGGCACATCCTCAGGTCCCCAGCAATATACCTGGCAAGTTTCAATTAGATCGGACCAGAGGTTGTCGAGAAACAGCGGACACACACACACACACACACACACACACACACACACACACACACACACACACACACACACACACACACACACACACACACACACACACACACCCACACACACACACACACACACACACACACACACACACACACACACACACACACACACACACTGCTGGAATTATAGATAGATGAGAAATTTCATATAGAATGTTTTATATGTTGTATTTTTGCATGGTCTAATATATGTCATATTTTAAGGTGAAACAAGAAAAAAGGCCAATACTGGGCATGTATATTCAATAAAAATCCTGTAGATTCAGTAATATACATCATAGACCCATGAACCTATATATTTTAAGGTCCGATGGAGCACTGTCTGTGCAACGAATCAAATTTCATGACCAGTAGTAGTCTTTGTGACTTTCAAAAATGCCACTCAAGTCAGGGTATGCCCGAAAATAGGGGTGGTAACCACTTACATGCGCTTAGCCTTGAGTCCTCGAGCGAGTAGAGTTTGATGGGTTGAGTGGTTGACTGCATGGACGCAACCGAGTTTGTGGATCTACTGATGTCGGTAATCTACTGCGTAGATGGCAAGTGACCCGGATTTCACGGGTTTGACCCGTTTTCCTTTCTTTCCTTGAAACCCAAATTGGATGGAAAGTGTGAACAATTTCAAAAACGCAATGTTTGGCTTCCATTTCACTCAAGGATTCACACTGTTATAGACTGAACAAACGCCTTCACGTCCGTATTTCAGTGAAGGAGCCGGCCCGAGTGAAGGACACAGACACCGTGGAAGGACGCCATTTGTTCTGCGTATGCTCAGCCTCCCCGCGACGTCATGACGTCATTCAACATAATACTGCACTCCTCCCTCCTATATATGTATATATCATTATAATTCTGATGTAGCATTTGTATTACACCGTGAATTCTAAACCCTTGAATAAAGCATCGAATGCATTCATCTCCTTGGTTATTGTTTTCACAACAGTTGTTACAATTTGCATACAAAAGGAACATTTCCTACTGTAACTTCGTCCCTTTACAAGCAATCGACCGAAGATAACCTCAACAATGTTTCCGAACGTTGGAATGAGAATAAACACAAAATGTACTTAAACAATCAGCATTTTCTTTACTCAAAAACTCCCTAACCCACTGTTGTACAATTCGAGTTGAACTACAGATCTAACGTGAATAGAGTTTTAGACACTTTTGTGGACCTTCTGACAGGTGTTGGTGTTATGGTTACCTCCTACTGCCTACTGGTGAGGGTGAAACTGCTGGTTTCTCATTTACAAGTTTTTTTTTAATCTCCTGGTTCTGGTATTGGATTTACAAACTCCTCTGGAGGTTCTAAACTAACTGGAAGATGAATTGAGGGGATATCTCGTCTTGGTTCTACTTCAAGCAAGTAATCTCTCTCTCGCGGCTTTGGTGTTTGCTCTTGAGACTCATCTGCGATCAAATGATCTGCGTGTACATATCGGCGGTTATTTCCTGGTATCCTGACTAGGTACGTACGAGGACCTTTAATGGATACGATTGTACCAGGTATCCACTTCTCTTTTCCTCCCCTTAAATTTCCAACACGCACCGGCTGATACATGTCATATTGACAAACGCTCGGGTGGAACCCGTCATGTTGAAATTTTGAAGCTATATGCTTCTTTTCAACTCTTTGTTGTTGAGTTCTTGGAACAGTTCTGCGGGTGTCTTTTCCTCTTGGATCAGGTTTGAGGACAAATTGGGAATGAATTTTCCATAGTAGTTTACCATCCCCAACAGAGATTTTAATTCGGACACATCTGTTGGTTTCTCTGATTTTTGAATTGCCTCTAACTTGTTCTGTAAAGGGCGAATCCCCTCGGCACTCAAACTTGATCGAGATATTCAAGTCGTGCCTTAAAAATTTACATTTTATACCATTTAGTCACACATTGTGCTTCTTCAATGTTTGTAACACCTTTTTAACACCTTCACATGCTGATCTACAGTTTCAGTGGCTACCACTGTCATTCATATAGCAATGAACATTTTCTATTCCTCACAGCATTTTGTCTATGGTTTCTTGAAGCCATATCTTCACATCTGGTATTTCGATATTCCTTCTGAGTGCTGTTATATCAATGTGGTATTCCAGAGCTCCATTGCTTTCTCAACCCGTTTGATGATTTGTGGATTGATTTAATGAAAAATAAAAAAAAAATTACATGCATTTTATCCACAAATGTTGGGACTGTCAAAAGCTTTTTCAAGTCTGGTATATCCAGGCGGTGGACAGTTTGATTCTTCACATTTTGCAATTTTCAAGTACGGCCTTGTTCAGTAGTAGGTGGTCAATTGTTCCATAACAACCTCTCTTGCATCCATTTTGTTCTGTCTCTAAAACTTCTTGTTGTGTTAGGTGATGGAACATCATTTCTGTGATTATTCCTATCAGAAGTTTGTATGTTGTTGGTCGACAGGTATTGGCCAATATTTGTGAGGAAGTTGGGTTTCTTCTGATTTAGGAATGAGAAAGGTGTTTCTTTACATAAGCCACTTATCCACTGACTTTTTTTTTCCTCTTGGATCAGTTTGTTGAATGACCTGGTGTAATGATTGTGGAGAACATCAAATTGTTTTAACCAGAAATATGGAATTCCATCTGGGCCTGGGCTTTCAAAGTTTGGCATTTCTTTCAAGTTGTTTTCTCATTTTTTTTCCCCTCCATCAATAATCATTAGGGGGATTTCCCCCTATGTGTTGCTTCTTTTCCAAGTTCGGGATTCATTCCGCTTCCTTGTTATGTTCTTTCCGATCTTCAAATCTTACTTTCCAGAATTTTTCGAGCTTTTGTTTATATCTTCCTTGCTATCATTTCTATTTTGAGTTTGTTTTCAGCACCCAAACACTTGAGGTGTTTGTCTTCGATTTTGAATTTGTTTTTTTTATTCTTTGGATTCTCTTTTTACCTCCACCACCGAAGGTGGATGGAGGCTGTTTCCACCACTGTTTGTTTGCTTGTTTGTTTGTGAACAAAATATCTCAACAATTGTGGGCATATTCAGACCAAATTTGGTGAAGAGTGACGAGGACAAAATGATTAGATTTTGGTGAAGATCCAAATGCAGATCTGAATTTTTTTTATATATATTTTTGTAAAGGGATTCTTCACCTTTAAGTGATAGGGCTAAAACTATACAGAGCACGATGTCTCAAAGTGATGGACGGATCTGGACGAAACTTGGTGGATGAGTTAGTTAGGTGATCATAACAAGCCAATTAACTTTTATTTGAGGATACCACAGGACACCTTCAGGGGTCTTGTCGAGTCCATGTCTTGGCGGGTCGGCACTGTTTTGGTGGCACAGAAGGACCAACAGCATATTAGGCAGGTGGTCATAATGTTTTGGCTCATCAGTGTATATATATACTGTATGTGTATATATATATATATATATATATATATGTATGTATGTATGTATGTATGTATGTGTATATATATATATATATATATATATATATATATATATATATATATATGTATATATATATATATATGTATATACAATATACTGCGAGGTTGATCGTCAGCCCTACAAAACCAGCATAGGTCTTAATAGGAATAATTACATCCCATTACTGATGAATAAGCACACTCGGCAGTGTAATAGTTGGAGCATCCACTCTGAATCTGGGTGGTCAGTGGTTAAAACCCCAGCCGAGTCATTCCATAGACCAGGGGTCGCCAACGCCTAGATTGCGAGTGACTGGTAGCTCATATTAAATGTGGAAAAAATTAAAATAAACTAAAAAGCTGCATTCACATGGTGAAAAAAATTGACGCACAGTCTTAATAAAGATAGTAACACAATAATAAAGTTAATGTTTTTATGTTTGACTTACTAAAACAATGTTGAGTCCAAATTTCCATATATGCAGCTGGCCTATTCAAGCAGAACTGTTTGGCCTGACAACAACAACAACAACAACAACCTCTGACAGAGAGGCATGGTAGTGGGAGTTGAGTGAACTCTGTAATGGGAAGAGTCTTTCCTTTATTGTTGGGATACTGTATCAATTTCTTTCACTCTTACAGGAAATTAAAGTTTTTATGGAATCAAAAAAATGAAGATACCACCAAATTATCAAACATCGCATGGCTGTTTGATTTGGCATTTCTCACAGATATGACGGCAACATTGAACGCCCTGAACTGTGGATTGCAACGGAAACGGAAGACAATTGCCGACATGATTCATGCAGTGAAAGTTTTCAAGGCAAATCGTTACCTGATATAACAAGTCCAGTGAAGGAGAATGCAACATTTTCCTTCTATATTCCAAACGCCAGGAGAAAATGAGGTTGCTATCGGAATTGTGGACATTGTGACAGGTCCAGTGATTTCCTGTCCAGCTTGGCTTAGAGTTCAACGACAGAATTCATGATTTTGAGGAGATGGAGCCGTGTGATGTTGCAGATCACCTTCATGGAAGTTGATGTTTGTGACATTTCTGACCAAATTAGTGTGCTGTTTCACCTTGATTGTATCCCTTTGGAAATTGAGATCATCAGCCTTCAAAATGACATTCAGTTGAAATCAAGGTCATCTGCCACAGATTTCTGGAGTCTCGTGGATACTGAAAAGTACAATAGCATCCGCAAAGTAGCAACGAAAGTGGTTTCCCTATTTGGCTCGACCGATCTTTGCGAATCTGCCCTTTTCCGACATGAATTGCGCCAAATTTAAATTTCGAACCCATCTGACAGATGAGCATTTCAACGGCTCCATCGCATTTGCCCTGTCAGGATACACACCAGACGATGCAGTGTCGAGTTTCACACTGAACTAAAGGTAAAGTTTAATTTTCCTTCACTTTAAATATTTATTTTGTAATTGGACGGCTGTAGTTAAATTTGCACCTTTTATCAATTCATAAATTTTAAATTCATGTTTCCGTAGCTCTTGGAATATTTCGTTCTTCAAAAGTAGCTTGCATTGAAAAGAAGGTTGGTGACCCCTGCCAGAGACTTTAAAAAGTCATATAGTACGTGCTCCTTCCTTACTTGACACTCAGCTTTGGAAAGTATAGGGCATGGGCAAACAACACTGGGAAGGCAATGATAAACCGCCTGGCGTAAGCATTGCCATGAAACTGCTTTGGCAGCACCAACGTTCTGTAAAGAGTAGGGTACATCAAAAAAAGTGATAAATGAAAGCCAAAGGAGCATCTATTTATTACGTATGCACTCGAGGTTGGTGGGGATAAATTGGGAATAATATAATTGAGAGAAGGAAACATCGCAGAGATAGGTGACAGGAGTCGGAGAGTGGCAAGATGGAGCAGGGAAGGTGCTTGCAACAGTCTCGCGCATAAACGAGGAGGGTGCCCTCATCTTTTGCTTATGGAATACAGAGATAGCCAAATGTTTTATTTTTAAAAACGAATTGGCTGAACCTCTCTCGAATACCATCATGTAATTATTTCAGACTTTCATACAAAATTTGGAATCTCCCCCTCGCCATGTTTTTCCCCCTTCCCAACTTTGTTTTCCCTTTCCCTCTCCATTTTCACCATTTTCTTGTCCTTTTTCGAAATCCGCATCCTTCCCCCACCCCTCCTCCTTGCATACCCATCTTTACCAAAACCACTGGGACAATAACGAAATGTGTGGTTAATTTGCACCCGTTTATTATATTTTTAAACTGTCACTAGCACCCTTTAGCAAGTGTAATATTGCACCATTCCTCCTTCATAACAAGTGTAAGTTCGGTGGTGGATTGTGTTCTGTTGTCTCTCGCACTCGACCGGAGTTCCAAGATACCCCCAAAAGTGCTTTAGTTTGCTCTGAGTGAGGCTTTGGGGTTGGTTACCGCCGCAGATTTCCAATGTTGTCCTCAAAACGATTCCTGACATACCGTCGTATGGCAAGGTGTGTTGTCCTGCTGGTACATGCTATGGCCCTCAATGTAGTCTTGTATCATAGCCAGTGGAGTTGCATTGTCCCAAAATTTCAAAAATATTGACCTTTACGAAGCATTTGCTGCTTTGCATTGTAGGAAAAGAGGTGTGTGTGCAAATTGTAAGGGTTCATTTCAAATTTAACGTGGTGTCCTTTATATTTTAGGGAGTGTATGTTATGTTGTTGGCCCTCAACATACACTTCCATTGAACACCATGGTTTATCATCGACCCATCCTTGCCAAAGGGACGAGTCACTGCTATAATCCAAGCATCTTTTCCCTCTCGAGCAAAACATCGCGCAGCCACTTCTACTTGTAAAAATTGCAATTTAACCCAAAGGGAGAGAAATATGGATTATCACGGTCACCTCACCAGGTGCTGCATTGATTTATCCCTACCCAGTGTCTTTTGGACTCGTAGCTTGGCACAGACTCGTAAAATGTCAGATCCATGTGATTGTGTCCATTTATGTAACGAACTTCATAGTCTTGAAAAAAATTTTTTCCTGAATGCGAGTAGGAATGGAAAAAAATAAAAGGTCGTTCAAGGTTGATATGGACTTTTTATTCCAGAAAAATCAAAAAAAAAATACAGGGAAGTTTGAGGGAATTCTCACCCAAGGTGCCTGTGGGTAAAAAAAAGACCCAGTGGGGAATGGTCCTACTACTTCAAAACTTAAAATAGATGTCCCTGATTGATTACAGCATTGAGCATTACCCATGAGGTGGCTGAATGTCGAAAACCATTTCCTGTCATGAGCGGAGAAGGCAGTGAACATTTAAACCATCTCAAACGGCTTTTGTTGTTGACTTCGGAGTAGAATGTTGACCCAGACAGAGTAATTTATCCACTAATTGACGTACTGGAAGCATTTCAGAATTGGGAGGGAGGGGGAGAAATGCATAAAAGAACATTTTGATATCTATGTATAAATATATAAAGTGTACACACATGACTTGGGGATTAATTACACTGTAGTTATATCCTCATGAGTGTCTCACGTTTAAGGCGTATGTTAACCCCAATTAGCATCGACCAGAATCGTATGTACAGTTGGATCGTTGAATTGTGGTATAGTAGTTGGATCATATGCATAGTCACCCTTTCTCCTTGTCTGTCTTCCCCCCATCTCCCATCCATGTTTAATCCTGAAATTACCCCCCCCCCCCAATTGTACTTTCATGCATAAATCACATTCACGAATGGCTGTTTCATGTGTGTTACGAGGGAGCCTCGAAAGCGGGTTTTACAATCACGGCTGTGCCACATGTGTTGAATCTCGCACAACCGAGACATCAAAAGTACATGCGCAAGACCAGTGCAGTAGGCGACGGGAGTAATGGCTATACAAGGCTATGATCACGGTCGCACGCGAGGCAGATTGATAGAGGTACGGCTGGGATGCCCAGCCAGCGACACACACACAAACAGAAAAAGAGATACAGGACTCTAAACTGATACTACTGGGACCATCATGTCTTTCTTAAAGCTGGGACCATCAAAGCTCTCCTCTTCTCTCGGATTCAAACCCCGGGACTCACACAGCCCAGAGTGCCCAGCTATCGGCCAGACCCAACCTCTCTCTCGAGGTTGAGACCTCTCAAGAGTGTGCCGGTGTTGCATCCTCAGCACTTCAGGAAAGACCCACACACACCACACTTGCACATAGTCTCTTTCATCCTGTGTTTCTGACTCGGTCTGCCTGTGATGGGATTTGTGCTGAGGATAACCGAGATACTGTTACCGTCTATTTAAGCACACCATCCGTTTATCTGCGTCTTTTGATTGCGTTTCACTTCCTGTGTCCCCATCTCAGTATTTATTTATAAAACTTGTTTGGTTTTAAATGAGTGGCTATGTATTGTGGGCTGTGGATCCATCCTTCAGCATTAGTACATTACCCACGTTAAGCCAACCGCACGTGGTGAAATTAGTAATCGGCATTGTGGTGGATTTTCCGCACATTCACCTCCGTTTGGTGTCTTCGGAGATAATTATTCTCCAGCGGTCTCACGATGCCTGTTATGAAAATTGAGTCATCACAAAATATATATTGGGGGAGAGAGAGGGTACTTGGCAGTGATTTGGGGATGTTGGACATTGAAAAGCTATGGAGTTATTGGCCTAATTGGAGATAACTTATGCCTGCAGGTCGGTGGCAGCACTGCCTGACCCCACATCCCAATGTACAACCGATAACAGCGTTTGGTAGCCTCAAAATGGATTGCAATGCCAATGTGTGGTGGCTTAAAACCATGCCCAGATTCTAAAGTACTGACATCCAAAAGTTGGGGCCTCTCGGTGCTACGGTTTGATCGTGAAAGAATAACGTGCAAACACTTAGAAATATTTGTAAGATTTCATCGTTTTCAATGCACCACACGTGCTGGAAACCCGACGTCGTCCCTCGTCATCCTACCCCCGTGTCGTGCTGGGTACCCCACCCAAGCTGGATCACCTGATCAAGATTGGGTTATTCAGACTTCAGTAAACCATCAATAATATTCATGTTTAAAGCTGGAGCAAAAAATTAATCTGAGTGTGCACCATGGCAGTGATGGGCCAAACGGCATCACTTGCTTGTTACCTCTGCTACTGAAGGTGAAGGAGGTGATGTTTCCACCCCTTTTGTCTTTGTTTGTTTGCTTGTCTGTCTGTGCATAGGATATCACAAAAAGCTGGGGATGGATCCGGATGAAATTTTTGTGGACAGGTTCGGTGTGTAGAAGGATGAACTGATTATATTTTGGTGAAGATCCGGATCCGGCTGCAATAATTTTTGAAGTGATTCTTCACCGTTGAGAGATGGGGCTAAACTAATATATAGCACAATGTCTCAAAAAGTTGTAGACGGATTCAGAGGAATCTTGGTGGACAGGTTGGATGTGTGGCAAGGACGAATTGTTTCGATTTTGGTGAAGATCCGAATATGGATCTGGATACGAGAATTATTTATTTTTTAAAGTGATTCGTCACCATTGAGAGATGGGGCCAAAAACGATATATAGCATGATATTTCAAAAAATGTATTGGGCCAGATATGTTCTCGTGGATCAGGCATTGTGTGGCGGAGGTATGCGTTCTACCGAGTGCCCTTCTTGTTTGAGGTCAGTTTCTAGATTTCCAGAGTTAAAAATACACACACACTTGCCTTGTGAGGAGTGGGGAGAGGGGGGTAGAGTTGTGTCCACGACTTGACCCTGGGTACCCCCCAGAGCATGAAAAACTTGGTGGAAATTGGCCCAGGTGGTTTTTTTTCTGTTTTTTTTTAGACATGCACACATGTACAAACAGAGAATTTCCTTGTTTTTGGGGGGGAGGGGAGGGGGCAGCTAGCTTAGAACATTGCCCAGATTCTGAAGTACCTACACCCAAAATTTGGGCCTCTATGTGGTATGGTTTGGCCATGAAAGAATATCATACAAACACTTAAAATGAAAAATCACTTGTAGAGCGACACTTGGTGAAGCGGAACGGCACTCGGTCGATCACGTACCTCCACCAGGCTGAACAGTTTACATTTTGTATCACACTGATAGGCTGGATCTGAATCCAGACCTGAACCAAAATCGAATCGGCTTGTTCTTGTTGCCTAACCAACTTGTCCAACTTGTTTTGTCACAAGTCATCCACAATTTTTAGAGATATCATGCTGTACATAGTTTTTGGCCGCATCTCTCAATGGTGAAGAATCACTTGAAGCAATTCTTGGATCCGGATTCGAATCTCCACCAAAATTGAATCAATTGTTCCTTTTCACACACCAAACCGGTCCACAAAGTTTCTGCAGAATGTATCCATAATCTTTTGAGATATCATGCTGTATATCGTTTTTGGCCCTATCTCTCAATGGTGAAGAATCGCTTGAAAAATTCTCGAATCCAGATCTGGATTCAGATCTTCACTAAAATCTAATCAATTAATCCTTTTCGCACACCCAACCTGTCCACAAAGTTTCATCTGAATCCATCAATAGCTTTTTGAGATATCATGCAATATTGTTTATAGCCCCATCTCTCAATGGTGAAGAATCGGTTAAAAACTAAATAATTCTCGTATAAAGATCTGGATTTGGATATTCACTAAAATTGAATCAATTTCTCCCAGTGACACTACCAACCTGACCACCAAGTTTTGTGTGAATCCATCCATTCCCTTTTGAGATATTGTGCTACATATCGTTTTTGGCCCTCCCTCAATGGTGAAGAATCACTTTAAAAATTCTCAGATCTGGATTTGGATCTTCACCAAAATTAAGCATTGCTGTCTTTGGCCGGTCAACTACATTCACAAAAATTTCAGAACGATTACTTGAAAACTGTGGCCAAAAATCGTGTGACAGACAGACAGAACCAGTGAGTTGGTGTCAAGGCCACCCAATGCTCGCCTATTTATACATTTATGGTTTTTAAAAGACTAGTCTAATAATATTTTTCGCAGCGTCTCGCGTAGTGAACGCTGCTCATTGAGAGCTCGGCGTTGTTGTTGTTCTTCTTCTTGTTCTTGTTCTTCTTCTTGTGAAGACAAAACCTTAACCTCTAGGACTCAGCTCTTGTATATACCAAGATCCGGATCTCCTTAAATACTAAGCACATGGACACATCCTCGCATTGACGGTGCCTTTTGAGAGCGTCTATCGTGAACTTTTAAATATATTCGGACATTTGCTTTAAAGTTTCCAAAAGTTCACGTTACTATTTAAAGATTATTCCATTTATCGTATTGTAATTTCGTGAATACACTATTTATTTCGTAAATACACTATTTATCGTAAATATGTAAATACACTATTTATTTCGTAAATACACTATTTATCGTAAATACACTATGACGGGTCTCACTATTGGCTTCATCAAGGCACGTGACGAAATATCAGAAGTTGTTGTATTTTTTATTATTATTATTTTTTTAGCCGACAAAACCTTTAGGACGCTGCTCTTGGAAACATTTGTCCTTGTTTATAAAGCATTGCAGTAAAGTCTGATCCAAATAATTTTAAAGCAATATATGTATTTGTATATTGTAATCAGTAAAAAATAGTGTGGTCGATAAAAAACATTAGAAAGGAAATAACTTTAACGTTGATGTGCTACAAAAAAGTTAAGTTCAAAACAGGTCAAAAATGTAAAACATTTGAAATTATTTTTTAATTTCAACTTCACTACATCAATAGTATACCCCAATGGAACCTCCATGCCAAATATCAGCATCCTAGTACACATTAAATGAATGGCAAGCTTCTAAATAACTTGCACCAAGAACTTTAATATTTTCACGCTCATGCTGACGCTCATGCCGGGGGTATCGCTATAGCTCTCTGTTCTTCGAACAGGCGAGCTAAAAACGCTACGGACAAACATACTTGGCGAAAAAAAAAATCGCCAAGTAAAAATATTTATAAGATTATGTTCCCATTTGGAGAACAGCTGGGAGTGTGGCAGACTGCAGTCCAAAAGAATCATGGCCTTGTGTTTAATATTCAGCTCTGTACGTTTGCATATCTGACAGTTCCCTGAGGATTGTCAAATATGTCCCCAGAATGCACTAACCATATCAAATTCCAAGTCAGAATGAATGGTTGTTTCCACACTTGCAATATTTGCATCCAATTGTTCTTCAATTTCATCCAGTGATTCTTCCAAAATCGGATGTTGAACACGTTTAATATTTTCCTTGAGTGACAGCAGTTGCGGTTGCGTGAAGATAAATGACTCGGATCATTTACCAATTCACGGTAATATTTAACTCTCTGACAATTTAAACGCACGACTGTGGAAGACGTATTGCCAAACTGTGCGACTAATTCAGGGTAAGCAATATCATTGCACAAAATTTCAGCACTGACCTTTTTTTATGCCTCCGCCAACGATGTCACCGGGGGCATTGTTTTCGGGTTGTCCGTCCGGCTGTCCGTCCATGTTAGTTTTTTGTTACCACACCAACTTAAGAAAAGCTGAATGGATCTAAATCAAACTTGGTACAAGTATGCATTATGATAAAATGATTAGATTATGGGGGCAAGAGGTCAAAGGTCAGAGGTCCTGTTGGGTAAAAATTATGTTACCATGCTAACTTGTGAACCAGACTTTGACCAAACTTGGTATCAGTATATTATGATGCATAGATGAACTTGTAAGATTTTGGCATCCAGAGGTCAAAGGTAAGAGGTCGTGTCAGATAAAAATGTGGTACTTCGGAACAGCTGAAGGGATTTAAATCAAACTTGGTTCAAGTATGTATTTATGATATAATAATTTGGGTAGAGGCATATCGTTCATCGTGATGCTGAAGAGTGCCATTCTCGTTCTTTTTCTTTCTTACGTGTTCTATATTAAATGGTCCACATCAACACTACACTGCCTCCATATAATTTATTTGCTTACATTGGTAATACTGAGTTAAGCACAATTCAGGTTTTATTCACGAACTCAATCTTGCTGTCTCACTTTAAACTACCACCTTTATCTGCCACCACTCCAGCCATCCCAATGCTTGAATGATAATAATCAGATAGTAAATTGTATAATTCGATTCAAATTGTTCATCAGCGCTTTCCATAGCATCTCAGATAGTATTTTGGGTGTGGTGTTTTGTTTATATTGCTCATTTTTTGATCCATGCCCTGTTTTCTTGACTGTTATGCCTAGCTCTCAGCTGACCATCAGCACAGCAATTGTGTACATGCGTCGTTTCTACATGTTTCACTCCTTTACCAAGTTCGAAGGCAATGTAAGAACTCTATCCTGGGCTTTTGGTATTACTCTGTGTCTGAATATCTGTCTGTGTCCTTTGATAATATTAGTTGTTTGGTTGCCATGAAAGCAATAACCATTACTGCCTGGTGTTACTCATCAATTCTGGATGTAAATGGGGCAAGGTTTTTATTTATTTATTTTGCCCATGGCATTAACACATAATGGCCCACTCTTTTCACAAGGTACTGTGAGATTGTTGATGGCCTCACGAGTGCTCGAACTGGAATTGTAAACAAGCTGCTTTCACTTCCGATCTAAAATGTTGAACTACTTTTTCATGCAACAACCAGAGTTCGACTGCAAAAGTACTTCAACATCATCTAGTCTTTGTTGCTTTTTTTTTTTTTTTGCATGCCACTTTAATCTTGCTTTTACAAAAAAAAAAGTAAACCCACCTCCAGATCATCTTGCAACAAATATCTGATACATATATAATATTATATATATATATATATATATATATATATATATAAAATCAGTGGGGGGGGGTCCATTTATGCAATCCTTGCCATCTGGGTTTAGTTGATTAGGTGAGAGCTGATTGGCTATTCCCTCCATTCACAGGTGAGAGATGTGGGTGGGTCTTTATTTATTTATTCATTGCCTGCTTTTGACATTTGCATGTGGTACATGTTTGAGAGCCTCATTGGTATGCATTGTGCTGTCGCTGATGATTCGCCAATAAGCTGAAACCGGTCCGGTATCAGTATAGTATGATGATGATGATGAGGAGGTGTGTATAGCTGACGGTGTGTTGCATTGGGATTCTCATGTGTGAACTATTTGTAAGCGTCTTTGTAGTTGTGGAGGAACTCTAGGAAGGTTTCGAAACAGCAAAGTGCTTACCTTGTGTAGGCCTTCTTGGGTTGCTTTCTGTAGCTTCTTCTGCTCGAGGAGAGGGGGGGTGGTGTGAAATATATATATATATATATATATATATATATATATATATATATATATATATATATATATATATATATATATATATCTCACAGACCTGTTTTTTTTTTGTATTTATTTCTTCATTAATTGTACGTATTCATTTGTTCAATGACCCGCCAGTTATTAAACTTGCTCGCAGTAGTTGCTGCTAGCCTGCTATGAATTCATTTCTTCACTTTATGTCCCATGGCCACTTATTATATTATGCTTCCACTTCATGAACCATCATACTTCAGTTTAGACACTCATCTTGATGTTTGATTTATTTTATTTTATGACTTGAACGTTTTTCAGCATTGGCAGTCGTACAGAAATTAGACTTTTTTTTTTTCATGGCATTACTGCAAGGTCCGCTTGCCTCTGAACAATCTCGTCTGAATTTAATGCTCGATCTGATTGTTAAAATAAAAATTGGATTGGTGCTTCCCAGGCGAGACATTGCATCTAAAGTGCACCTTCCCTTGGATGGACATTAAGTTGGGCATCTCGGGCTGCAAGTATTATTTGGTGGATATTAATAATCCCTCAGATGGACATTAAGCTGGGGACCCACCTGATAAGTGATGATGTCTTTTGATGAAGGTTAAGAGAGTTGTAGCATCCTCGCTAGCTTCCAAATTCCTTTCCTGACTGACTGATGGAAAGGTATGGCAAATCACCCAGCATAATCATTGCCACGAGATTGCTTCGGCAGTGCCAATGTGCTGCCCGCAGAATGCAGACACGAGAGAGGTATATGCAACAAACTTGCATTCTGTCACAGGTGGGGAGGGGGTACATGGGCAGGCATAGAAGGTGCATATACTGATAAACAACATCAGAGTGCAGAGATGAAGGTAGAGGTAGACAGTGATTATGGTGTGTGTTGGAGAAAAAAAAAAAACTTCAGTAGTAGGAATGAGAACTCAAGGAGTTGAGGTGGTTAAGGTGGATGGGTGTAAATACTTGGGATCAACTGTCCAAAGTAACGGAGAGTGTGGTAGAGAAGTGAAGAAGAGAGTGCAGGCTGGATGGAGTGGGTGGAGAAGTTGCAGGAGTGATTTGTGACAGAAGGATAGCTGCAAGAGTGAAGGGGAAAGTACAGTATATAAGAGGTTAGTGAGACCAGCTATGTTGTATGGTTTGGAGGCGGTGGCGGTGGCGCTGACAAAAAGACAGGAAGCGGAGCTGGAGGTGGCAGAGTTAAAGATGCTGCGATTTTCGTTGGGAGTGACGAGGATGGATAGGATTAGAAATGAGTATATTAGAGGGACAGCGCAGGGAGGACGGTTTGGAGACAAAGTGAGAGAGGCGAGATTGAGATGGTTTGGACATGTGCACAGGAGGGATGCGGGGTATATCGGGAGAAGGATGCTGAGGATGGAGCCGCCAGGTAGGAGGAGAACAGGAACGCCAAAGAGGTTTATGGATGTGGGGAGGGCAGACATGCGGGTAGTTGGTGTGACAATGGAAGATGTGGAGGACAGAGCGAAATGGAGATGGATGATCCACTGTGGCGACCCCTAACGGGAGCATCCGAAAGAAGAAGAAGAAGAGTAGGAATGAGAACTAATGTGAGGTGACAATAGGGTGCTATATCGAGATATTAAACAGAAGGAACTGAAGAAGGTGATTCTTTAGAATATATAAAAAATGAATAAATAAATAAACGGAGGTGGAATTAACATTTTGACTTGGGAAGATAACAAGGGGTGGCCTACAATATTAATGTGTGGGGACAGATAGTGCTGGAAGAGGTCAGTGATCGACTTCATTACTTTGCTCATGATGAGAATACTAGGGGTCATTAAATATGGGTAATGTTTTCTGTTTTCCAAGATTCAGCAGGATGGCCCTGTCTACTCCTCGATCTTTACTCTGTTATAGGGATAAGAAAGAGCATGAACTTCTAAGTTTCTACCATAGTTGTCGTTTATTCGTCAAAATAGTTCCTGGTCTCTCGTATTCTGCGAAGTATTTATTTAGAATCTTGTGACTTCATTCGCTACAACCGTCGTCGTAAGGTCCATATTCTTCAGTTTCCAAAATATTTTCACTTGATTTTTGATGTCCCAGGACATTGTCGTTTTGATAGTTATTTTTGCTCTGTACACTTCAAAATAATTGGGTATACAGACACTTCAGTTATCAATGCTCTGTTCTCTTTTCTGTTTCTCATCACTGTACTAACAAAATGTGTTTGTTTATCAGAAGCTTTTCCACATTTGTCGGTGTGAAACTCACGTGTTCTGGGGAGCACCCTTTAAGGGGAGTAGGATCAGGATTAACGACCTGAGACTTCTTCACCCTTCCCCCCCCCCCCAATAGATAGAGTTCAGACATTGCATTTTATCATGTATATCATGCCATGTCTCATAAGATGCAGTGGAGTATTTTCCTTCACGAGTTCTCATCATGTATTGGAGGATGATGGATGAGATCCCATGTTGAGGGTAAAAACCCTGGTTTCATTTTACCTATTGCTGCCACACTTACAGCTACTGCAGCCACTTTTATTCACTGCGAGCCTGTATAGGACCCATTGCTTCGCTGACAGGAATGCCAATCTTTGCTGCGATGGTTGATCTCTGGAGCAAGAACAAAAAAGGATTCCTGGGAGATCCTGCCCTCCATGTGGGGATAAGCAGCATCGCAAGTTGGCATTTGTAGTTTCACCATGTGTGCCCATGATGTACTCATGCACAAACCTTCCTTCCTAACGTCATCTTTTTTATTTTGCATCATAAACCTTTCTGGGAGTTCCCTGAATTAACTGTCGTTGGTTAAATCTGTGAACGCATTCTCAAGTTATAGCACGACAGGCAGACAGAAAAGGCTCCTTTTATAATTTAGTTTTTTTTAAAAAAAAATATGCACGTAAGAGGAATTTTTGAGGTCACATGACTGCTCCCCTTCGTGAAGTGTCATGTCACATCAGTCCACCACCCGTCATGTATGGAGAATCCAGTGCGGAGGGGAAGAGAGAAATTCTTCCATTTTTGCCGACGTAATAAAGAGATGGTATGATGTTTTGACTGGCAGGTTTTCAGAGAACTGAAATAAAAATGGAACTTTCACCCTTTAAAAATCGTGCGAATAAATGATTGAAATATCAGTTGCTTTTTTTATTATTTTTTTTTTGTTCGTATCCTTGTCTCACCTATGTTGCAAGTCGAGCGACCTGCTTTGTGATGCTTTAAAAGGCGGTGTGTCATCAGAAATACTGTTTGATAATGCAATATATTACTGAATGTGGTATGAATAAAATGGAAATGTTGAATCGAGTCGATATGAGACTCACCATTATTGAAAGTGAAGAAGAAGATGGAGGAAAAGTTTTTGTTTAAATATAAATTGAAACCGGCCCAGCTATCCTCAACTTACTCAACCGTATCATACTGTTTGCAGATTGGGGGTACCGAGCTGTTTAGTGCTATCCGCTATAGGACAATTGTTGACGGACGGATGCACGCACACACCCAGGCACGCCAAAACCGAGCTCCTTTTGTAGTGTAGATTCTCTTGTTGCCGTCACCATTAAACCACGAGCAAGTACATCTCACACACAACTTGGTGGCAGAGAATTGCAGTACATGGTCACTCCATAATTATACTATCAACATTCCTTCTTGCCTCACACCACCTGATCAACAACAGAATGTGTGTGCAAAGGCTTTTCCTGAGCAAATGAAACTGTTGCGCTTGTTGGTTGTGTTTAGGCAATGGCACAGGCAGCTCTGTTTTTGGCGGCCAAGGTCGAGGAACAGCAGATCAAGCTGGAACACATGTTGCGCATGGCACATAGCCAGTTCAAAGCACAACAACCGTTTCCTGATCCCAACAGCAAGGTGGGATTGTTAGCAATGACTTTGCATAACAAGTACCGTTTAGCATGGGCATTGCTCTTGCACGGTCAGCATCGGCGGTGGTATTGATCTTAACGAGGTTTTTTTCTTTCTTTCATGAATCGATTGAATCCTTAATTTCCAGACATATTTGAAGCTTTCTCAAGACATCATAATGCTGGAGAGCATTCTACTGCAGACTCTTGGTAGGTAAACCTTTTGAAAAGTCTGAGTTTTGTCTTTTTTTTATTATTATTATTATATATATATATATATATATATATATATATATATATATATATATATATATATATATTTTTTTTTTTACTGCACTCTTCTTTGGGGAATCTATTTCAGTTAACTCACTAGATGAGTGTAATTCATAAAGTTTCATATGATGTAATTTTTTTTTATGATGACGATTAGATCTATTTTAAAGCCACTAACATATTAGGGACTATATATATTTTTTACTACAACTGCAAAATGCAAGAGTCGATTGCTATTGAAAAGTTGGGAGGGGGTGGGTGAGTGTCCAGCACACAACCAATGCAATATTGAAAAATTTAGCATTCTGAGCACTTTATGGCTGCTTGTGCTCCCTTTTCTGGGAACATTATTTTAGGGGAATGGGCGTCAACTTTATTTTGTGTACCGTACAGTCCAACCAATGAAGGAATAGGAACGAGAAAAACAAAATCGAAGAAGGCAAGAAAGTAATAATAGAGATAACTAAACAGTCAAATGACCTAAAAGTCAAGTTAAACGAGTGAACTGTGAGAACACCAGCTGTACGTTGCAAACAGCACTCCAATATGCAAAAAGTAAGTAAAACATCAGAATTTCTCTGGATATTTTGCAGTCAAGCCGAAAGCAACATAGACCGAAAATAATGTCTGAAAATGTAAAATGAAGGTGAAAACTATTGAGATGGAAGGTCGGTCATCATACGTTCCCTCACTGGGAGCTATGAGGTACACGTTTCCATCGGGAATGTGCATTGACCCCCCCTTCCCTTTCATAACTCCTTGTGGGGGTGACGGACCATTGAAATAACGACAACCTTTGTCTTATGAGTTATTTTGCTTCAGTTTGTTTCAGATTGGATAGCTCATGACCAAAAACAGAGACCTAATTGTGTATTTTAGGATGATGATTTAATTAGGCAAGTCCTCAAATGTTTCCAACTAGCGCTCTCAAGTGCCGGTCCATGCGTGCTCTGGAGTGGTGTGCGATGTGGAGCGGTTGCAGCCAAATGGAATTGATTATATTTGAGCCTATGGCATTCAAGCAAACAATGTGACCAAAAGCATAGGATCTATTAATAGTCCACTTGCTAAATAATTATTTGCTCATTCAAACTTTTCATCAAATGTATTAAATCAATTGCAAGGAAAACTGCTTTGTAATCCTTTGAGTTTCCACAATTTTTGTTTTTTGACCAAGGTGGGAGGGAACAATCTATATACTGCCCCCCTCCAAAAAGGTGTGGGGGGCATGCCTCCCCCAGTACCCCACTGATCAATGCCAATGTTAAGATGTCAGACTTTTTACCTCCCCCAATTCCTTCTTCCTCGTCTGTCCCATACAAGCCTTTCCGACTTACCCCTTCATACTTCCTTTCTCTTTTTATGTCCCTCTCTTTTGCAATTCTATTTCATTTTCTCTGAAATCATCTTCCTTTTTATCACTTTACTCAAGTTCTAGTTTCTCAATTTAATGCTCCTACCCACTCCCCCCTTTTGCATCACAAACTATAGTTGGTCCTTTATATTAGGGTTTGTTGTCCACTCCTCGAATTGACTGTGTGTATACTGTAATTATTATTATTATTATTATTATTATTACACATTACTGAACGGCAGGTTTGTTTTCCTTATTGTCTGATAGCATTTCTGCAATGTTGCTGTGTGTTCCCTCGCACATACCTGAAGCTGTTGATTGTATGTATAACATCCAAATAGGAAGCTTGATATCTGAGGTTTATCACAACACTGAGTCTGCACTAAAATTTTCGAATGTGTTCTGCCGCATCTCATGTTTGTGTTGTTCATTGTGGGGCAGGTTTTGATATCACAATCGATCATCCACATACCCACGTCCTCAGGTGTATGCAGTTTGTGACAGGTTTGTTCTGTGCATGTCACTCAGGTGTTCCATTACACTTGCTGGATGTTTCCTACAGTTGGAATGGTCTCATAACTTTCAAGAAGGTGGTGTTCTCGAAAGTTTGGCATTTGACGATTCATTGGTGTATGCTTTGGAGATAGTTTATTTTTATTTTTTTTGAGACTATGCCATCATTGGATAACATCAGCTCGGTTGATGGCGTGCTATTATTGCAAGTTTTTAAAATCGACTGCTATTCATAAGTTGTGCCAGCAGGGTTGCAGCATTTGAGAGTATACCACTAGAGGAGATGTTAAGTCGGTTATCCAGTCTTTTTTGCATTTACAAGCTGCTGTTAACCTTGCAATACCTTTCAAAAAGAGTAGGCCTTTGGATTACTGCTCAGCCAAATTCCCTGAACCAAGATGGCTGTTACAATACTGGGGCACCACATCAGCAGCTTAGCTGCACCCTAAGTAACTGGTATGTCTGGGAAAGAAACGGTGAAAGTTGGCTGTTAAAATTTATATTGTAGTGTGGTATCCAAATTATCATTTCACAAAAACTAACAAATATTTGTAATCTTTGTCATCCGGAATGATATCTAACTTTTCCTTCCTGCTTTCCACAGCCAGTCGAGACTTGACTCAGACTTCTTATTTCATGGCGACCAACAGGTGAATTATTTTCATGAATTGATTGCTGAACCTGGTTCATGATGCTTATTGATAGTTATCCAGTTGGGTATCTCGTTCTGTCAAGTCGTGCCCGACTTCTCGTGATATTCATGATCAAATTTCTCCAAACATACCTATCCTGCACTGCTTCCTGAAACTCTGGCAGAGACAGCTTGGTTGCAGCCTTTACCACATCCATCAGGCACATACAAGGGTCTGCCTCTTCCTCTCCCCTCAACCCTACTCTGCATGGTTGACTTCCTTAGATTTTCTTTTTCTGCACGCATGACATGTCCAAAGTATGACAGTATCTGCTTTCGCATCAGCATGTCTAATGTAGATGAAGGTCTAATTTAAAACCAAGTCCTGATTTGTTTGTTCTTCTTGCAGTCCATGGAATTTTTAACCAAGTGCAGCTATGCAAAACTGGTTTTTATCCCCCGCCGCGTGGCAGAAGGGGGATATTGTTGTCACCCAGGTCGTCCGGCTGTCCGTCCGTCAACATTTATAGCTGTGAGTGCGATAACTCATAAACTTCGCCATATAGATTTGAAATTTGGGTCACATGTACCACCTGAAAAGGAAGAACCCTATTGATTTTGGGCATGGCCGGATCCAAGATGGCCGACTGGGGCGGCCATCTTGAAAAAACTTTTTTGTAATAAATGGAAAACCGCTTATCTGATTACAATTTTTGGTTACTACGTTCCTCACCCCTGGGGAACTTTTTCGAGATGATGACCAAATTGTGTCTTGTTTCCAATTCACCTCCCTCATTATCTGGAATATGTATGACCTTTTTCATTCAATGGCGGGGGATTTCCCATCTCTGATGGTATATTTTTAACCTTTCTTGTTTTTTGTTACCTCCACCACTGAAGGTGAAGGAGGTTGTTTTCACCCCATTCTGTTTGTCTGTCTGTGTGACGAGGAAGAATTGATTCGATTTTGGTGAAGATCCCAATCCGGATCTGGATACGCGAATTATTAAATTTTTTAAAAGTGATTCTTCGCCATTGAGAGATGGGGCCCAAAACTATATATAGCACGATGTCTCAAAAAGTTGAAGACTGATTCAGACGAAACTTGGTGGACAGGTTGGGTATGTCGCAAGGACAAATTGATTCAATTTTGGTGAAGATTCGGATCCGGATCCGACTACTATAATTTTTTTAAGTGATTCTTCACCATTGAAAGATTGGGCTAACAATGATATATTGTTGTGGACTGGGGTTCAGTGGTGATAAACGACCACTAGGTGGAGCGGTGGAGTCGTCTCCCACCGAACACCCGGAATTTAAGTCGTGACTCTCGGACAACTCCGAAAGGTCACGGGTCACTTAGCGGACCGTGGTCGCCAATATTTTGTCGACGCGAGGTAGGGTCCACTTGTCTAATTCCAATTTACCCAAGTACTCACGTCGTCCAACTACTGGGGAAACCACACCCTCGGCCGACTTTGTCCGAATCGAGTCGCTATCACCGACTCGGATCCAGCGTAACCGAGCGGAAGTTAACAAAGCCGCACCGGACCAAATGAACAATTTACCGGCCCGAACGGCTTTATAGTGGGGCAACTTAGCATAACAATTGTGCATTTTGTGAGGAAAGCACCAAATTTGGCACACTAGTCGCCTATCATATTTTGAACAGATTTGGATATTGGGCCATCTCAAAATTTTTGATGGCAGTGGAAAATGGCTGCCACAGCCATCAGCGGCTGAATTTGAGATGGCCCAATATCCAAATCTGTTCATAATATTGTTGCGGATTCGCGCCCGCCGGCGTGCTGACGGCCACGTAACTCGAATCGCGGCACGTCGCCCACCGGACGGACAATCCAGTCGTGACCCTCTCGGACTAACGCCGGGAACCAGTCACGGGTGGACCTTTCGGTCTCACCGCGATCGAGCCAACCAGCCCCCGCGTGGGATAGGGTTGCTCGCCAAATTCGACCTACCTAAGTACCCACGCGGAGGGTAGACCGGGCGATCGCACCTCGCCGCAGGTCGACTTCGGACACGGGCCACTTAAGCGACCCGTTCCGTACTATCGGGATAACCGAGCGGTGTTATCGTCGACCTCGACGGTTCGATTAATTATTGGGCGTATTCAGCCCACTACCAACCCTTTACGTGAAGCAAGATGAGGATTCAATGGGAGAAATGATGAAGCGAAGCGGGAAACAGTTCAACACAAAAGCACATTTATTCGCGGCACACGGGAAGCACACATATTCAATTCCACCAAAAGCACACAGAAAAAACACAATTCCATTTACACAAAAAGCAAATATAAAAGCGAAAACACAGTGCAGAGCTAATACCGACTACCGAGCACACGGCAACACTTATACAATTCTACTTCACAGACGGCGCCGACAACACATACCCAAAACCAAGGAAAAGAAATACCCCCAAGGATGAGGCGGGCCTGAGGCCGAGACCGGGTCGCGCCTACCCGTCTGGTGATGAGACGCGGAGCGGCGATGGCGCCCCAACCCGCGGGCCTCGCGGACAGTGTCTGGCAGGGGGTGGGAAAGGGGCCCCCTTGGTCGCACTATCTCAGCGCGGGGGGAAACAGGAGGGGGTTGCTGATGCTCGGGGTATAGAGGAGCTTTATTATCCCTGGTGTGCGTCTCCACCTCGGCCAGGTCGCGCTGCCGGCCTCCCTCGGGCGTGCAGCTCCCGGCACCGACGCGAGCACCCCCTCGTCTGCCTTCGCCGCTGCCGCCTCTCCGCCTCTGGACTCTCCGACTCTGGACTCTTCTTTGGACTCTCCTCGTTGGACTCTCTTCAGCTTCTCCAGCTACTGCAGGCTTCGGGCTCCAGACTTCCACATGGCTCTGACTGACGAACACGGTCCTTTTATCCCCCCGTAGCTTCGCCTTTGACCCCCTCCCTTTGACCTTTCACCTCGCTCCCCATTGGCCCGAGAAAAAGTGGGCGTGAAGGCTTTTTGATCCACAAATTTGCATATATCGATCGTCCTGGAGGCGGGGCCAAATCGCCCCTCGCTCACCGATTGGACGGCAAAAAGTGGGCGTGTGTCGTTTTTGATCCGTTTTTGAAGCACAAAATCCGTGATTTTGTACACGCTGTTCGACGCGCGCTCTGCACGAGTCCAACACCGGTACCCACAGCGGGGCAAGAACGGTGGCGATGCTACGGTTGCGAGGTGTGACGTGAAGGTCGTGGCAGTTGTGGTGAAGCGGCGTTGTGGTTGGTGGTTGATGTTGTGGTTGTGGTGGTAATCATGGCGGTTGGTCCAAAATAAAGATAGTAAAAGAAAAACGGCTATCCTGAAGAGTCGCAGCACGCATAAATGACATGTATTCCCACTAGACAACGGGTTTGGACCTAACTACACATGTACTTACCGAGATACCTCACCTAAGGGACCTGAATGGTGGTTTGCGAATTTGGTAACCACAACAATATGATAGGCGACTCGTGTGCCAAATTTGGTGCTTTCCTCACAACATGCACAATTGTTATGCTATATTTAGCTAAGTTGCCCCACTATTACTATTTCTCAATATGCACCTTGCTAGGCTAATGAAGGAAAGCACGAATAACGAACCAGCACATTTAACAGGGGTTTATTTATAAGAATAATCAGGGAGGGGGAGCACAAAAGGAGCAGAGTTATCACGAATAAAAGAAATCTAATGTACAAGCAAAGGAAAGCACTTACACAATTTCTACCTATAGACGGGGCCCACAGAGACACACACACACACACACACACACACACACACACACACACACACACACACACACACACACACACACACACACACACACACGAAACTGGACCCATGGGTCTTTAGTCGGTAGAGCCGGGCCAGGGCACCTGTCCCACCTCGTGCGGTCACACCGACCCGAACCACCACGGTGGGACTCAAACCCACGACCCTAAGTCCATGGCCCACGACCCTGGCTGCTCGGTCACCAGACTTGCCCTCTAAAGGACCGCAGACCGCTCCAACCATGACCCCGACCGTCTGCAGAGCCCTCGTCGACAACCACTCGGCCACGACGACAGACCGCTCGGCAATCGCCACGATCTCCTCTCTCCGAATCCTGGTCCTCACAACCACTCTACTCTTCTGAGGTGGGAGGGGTCTCTTCTCCTCGCCACTCACCTCCTGATTCGACGAGGGGTTGTCAGACGACTCGTGGTCACCTCCCGATTGGCTGGGGAGTGCGTGTCATGCTCACCCTTCACTCATTGGCTGGAGGAAACGGTCCATGCCCTTCCTTGGAGCGGAGCCTCGACCTGAAGTGACAGAGGCTCCGCCCACACCCTCAGCCAAAACACGTGGGCAATGGCGACTGGGTCGAGTGAGGGACAGTGGCATTGTTATTGTTGTTGTTGTAGTGGATGTAATAAACCTGACTATAAAAAATAACTCTTAGTGCACACACAAAATTCCCATTAGACAGAAGGAAGGATTCTAACTATAAACACATACTTATCAAAATAACTAAGCTATGGGGACTCTGGCTGTCTGTGTGCAAAAGGCTTCCAGATTCGTAACAATATAGCATGATATCTCTAAAAGTTGTGGACGGATTCGGACAAAACTTGGTGGACAGGTTGGGTGTGTCGCAAGGACTAATTGATTCGATTTTGGTGAAGATCTGAATCCAGATCTGGATACGAGAATTATTAATTTTTTAAAGTGATTCTTCACCATTGAGAAATGGGGCCAAAAACGATATAGTACTGTATAGCACGATATTTCAAAAATGGATCGGGCCCAATGTGTTCTTGTGGATCAGGCATTACATGGAAGAGGTATGCGCTCCACCGAGTGCCCTTCTCGTTTCGATACGTTTTCAAGGTCATATCTGGTTGAAGTTTTAGATATTTTTTTTTCAATTTAACTCGTAGGTTGCCACAAGTTCATGATCAGTCCCACAGTCTACACCTGACAGAGTATTGGCAGATTGCACAGCACTTGTCCATCTTCTGTTGATTAGAATGTAGTCAACCTGATTTCTACAATGCCAATCAGATGACGTCCATGTGTAACGTCTGCGCTTGAGTTGTTTGAAATATGTGTTTGCAATTAGGCGATAATTCTCCACAAACAGCTCTGGCATTCGCTCCCCTGGCTCATTTCAGATCAACCAAGTCTGTGCTTTCCTGCTCATTATCCAGCACCATAGCTTTAGTTCTTGGATTTATGATCATGATTGTTTTCTTAGCATATACAGAAGTGGTTTGCCATTGCCTTCTTCCGGGCAGTGTCTATACGAGACGGGTGATCCTAGCCATTTTTCTCCATAAGAGGATCCTCTGCCAAGCATCAAGACAAAGCAGCCACTACTGGCCATCTACCAGCTGCTCCCACGGCTTCATGTAACCCTGATTAGGAGGTTAAAACGTGGTACTACACCTTATCCAAGGGTGGCCCAATACAATGGGTTAACGAATTCAAAGGCCACCTCCTTTAAAAAGGGATTGCTGCTGTTACCCTGTTAGACCCTTAACCTCTGGTTACAAAACCTAAAACGCAAAGCAGCAGTGGATTTTGATTCAGAATTTCCTTCTCCTCGATGAGGTACCTACCAAGGCTAATGAGCCCCATCTGCCCAAAGGAACTGGTTTTAAGGTGCCAGTGATTCGCCTTTCACCTCTACATCTGTTCGTGAAAATAACCCCTCCACGAAAAGGCTGGTGCAAGGCTCGACTGTTCGGCTGCTTGAGACCCTGAGCCATTGGAGTATTTTACACACCTTGAGAGCTTATCCTCAATGTCACTCCATGCCATAACAGTCCATTGAGGTCGGTGACAATAGTAATGGTGCCATTTGCAATAAAATCAGGAAGATTGAATGGCAGAGGGGGGAGTGCACAGTTGCTGCGATGGGGAAAATGTTTTTCAAAACTTTGTTCAATCGTCAAAGAACCGAATAAAATGAAAATACTTTTGAATCAACAATTTGTTGACCTTCTTCTACTTCACTTCACTTCACAACACTCAGCCTTCTTATACTTCACAACACTCAGTTATGCAAAAGATAGCAAAAAGCTGTTTATATTTGCACAGTCGAGAACAGTTCAAATTGTTTAGCTTTTTTAGTAATAAAAAATAAAAACATGAGTTACACCTGTAAGCTTGCACAAACAGTTTGCGCTTATATCATTAGCTTTCGAGAACAAAGGCCCATTGGCTCATGTGAAATACATCAGTGTCATGAACTGGAACCTCATCTTGCCAGATTGATATCAGCTTGAGAGTAATATCCCTTGTATGCTTAATTATTTTTAAATGGTGAAGCTGCTTCAATATTTCGCTATGTCCTTCCTTCCATCCGTCGATCGTGAAGACCCTTTCTCACCCACCGTGTTTAAATTCTAAAAGGTAATTCTAATGGATTTCATTAGTTTCTAGACTTTGCCTAATTCATATTAAAAATGCCAAATTGAACCGCTTCCTTCGGATACGGGTGCGTTTTTATGATTGATTATTATTATCTATATTAATATTTCGGCATGCCCCTTTCTTTGTTCACCATCAGATTTTTGTTACTGCATGAAATGAAACAAGATTTGGCACATATACTAATGATATTATTGTCTTCCTTAAGAGGCCCCTCAAAATTCGTTTTGATGCATTTTCACAAACTCCAACGGATTCCATTCAAATTCGGTACGATTATGGCTTTTGGTCCAACTTAGGTCATTGGCTATAAATTTTTTCCATAACACTTCCGATTTTCGAAAAAATCGATAAATCGATATCCCTAATGGGATTTTCCATTCAAATCCACTCAAGTTTAAGGCCTACGGGGGACGCAAATTTCCACTTTGCCCCGGGCGCTGTTTACCTCCGTTACGCCAAGCTGTTAGGGTTAGGGTTAGGGTTTGGGTTAGTGTTAGGGTTAGCTACCCTAACACGAACCCTAACCCCAAACCGCTAACCCCTAACCGCTATTCAGGAAATTTGCAAGAAAGCCCGGGCAATGCCGGGCTTTACTACTAGTCATTAATAAATTTGAGGGCATTATGGGTAGTGAGTCAACAAGTAGGACAATAAACAAACAGAAATCGAGGAATATGAATATGAATATATATATATATATATATATATATATATATATATATATATATATTGTCCCTGTGTCGTAAGAGGCGACCAGGGTTGCGTCAGGAAGGGCATCCGGCATAAAACGTGTGCCAAATCACTATGCGGATCATACTGATGATCCGCTGTGGCGACCTCGAACGGGAGCAGCCGAAAGAAGAAGAAGAAATATATATATATATATATATTCCACTGAGCTCTGGGCCTCCGATCACACACACATGCATCTTCTAGTGGAGTAAAAGGAGGTAGATTATGGAGAAGAGCAAGCAGAGCTTTCGTATCTTTCATTCCACATCCTCAATGCAGGAAGCATGCATGCTGTATGGTGTACATATGGAATTGTTGCTGCGACTTGGTTCATACCCATGTAGCTTATTGTTATTTTGTTTGTTTGTTTGTTTTTAGTCTACATGTTTCATGACTGATTGAACTAAAATAAACATGCACAGACACACACAATGGTTTGAGCTTTGAGTGGACGTGATTACCATATTACACCGTTGAGACCGCATGAGCATCACTGCGTCGCTTGCTGCTCCTTCTATGTGCAGGTGCGCTTCACTTTGTTATCGGTAGCATGGTGGAGATTCCGAGGGTGATCTTATTTGCTTATAAACATTTTGAAGGTGCATTGAATGAAAGGAGTGCTGTATGTCAAACGTGTGGAATAAAAATTTCAGACGGCCCATCCACAACATCAAATTTCATTTGCCACCTAAAAACCCACTCGCAGAAGTAAGTTTTCTTTTCCATTAGATGTTCTAACACATTTCGTTTCTAACTTTCTAACATTTGCACTGCACTAACATGGTAACACTGAGCCTATACTTGTGCTGATTGTGTGTGGGATGTAGGACGAGTCCTTGAGTGTGTAGCTTCCTGTAGCCGGTCCAGATCTGAATTCAAACCTCACGTGTAATGGGCTCTGAAAATTGTCTTTATTGTGTTGTAATTTTGTTTGATAGACATACTTTTAAAGGTGTTCTTTGTTTAATCGCCAAGATGAATGAATGATATGCAAAAGACTGAGTTTCGTTACCGATTGTAAGCATGTTGGTCGCCAAATGTAATCGTGAAACGACCGAGTCCGGTCAACGAGTTTGAATTGAAGCAATTATATTTTGTCATTTTTAGTTCACTTGGAACGTAGTTCTGGGGAGCTTATGGGATGCCGCGTCGTCTGTCCTTCCACAAATACATTCAACTTCTTCTCTGAAACTACACACAGGATTTCGATGAAACTTTACCACAATGTTCATCACCGTGTATGCACCAAAGTTTGTTCCTGGCATTAAAAAACCATCAGGGTCTGAGGGGTCTTTGGGGGGGGGGTTATCCCCCCAGAGATATTTGCTTTTTTCTCAGAAACGACAGACACAATTCTGATGAAACTTGATTTCAACCTTCATCACCCATATTGTGCCAAAGTTTGTTCATGCCATTAAAAAAACAAATTAGGGTCTCAGGGTGTCTACGGGGGGGGGGGGGGGGGGAGGGTTGTCTCCCAAAATAGGTATTTGCTTTCTTCTCAGAAACTACACACAATTCCGATGAAGCTTGACCACAACCTTTATAACCCATGATGTACCACATTTTGTTCATGGCATGAAAAAAGAAAAATCCATCGGTATTTACTTTCTTCTCCATTATATATTTTGTGGGTCATCCATGCCGACCAGTTGTTCCCTGATTATCTTATCCAGCCACTACCAGGTGAGTGCCCAGGACACATGCCCAAAAAATCAAGCTCATATAAACAACCAGCTCCCAACTCATGTAAACCTTTTGTGTATTAAAGGCTTACATGTGACCAAGGTCTATGATAACGACATTATGACAAGACACTCAACTTGAGACTTGTCCTCATACACTTGAGACTTACTTGAGATTTGGCTCAGGTGACTTGTTGACATGTCTGCTCCTGCACATCATGACCGAAGCTCGAAGCTGTGGTAACAAAGAAAAATGTTGCCTTTCTATCACACTCAACTTGGTTCTGTCCATAGCCACTGTAAAATTTGAACTGACCATTTCTCATTGTCCTCTTTTTACATTTCGAAGATGATGATTCATTCTGGAATATTCAAAATATTTTTACCCTTCACTTTGCTGACAGATTTAATCAAAAGACGGCATTTTGTACTTCACTAACATTCTGCTCTATTCACTCTATCATTTGCCTGAAGTAATCTTACATCTGCTTGGAAGTCAGCCAACATCACCTTCACTAGCCAACCATGCTGCTTATAATATGTGGCACTAAGAAAAAGAAAGAAAAAAAACCTGCTACTTCACTGTGAATCTCAGTGTTGGATGCTTTCATTTAAACCTCTGCTTAAAACGAGTGAAATGAAACATTTTGAATTATTCTCTCAGATATAAATGTCACCATAATTCATATTATCAAGTTGTTTAAACATTCTTTATATAAGATGATTTTTTAATTCTGGGTTGCACAAAACTATGCATGTTTTCATGGTAAGAATTGGGGTCTCCCCCCCCCCCCTTGAACTCCTCCCACAGACATGCTACCCTGACAGAAACCATACTTGGGTACCCCAAGGTAACATGCAAAATTTGGTTCTGTACTTTATTTATTTTTGAAGCATATACAAACAAACATATATATATATATATATATATATATATATATATATATATATATATATATATATATATATATATATATATATATATATATATATATATATATATACACTAGACCACCCGTGAACCCGTTGGGTTCCCGTTGTGACAGCGTTTGATATTTTCGTTTCATACTTGATATTGTGCATCAATGTGAAAAAAAAAAATATCGAAGAAAAGAAAGTCGAAGAAACACAATTTTATTGATTAATGAACACGGAAGTATGAGATCAAAATGGCGATGTTTATTTTATGCTTAAAAATAAATCGTTTCGTCTATACTAAATGTTTGAGATTTTTAAATAAATCATTTCAAGGGGGAAAAAAAAAACAGATAGCTCCAGCGAACAAAACCGCTGAGGTTGTTTGCATTGATCAAATTCTCCCGAAGAGTACTTGACTGAATCGGGAGTTGATTTTTAAAATAATTTTTTCGTTGCCCGATTTTAACAAAACTTGATACTCCAGACTGCATGCGAATGGTGAGTAAAGTGGGCCAAAAAATCTTGCGCTATCTTGTACCGTTTTGGCTGTATTTTGGGTACATACATACATACATACATACATACATACATACATACATACAAGATGAGTTTTAGTAACATATATATATATATATATATATATACACATAAACAGGGTGTTTCAAAAAGAGTGATGCAACTTTAAATGTTTATTTACAAAGAAATAGAAGCCTCAGGAACGTGAACCAAACATTTCCTGAAAGCTTATGACATGGTATTTTCTATCACTGATTGCTATTGCAGAAAGTCACTGCTCGAGTTGGTGAGAGCCCAAGGTATAAAATTGGCATTTACACAAAATCTTTGAAATTGATCTTCTCGATGTGTGCGCCTCTACGGTTCAGACAGGCATTGATCCTGACTCCAAAGTTCTGTCCAACTTTCCTGTAGGTCTCATATGGCACTGCCTGGAGGTAGTCTGACACCTCCTGCTTCAGATCATCCAGTGTGGCAGGGCAGTTCACGTAGACAGAGCCCTTGGCAGCCCCCCAGAATGAGTAGTCCAGAGGATTCAAGTCTATGGGTATGGGCTATGGGGTGCCAAGTCATGAGCAGTACCCAAGACAAGAGGCATTTTCTGAAGAGCTGCCACAGGAAAATGATGGTGTCACCAGCTGTATGCGGGGATGCACCATCCTACATAAACCAGGTCATGCTGAGCTGGTTTGGGGTCACCTTTTGGGCTACATCATTATGGAACTTCTGGAGCATGGCCCGGTAGCACTCACCATTGATCGTCACTGTCCTGCTGTTGTCATTCTTCTCAGACCAGTAAGGCCCTAGTGTGTCTCATCTGGCATTGAAGGCACAGAAGCATGTGACCTTGGGCCCTTCCACAGGTGGTTCTGCCCCCCCCCCCCCGCACAGAAAATGTTGTTGCAGTTGTTGATGGCACTGTTCAAGTGGAAATAGCACTGTTGATGGCAATGTTCATCACTGAACCAGATCGGGTTGATCCAGTTTGGGTACCACTCCATCCTGTCACTCATGTAGCCAAATCACCTGTCACTTAGCCAATTGCACATACCAAGTATCCTTCTCATGTTATCTTGACTCAGTTTATGCCTAATAGAGCTGATGTATGGGAAAAGCTTCAGTTCCTTCTTGAGGATACGCTAAATCTGATGTTGGTTTGATGCCTAGTTCCTGGGAGCGCCAGCAGTGGGATTTCTTGGGACTGTCCACTCAAGAATCCCGCACGGCATCTATGTTGGCTTGACTCTTGATTACTGATGCTGGCCTGCACAGTGCACATGTGCTCAAAATGTTTCACAATATGTTGAATTGCACAATTTGTCAGTCCATCACGTGTTCTGAGGTCGTATTCCCTGCAGAACCTCTGGCAGGTGTCTACATATGATTTTGTCTCCGACCACAGAGCCACCACTTTTGGCTTCTGCTTCACTGTCAATGCAGAGTTGAGCTACGGAGCTAGAAGTCAGGTCAGGTATGGGAGCATGCGCTGCAGCAGCGTGTCCCTGTATCCAATTTCCACCGGTACTCCAGTGGCCTCTCTGGCCATCCCCCAGGCAGAGGCCTGGCGCATCCCCATCTCCTTGAGATGCCGATCAACCTACAGCAACCACGAGGCACATGGTTGGCCCATTGGCCTTCTTCACTCACGAGGCCCTCTCGCTAAGAGAATCTGGTGAGCAGGATCAGCATCAGGAAAACGAGCCACATGTCCATACAGCTGCAGCTGACGCTCACGGACTATGCAGGAAACAAATCTCATTTGAGTCTCTCAGCAACCGCTCGTTGGACACAAAGTCCAACCAGCAAAAGTCAAGGATTCTCTGAAGAGACCTGGTACCAAAGGAATTAAGTCTCTGCCTCAGATCCCTGATCAGAGTCCAAGTCTCACATCCGTAGAGCAAGACTGGAAGCACCAAGGACCTGAAGACTCAGACATTTGGCCTCCCGCACAGGTACCGGCAGCACCACACCCCATGATCCAGTGAATCCATGACTCCACAGGCCCGACCCAGGCGTCTCTTTACCTCTGGCTCACAGCCAACATAGTTATGAATATCACTGCCAAGGAAAGTGAATCTCTCTGTGACCTCAACATCCTCACCTCAAACAGGTACAGACAAGATTGCAGCATCCAAGAAGTCATTGAAAGCCTGGATCTTAGTTTTGACCCAGGAAACCCATAATCCCAGTGGATTAGACTCCTCATTCAGCACCTCGAGGGCCCTCAAAAGGATATCCAGAATCTTCACAAAGATGACTGCGTCGTCTGCGAAATCAACATTCGAGATCTTGACGCTTCCAAATGATGCACCACAGCTTGATCTCTCTGACATCCTTCCCAGAATCCAGTCCATACAAGTGTTGAAAAGTATGGGGGCCAGTACACACCCCCGACGAAGTTTCCTGTTTTCAAACAACCTCATTTCTGGCCATCATTTGAATTCTGCCCCAGTTACTCAACTCTGGACATGCTTCTGTTCCAATCTCAAAAATGGTTGGAGGCCTTAATTCTCAAACAAGAGGATAGACCGTGTCCCTGAATATATCTCGGTCATTCAATATCGTCTGGCATCCTGTTTTGCTTGCCAGTCTCTTTGCCTGTAACATAAAAGGCCACATTCATTTCAGACTTCCTTCATTCACGCAGTCAACATGTTGCTATCAGTGGAACCCCCTCCTCCCCTTTCCCAGTGGAAGCTGGAACTTCCAAAGGCAGTCTTTTTGTTTTCTTGTTGTGGTGCATTGCCCTCAAAGGCCCAGTCTTCTTCCTCATCTAAATTAATGACCTCTTCGATGTTTTGGAAAACCCTCTTCCTTTTTGCAGATGGCTCTACATCATTTTGTACAGTACCGCCATCCCTCTGCTTGTTAGACAGCAGCTGCATCTCTCTGCTGATCTGGATATAATTAGGCACTGGTCTGATAAATGGAACATAGCCTTCCATCCTGGGAAATCTCAGTCTCACTCTATTGCTTCGGAACCCAGGCGAAAATGTTGCAGTTACAACTGTAGTATATGACAGTAGTACTCTCATATACTGCAGTTGGTAACAGGTCCTACTACAGTGGGCTGCAGAAGATTACTACAGGAAAGGAATGCTATTTTTGCCTGAGAATGATTGTCAAACAAACCCACCTATGTATTTCCTTGGGCACCCACTGGAAGAGGTTTGGTCTCTTTAATTTCTTGGTCTCACCATCAGCCATTATGTTTCCTGGGCTGACCACATAAGAAAAGCTGGCCTCCAAAGCCAGCCCCAGATTGGGCATCCAAATCTTTCCTTGGGAAATCAGAGTTGCTCAGTTGAGAAGACCTTTGTCTTTAGCTCAATGGATTACTGCTCTTCGCTATGGGCTTTACTCCAGCATCACGTCTGTCTCTCCTGGATTCTGTGGAATCGAAACCTCACAAAATTGTTGGAATCTTCTGTGATCAGGTCAAAGCACAAGGCCTTTTGTCTCGCATTGCAGACAGGTTGGTGGTCTCTGTTTCCTACCATCTATTCTCCAGAATTGCTCCCTGCCATGGGGCTTGCTTCAGCCTCATCACAGGAGATGCAAATTGTGTTGAGATGTTTAGATTACACAGATTCCAGGAGACAGATGTGATGCTTGTGCCACAGTCCATAGGGGAAAGCAGTACTCTATTGAGCGGTAAACAAAGGCATTGGCATTCTTCGCTATTCAAAGAATGACTTGGAACCACATAGGATGCCCAGTCTGTTGGCAATGGAGGTTTGGAGAATAGTTTGCTTGGAAGAGTCGTGGGAACAAGGACAGTTGAATAATTTGAAATAATTAAATAAGTACCTTGAAGTAAAGAGAACACATGGATGTAGTTGGTTGGCACCAGTTGGTAGATTGAGTGAGTGCACATGTTGGGCTACATTTCCTTGCCTTCTCCATGTTTGCACTTGCCCTTTCCAATCCTCCTCTGTCCCCCACTTTTTGTCGTGTGTGCTTCCAATACAAATCATAATGCTCCCACCCACCTCTGTCCCAGGCCCAACTTCTTAAAATGTGTAAAAAAACAAAAAAGAAAACAATGCAGCATTGCTAGCAAAGTAAGTATCATTGGCTGGTTGTTTGGCTGCTACAGACATGAATGCACTCTGTAGTCGAGTGATGCATAATGGTGTTCTGGTGTCAGTGATGTGGCACAGACGATATGGGAAGAATTTCCTTTTACCCTAATTTTCCTTGTTAATCTTCATTTTCTTTTCTTTTCTTTTGCAGCCTGCTCCTTACCAACTTTTGTTTGCAGTACAAGTCTACACTCGTAGCATGTGTGTGCATCCATTTCACATGCAAGTGGATTGGCTGGCAGATTCCCACAGCCAGTGATGGCAGACATTGGTGGCAGCATTTGGACTCTTCAGTGTTGCTGTCACAAATTGATGGTTTGTGGTTCAATGTGAATGTGATGGTGTGAATTTGATGTGAATTGGTGTGATCTTGGTGTGAATTTGATGTACAAAAATCCTACGTTTACATCAAGGTGATGACCAATGGTTGCATTATGCTCAGAGTTGGCTGTGTGTGGATTTGGATTGTTAGAGAGAGTTTCACCAAAGCATTCATCTTTGTACTGCATCGAAAGAGTGTAGTATCATGAAGCATCCATTCTCATGTCCATACTCTTTATTAATTTATTATTTGGAAGCGTCGATGCTGCTGAAGTCGTCTTTAGGCAAAGAATACACCAGATGGTTTCCCCGCTGCTTTCCCAACTGTGTTTTAGGGCAGGAATTTGGAATACCGGTTGACACGCAATGGCTTACTTTTGAAAAAGACACTGCATTGCCAGCAAACAAGGCACCCAGCTTAACATCCCTCCGAAGGAGAGCAAACTCATTAATGCAACACCCTGCCTGTAGATGACAGTTTGTAGTGTAATCACAAATCTATCCTCGATTAGGCATCTCAAACTTGAATGTTTTTCCGCAATCCTGCCAGCTGCCATATTGAAATATGCATTTCTGAAATATAATTGCAAAATCCAAGTGATAAAATTATTAGAGTGGGGATGCAAAGTAATAAAAAATTAAATTAAATTTTAAAACCTTCCTTTTATTCCAGTCATGATATCAATGAACTTGATTTTGTGATAAGTTGGGGTCAATAAGCCAAATTTGGCAATTTGAAAGCCATTTTGCTTGATATTGATTGTTATGCCTGGTTTTGGAATTGGCATGTATTGGGATTCATGTTTTCGGTGTTCTTTCAGTATGTTTTTGGTTTGTATTGGTATTGTTAAGGGTTTGGGTTATTACGAGGGGAGGGGTCTCTCGGACACACTCCCTGACCTTCGACCCTGAGATCACCAAGCCACAGATAACTCCATGGCCCGACAGGTTGTTAAGCAACTGTGGATGCCAGGTGAAGTAATTAAATCGAGCATGGTTCTCTTGCCTTTAGTCATTTTACCTTAATAATTTAATTACCTTTACTGGGGACCGTTCCCTCAACGCCCACCTGCCAACTTATTATGGCTGAGTGAACCGTGGAGTGGACGTTGGCAATACCAGTGGGCCATAATCGTGAGGTCAGTTCAGGAATGCGAGCATGCGACGGAGCAGCATGACGCTGCGCCCACTTTCTGCCGGTCCTCCAGGGGCCTCCGACTGGCCATCCTCCAGGCAGATGCCTGGCCCATCCCCACCTCCTTGAGATGCCGATCAACCACGAGGCACGTGGTTGACCCGTTGGCCTCCTCCACTCATGAGGTTCTCTCGCTGAGAGATGTGGTGAACAGCATCAGCATCAGGAAAATTAGCCACATGTGCATACAGCTGCAGCTGATGCTCATGGACTATCCAGGGAACAAATCTCATCTGAGTCTCTCTCAGCAACCACTCGGACATAAAGGCCAACCATCGATAGCCAAGCATTCTCTGAAGACACCTGGTACTGAAGGAGTGAAATCTGTCTCAGATCCCTGGTCAGAGTTAAGTGTCACGTCAGTAGAGCAAGACGAGAAACACAAAGGACCTGAAGACTCAGACTTTCGTCATCCTGCACAGGTACCGACAGTGCCACATTCCATGACTCCCCAAGCCCAACCCAGACGTTTATTGTCCTCTGGCTCACAGCCAGCGGAGACATGAATTTCACTGCCAAGGTGAATGAATCTCTCCGTGACCTCAACATCCTCACAACAAACCGGTACAGACAAGATAGCAGCATCCAAGATGTCCTTGAAAGCCTGGATTTTAGTTTTAATCCGGGACAACCGTAATCACAGCGGTTCTTACTCATTCAGCACCTCAGGGGCCCCCAAAAGGATATCCAGAATCTCTGCAAAGATGACTGTCATCTGCAAAAACAAGGTCAAAGATCTTGACACTCCCAAACGATGCACCGGAGCCTGATCTTTGAAAGTCTCCCCAGAATCCAGTCCAAACAAGCGTTGAAAAGTATGGGGGCCAGTACACCCTCCCCCCCACCCCCCCGACGAACCCCATTAACGACTGGAAGTATATCAGAGATGGAACCACCACATCTCACAGCACTCTCTCAGTACCAGAGTATTGTTCAGACATCAGACTGATCAGTTGTGGTGGCACCGCACGAAGACCAAGAATCCTCCAGAGGGCATGATGATTCACTGAATCAAACACTGAGCAGAGATCAACAGAGGCTGCAAGCATCCCCTGCCGAAACTCTCGTCTGCATTCAGTGAGGACCCGTAGAGCAAGGATATGGTCAATAGTTGACCTCTTTGGTGTAAAGCCTGACTGCTCTGGGTGCTGGTGCTCAAGCACATGGTGGTGAATCCTATCAATAATTATCCGAGCAAGGACCTTGCCTGGCATTTAGAGCAGCATCACCCCTCGATAGTTGTTGCAGTCCTGGCGATCACCCTTCCCTTTCCAGAGGGACAACAATGCCCCTCTTCCAGTCAGTTGGGATGATGCCTGTGTTCCAGGCAGAGCACAAAACTGCATGCAACGACACGAGTGCAGCATTTCCACCAGCCTTGAGAAGTTCAGCATGGATGCCACAGATCCCAGGAGCTTTACCCTATTTCAACCAGTTCACCGCAACCTGCGTTTCCACAAATGAAGGTGGATTGCAGTTGATTGGAGGGTCAGCAATAGGGATAGTTACACCCCTGACATCCAACTCAACAGCTGGTGGATCAGCCTGGTGCAGCCGCTCAGAATAACCGGCCAAGCGGGCCTTCACTTCGGACTCCTCTGTCAAGAGCCCACCACCCTCTGTTCTAACTGCAGTACACCGAGTGACGGGCTTGGAGGAATGCAATGCGCGAATTGCCCTCCAAGCAGGACGAGAATCACTTGACCACATGTGATGCTCTACCCACTCACAGATTCCTCGCACATAGGCCTCCTTGTCCACCCTCAGTGCACCTCCAGTTTTGCACCTCCAGTTTTACACCTCAACTCTTTGAACAGATTAGCTCTGCCATTAAGTCTGGCACTGAGACTGGTCAATGGTATTCAGTGTCCCTTGAGATACAAAATTCTTCTTCACCCTTCGGTGAATTCCAAGACATCCACTGGCAACATCAAGGATGGTGGTCTTGAAGGCATTCCACAACTATTCAGGATTTGCCAAAGCACCCAGACCCCCCAAAATCCCCACTCAGCCTGTTCGCAATCTCCTTAGCTACCCTCGCATCCTTGAGCTTGCCAACATGCAGCTTAGGCTGGGATGGTACCATTCTCCCAGATTTAAGGTGCAACTTCAGGGTTGCTAACACAAAACTGTGGTTGGTATTGAGGAACTGAGCACTGGTAGACCCTGCAGTTCTGGATTATCCTCCAGCAACCATCAATGAGCACTTGGTCAATCTCCTTTACCACACCACCAGCATTGGAATTCCAAGTCCAGCAATGACTGTGGGTGTGGGTGTTGTGGGTATGGGTGCCTGTGGGTGCTGAAACCATGAACCAGCCACCCTAAGTCCATGACTTCTTGCAAAGTAAAGGAAATTGGTGCTCTTCTGGTTCACAATGGGGACCGACACCTCATAACCATCCCTATCAGTTCCAGTCGATGCATTGAAATCCCCCAAGACTTGAGGAGTATCTCACTTGGGGCACTGATCAACCACAGGTGGGAGTGGAGGGGAAGCCGTAACCAGAGATATCCCTGGGGGTGTGGGGTAGCGAGGGCAGTGCATGGAGAGTGAGGAATTGAGTCTTTGAAGAAGAGAGCAACTCCACTGCCAGGAGGAGGCTCAGGTCTGTCATACCAGAGGAGGTAGTAACTAGGGAGATATATACTTGGAAGTCAGAGGCATCTTGAAGGAGGAAAGTTTCTGTTCAGCAGATTATGTCTGGTTTGTCAGCGGCAACCTGAATGGAAAGATCCGTCAGGTTTGAGTGAAGGCCCCGGATGTTTGAAGTCCACATTGTTAAGGAAGAGGAAGGGGAGGAGGCTTTGAGTGCATGGGGAGGGGAGGGGGAGGGTAGGACTAGGGAGGAGGGGGGAGGAGGTAGGAAGAGTTGTTGAAAGAGTGTGGGGGATTGCAGAAGAGCTTGGGGAGAGGGCCGGATGAGGAGGAGGAAAAGGCTCGGTGGTGATGGGATTAGGCACGATGGGGAGTAATAAGAGAGGGGGCAGAGGGAAGTTGAAGATTGGAGGAGGTGGAGTGATGAGATGGAAGAGCAAGGGCAGGGGAAGCATGAAGCTTTGAGGGGAGGGCAACTTTGAGAAGAGGGGGTGAGGGGGAAGTGTGAAGATTGATTTGGGAGTGAAGCTTTGAGAGGGAGGGGAGACTATGAGAGCAGGCACAGTTAAGGGGCAGGCAGGCGATTGGAGAGGTGGGGAAAAAGAGGAGAGATGAGACATGGTAGTGGTATGGTGAAGAAGGAAGCGGGCAGGAGGAGGTACAAGATTTGAGGGGTTGGGAAGAGGGGGAGATGTGCTGATAGGAAGGAAGGAGCATGTTTGTGGTGATGAGTGTACCGATTTGAGAAAGTGAGATATCTGTATGTTTAGAATGGAGCCCACAGATGTCAGAAGACGACACACTTTGGGACAACAGAGGAGGAGCTGACACTGCAGCATAAGATAGTGAAGAGGTGCTAAGACCGGAGGTAGGATGAGGGGCAAAATGGGAGGGGTACGGAGAGGATATAACAGTTGCGGCGTTTGGAGGAGGTAGAGTAAAGGAGGTGGGGTGAATTGGCACTGAAGTAAACACTGAACTAGATAAGTATCCTTCATAAAAGTAGGCCATTGTTTGTCGGTATCCTGCCCAAATGTCTTGTGGTATAATTGTCGCTGTCAGCTGTACGTGAGGGTGCGATTGCACAACATTTACAACATTTACAACAACGGGGAAAATGTTTTGGCACATGCAATCTTGAAATATTTGAGGACAGCTGATTTTGGACATCCCTTCAGCTTCAGCACATGGTGAAAACTTCTGATGGTCAAAATCAGCTATATATATATATATATATATATATATATATATATATATATATATATATATATATATATATATATATATATATATATATATATATATATATATATATATATATATATATATATATATATATATATACATACACATACACTACTGGTCAAAAGTTTTAGAACACCCATTTTTCCAGTTTTTACTGAAATTTAAGCAGTTCAAGTCCAATGAATAACCGGAAATGGTACAAAGCTAAGTGGTAAACTGCCAGAGGTAAAAAAAAAAGAAACAAAAAAAGGTTATGTTACCAAGAACTGAAAAATAATGTACATTTCAGAGTTGTTAAAAAAAAGGCCCTTTTCAGGGAAGAAGTAATGGGTTACCAACTGCAGCTGTTCTGCAGCAATAGAAGTAAATTAAGCCTTGAAAGTTGATGCAAACAATTCCTACAGGTGTCCCAACTTTTCTTGATTAGTTCCAAACCCTCTGTCTGTACAAAAGCAGTGTTGGAACAGACTTTGTTGCTGCACCCTCTGAAGCATTATTTGGACAATATTGCACTGCAGGAAGTAGTATATTGCTCTCATAATGGTGAGAAAAAGAAAATTAACAAAGGAAGACAGACAGACCATTATAACCCTTAAAAGTGCAGGTCTTTCCTTCAGAGAAATTGCAAAGTAGCCAAGGTGTCTGTGAGTACAGTTTCCTCCACCACCAAAAGGCACTTGGAAACTGGAGGAAACTCTGACAGGAAGACGTCTGGCAGACCCAAAGCTACAACACAATCAGAAGACAAATTTCTGAGATTCAACATCTTGCGTGATAGACGGCTCACAGGACAGCAGCTTCAAGCACAGCTTAACACTGGTCGAAGTAAGGAAGTCTCAGTTTCAACTGTGAAGAGAAGACTTCGAGCTGCAGGTTTGACAGGTCGAGTGGCAGTTAGAAAGCCATTGCTAAGATGGCAAAGTAAGAAAAAGAGGCTTGCCTGGGCCATGAAGCACCGGCAGTGGACTACTGAAAACTGGAAGAAGGTCTTATGGACCGATGAATCAAAATTTGAAGTCTTCGGTTTATCACGCAGGGTTTTTGTATGCCATCTTTCTTCTTCTTCTTCTTCTTCCTTCGGCTGCTCCCGTTCGGGGTCGCCACAGCAGATCATCCATATGATCCGCATAGTGATTTGGCACATGTTTTATGCCGGATGCCCTTCCTGACACAACCCTGGTCGCCTCTTATGACACAGGGATATGGTACACCTATTTTAACCGGGGTATACACCGGCCCAGTACACTGGTACTCATTTCGCCGACCTCGGAAGGATGACAGGCTGAGTCAACTCCCTGGTGTATTAATTCAGTGGCCCAACGGGGCTTGAACTCAGGACCTTTTGGATCCCAAGCCGCTGCCCTCACCACTGCGCCAACACCAGGCTGGTTTTTGTACGCCATCGAGTTGGCGAAAGGATGGTTCCTCAGTGTGTGACACCAGCTGTCAAATATGGAGGAGGGAGCGTGATGATGTGGGGCTCTTTTGCTGGATCCAGAGTCGGCGACTTGCATAGAGTGACTGGCACCCTGAACCAAAAGGGCTATCGCAGCATTTTGCAGTGCCATGCAATACCCTCTGGTCTATGCGTAATTGGTCAGGGGTTCATCCTACAGCAAGATAACGACCCAAAACATACCTCCAGGCTACGTCAGAACTACCTTAGAAGAAAAGAACAAGACTGTTGGCTTCAAATCATGGAATGGCCAGCACAGTCTCCAGACTTGTACCCCACCGAGCTGGGTTGGGATGAACTGGACAGAAGGTTGAAAGCAAAGCAACCTACAATACAACACATTTGTGGGAACTTCTGCAACAGTGTTGGGAAGAACTTTCCGAACAATATTTAATTTCCATTGTAGAAAGAATTCCACGAGTATGTTCGGCTGTTATATCTGCAAAAGGTGGCTACTTTGATGAGTCAAAAATTTAGATTAAATTTTGTTCAACAAAACGATTCCATGATTTCTTTTTTATCTGCAATTGTATATTTGTTCTATGCTTTAATTTCAGAGAACATTGAAACATGAAACTGCTTAAATTTCAGTAAAAACTGGAAAAATGCTGGTGTTCTAAAACTTTTGACCGGTAGTATGTATATATGTATATGTATATGTATATATATATATATATATATATGTATATGTATATGTATATATATATATATATTGTTGCGGTTTTCGCGCCCGCCGGCGTGCTGACGGCCACGTAACTCGAATCGCGGCACGTCGCCCACCGGACGGACAATCCAGTCGTGACCCTCTCGGACTAACACCGGGAACCAGTCACGGGTGGACCTTTCGGTCTCACCGCGATCGAGCCAATCAGCCCCCGCGTGGGATAGGGTTGCTCGCCAAATTCGACCTACCTAAGTACCCACGCGGAGGGTAGACCGGGCGATCGCACCTCGCCGCAAGTCGACTTTGGACACGGGCCACTTAAGCGACCCGTTCCGTACTTATCAGAATAACCGAGCGGTGTTATCGTCGACCTCGACGGTTCGATTAATTATCGGGCGTATTCAGCCCACTACCAACCCTTTACGTGAAGCAAGATGGGGATTCAATGGAGGAAAAGACGAAGCGAAGCGGGAGAACAGTTCAATAATAAAGCACATTTATTCGCGGCACACGGGAAGCACACATATTCAATTCCACCAAAAGCACACAAAAAAGACACAATGCAATTTACACAAAAAGCAAATATAAAAGCGAAAACACAATGCAGAGCTAATACCGACTACCGAGCACACGGCAACACTTATACAATTCTACTTCACAGACGGCGCCGACAACACATACCCAAAACCAAGGAAAAGAATACCCTCAAGGATGAGGCGGGCCTGAGGCCGAGACCGGGTCGCGCCTACCCGTCTGGTGATGAGACGCGGAGCGGCGATGGCGCCTCACTCCGCGGGCCTCGCGGACAGTGTCTGGCAGGGGGTGGGAAAGGGGCCCCCTTGGTCGCACTATCTCAGCGCGGGGGGAAACAGGAGGGGGTTGCTGATGCTCGGGGTATAGAGGATCTTTATTATCCCTGGTGTGCGTCTCCACCTCGGCCAGGTCGCGCTGCCGGCCTCCCTCGGGCGTGCAGCTCCCGGCACCGACGCGAGCACCCCCTCGTCTGCCTTCGCCGCTGCCGCCTCTCCGCCTCTGGACTCTTCTTTGGACTCTTCTTTGGGCTCTCCTCGTTCGACTCTCTTCAGCTTCTCCAGCTACTGCAGGCTTCGGGCTCCAGACTTCCACACTGCTCTGACTGACGAACACGGTCCTTTTATCCCCCCGTAGCTTCGCCTTTGACCCCCTCCCTTTGACCTTTCACCTCGCTCCCCATTGGCCCGAGAAAAAGTGGGCGTGAAGGCTTTTTGATCCACAAATTTGCATATATCGATCGTCCTGGAGGCGGGGCCAAATCGCCCCTCGCTCACCGATTGGACGGCAAAAAGTGGGCGTGTGTCGTTTTTGATCCGTTTTTGAAGCACAAAATCCGTGATTTTGTACACGCTGTTCGACGTGCGCCCTGCACGAGTCCAACACCGGTACCCACAGCGGGGCAAGAACGGTGGCGATGCTACGGTTGCGAGGTGTGACGGGAAGGTTGTGGTGAAGCGGCGTTGTGGTTGGTGGTTGATGTTGTGGTTGTGGTGGTAATCATGGCGGTTGGTCCAAAATAAAGATAGTAAAAGAAAAACGGCTATCCTGAAGAGTCGCAGCTCGCATAAATGACATGTATTCCCACTAGACAACGGGTTTGGGCCTAACTACACATATACTTGCCGAGATACCTCACCTGAGGGACCTGAATGGTGGTTTGCGAATTTGGTAACCACAACAATATATATATATATATATATATATATATATATATATATATATATATATATATATATATATATATATATATATATATATATAGTGTGGACCTCAAACTGTTCTACAGACACCACTTAATTAAAGGTAATGTGTTGCCAGTTGTCCTAACTCATGCCATGCAATTTCAGTGGGTATCAGCACTTCCTGTTTGTCACCATGTATTTCTGGAGATCTGCACCATTTCATAAATGATGAGCATATAGTTATATACTTTGATGGTGTGTGTTGCAGAATTAACGTTTGAGTTGCTGAAGAATCTGAAGAAAACACCCTTACGAATAAAGCGCATTCGCCAGTGGCGGGTGGGTTGAGGGGAGCAGGTCTTGTGAGCTGGAGGTATGCTTGTGCTGTATTTTGCAGGCGGTGGATGCTGTGGAACATCACGGCATGCGTCTGTCGATCCGGGATGCCTCTGTGCAGATTGTGATATCAGCATTTATGATGCAATTTTTTTTTCGGAATACATGTGCATTGTCGTACTAATTAAATAGTTTGTGAAATTACCAAAGGGCTGATTTGAATTGCGTTTCATGAAAAGTAACTTTGTAATATGTTCTCAAACATCCTGTCCATTGGTTGATTGGTGTAACGATGTCATTTACCTTTACTGCAGACCCTGCAAAGCCAAGCCGCCCGGAGACCCCATTCAAAACCACGTCTTGCTTGCGGCTCAACTGAGGTGGAATCTTCAAGTGGCAAAACAGCAACAACTGCTGCTGCGTCATCCAGCCATGAAAAATCCAGCAAAAGTAGTCTTTTGGAGACCAAGTGCAGACCACCTGTAGGAAAAAAGCATGAAGTAAATGCAGAGGAAGAACAAGTGGAAAGATTAAGGAATATTGCTGCACCGGGTCAGGAAAGCATTGCAACAGTTCAAGATCACCAATGCTTGGAGCCAGAGAGTCGACCAGCACTGATCACAGGTGGGGAGGCTTCGACAAGCAGTGCTCTGCAGGCACGTGGAAAGATCGGTGAAGATGCTCCTGAAAGATTGGAGAAGTTCAGTGTTGACATGAAACATACACAGTGGCAAAAACGGAAGCAACAGCAACAGCAACATCATAAAAAGAGGATAGACCACACCTCAGAGGAATACAGCTCTTCAGATGAAAAGAGTATGGGGGTGCCTCTTCGAGGGCGAAGTTAAGAAATGCATCAGACTTATCAGCATCTTCCCTACGTGCTTCCATCCATGGGTTGAAAGTTTTCAAGTCGCAATCCATTGTTCCTGCAGGTCATTAGGAGATGTGCTCTCGATACTTTTGATGTTTACACATTTCCATCACTTTGGGTTCAAGTTGAAAAGCAGAGCCATAATGATGTGAATTGAAACTATTCTGACCACACCAAAGAAGGCCTGACTGGCCTATGCCTGGTTATCAAGTACGAGTGAATGTATTTTGACAGCTATTCCACAAAGCCCACAATATTTTGGAAACAGATGGGAGACTACCCATTAATTGTGGCAATTTGATGACTGCATAGCTGTGCTCATGTTATGGAGGACGCAGCATTCGAGTGCATTGTCAAACTAATTAATTCCTGTTGTTGACCGGCAGTGGCCTTGACATTGCACTGTACCTCCAAATGTTTTAGTCTTGCGTTTTATTTTGGCCAATCGATGATCTTTATGAAGATGCAGAAAAGCATTGTCTGAGTTGTCTGTCTTTATGCCACTTTTGTTCAGCAACTTGGTTTCTTGTTTTCGTCTGAAGGTTCAGGCGAGACCTTTAAAAAAAAAAAAGAAATTTTGTTTTTTTAAATGCGTTTCATCAGTTCGGGTACACAGAAAGGCATGATGAACGTATACAAGCGCTCGGCAGAGCTTTTCCTGTTTTATATGCTGCCTTCTCTCCCACAGTTTGAACAAGTGCTGCAGAGCCATGTATGTTGAGGCTTTCAAACTGCTGACTTGTGCTCCTACGGGTATTTTTTTATTTTTATCAAGTTGCTGCTTTGATGCAAAGATTTAACTTTGAGATCCATTGCTTTCTTAAAATGTCATGGTTATTGTGGTTACATCATTTGTTTTTGCTGCTATTGCGAGTTTGGTTTTGTTCTTGAAGAAATTTCTTCATATTGGTCCTTCATGGTTTGATACAAGACATGGGGTCACTCCAATGTGTTGATCCAATCGAACCATTCTGTTGCCATGAGTGTGCATGTCCATGCTACAGTGGCTGTGTAGCATCCATTTTAAAGATTAAATGCAAGTGAAGGCAGTGTGTAATTGCTTGCTTTTTGTATTTCATTATTATATATACATATTTATTGCTAAGTTTGTAGCATATACAGTACATCTCAAACTCGATCGTTCTGATTCGAGATATGAACTCTGTTTCCCCATGTTTGAAAATCGATTGTGATCATCCCCATAAATCACATATTCAATGATGATGGAAACTTTGACGACCCGAGCATTCTTCTCGTATGAAAGTAGGGACTGCTTATTGATGCAAATTTAAGCCATCGGAGGCTGAGCTGCCATCATGTCACTGTGTAGAAAGCCATTACTTGAATTCTTGTTGGGTCAGCTGGGGAAAGTTTTTGGCTGAAGTCTTTTGTGAAATGTCTCCACTCGGCCTGGAGAGTGATGTGGCAGAGGGTATGGACTGAAAGTGGGGCAACAGTTGGACACCAAGGAAGGGGATGAAACTGTAACCTGCAAGTAAGAATATAGGGTTAATGGGGATAAAAAAAGTTGGTGGATAAAGATGGAGGATGACCTGAGATGGTTGTGCACTACCTGCTTGAAGCCATGGAGCGTTTTTAATGTTAGTCACACCTTTAAAGAACATGTCATTCCCACGATGTACACCACTTCAATCATAACATTGGTATGTACCGTATCTATGATAATAAATGTGCGCATGTTCTCCCTAACTCCAAAACCATGAAAACGAGCGGCCCAAAACTTTGTATATGGATGAAAACTGGGTGCTTGGGTAAAGTTAAACACCCCTTTGGAAGAGAATTAACATGCTTAATAAATTGAAACCAAAAACAGGCTTACCCTTGGTCAGACTGCATTCACCATGCAGTTGGTGGTAAATAATAAGAGGGAAGAGTCAGAAGAATTGATGGTTAATTGTGATTAATAAAAGGAGTGGATCTTGTGACTAGGTAGATGGATACAGATGAACCGAAGGACGAGAATAAACTGCGGGATTTAAGGAAAGACCGACAGGATGACGGGTTGTTGAATTGAGGTTTGGTAAAGCGGATTGTTGGTGGATTGAGGAGATTAAAAGCAGGTGGAGAAGGGAAAGATCACACTGGGGATACACAACAAACTAAGCTCAATGCATTTTCTCCCCTCCCCAAATCCATGCACAAAGGTTTACTGACCACACGAACTAATATAATGAAATAACTCATTCTGGGGAAGTCGATGTGTACATGGACACTCCCCCCTCAGGTACATTTTTCAAAACCGTATCACTACCCCCTCCCCACACTCGACTAGTCCTGAATCTGCCAACTCTTACACACGTTAGATGTAGTTCCTTCTCATACGTTTTACCTTTTCCTCACCCCAACGTGCGAGTGCATACACGTCTCACCTTTGGAAATAATAAAAGTGAATGTATTGCGTTCCTTTACTAGTCCAGGCCTGGCATAGAACCCCGTATACATTTCTGACCGCATAGACTTTGACAGTTGATTTGAGCATGGAATACCTCTCGCTTCAAGAATCTACGAGGTGGAATTCTGAAATTTGTAGCAAAATCCGGAAAACAGCCATTTTCCAAAATGGCCACCACCAGATCAGCGCCAAAAAAGAAATGCATATAACTTCTGATAAGAACGTAGCAGAAGGACGATTTTGGTGTCTATTATGGAGTTTTAGGTATGCCCGACACAGTCTTGGCGCCAAAAAAACATTTTTGATGTTTCTCGGTTACTGAACACCAAGATGGCCGCCAAACTAAATTCGTCAAACATGAAAACGTGCATAACTTTTAACAGAAATGGTGTCTGGTGTGGCCATCTTGACAGTCTGAGGTAACGGTATTATATTTAACATTATCTAGTTTGCCAAAATCCAGCATGACCGCCAATCAAGTATGGCAAACAATCAAGTCAGTTAAATAAGATACACACAAAGTTTTATAGAAGTATGACAAACATTTATCGAGGGCAAGTACAGATTCTTAATATTTAATAACAATAATGAGAGAAAAAACATTGCAGAATAATATTACACAGTACAGTCATTGCCTGTCGTGGTATGAATATGACTTCAAGCACAGAGAGTGGCAAGTTATGATATTGAGAAACCAATTAGTTCTTACGTCTCATCCTGACATTGGATGAACAGGCAATATTTAGTGTACTGACCTATCTGCGCTACTCAAGATGTCACTGACCTAATTGACTGACTACTTATTAGTTATTTTGACATGCTGATTCTTGTTGTTTGTGACAAGATCACACAGTTTTGCCCAGCCTTTTTGCATGGGCAGCGCTTTGTGTTACACTTGACCATGCATTTACAGATAACAAGCTTCCCATGGGGCAATGAATTGAGACATTTGGCAGGCAAGAGGATGTCATTATCCATTACCCAGCCGTAATTCGTCGGATCTAGAGCTGAATGGGGGTCACCAAGAAGGCACAGGACATTACGCACAACAAAAAAAGCTCTCTGGATATGGCCACGAATGACACTTGATGTGGGGGTAGGGCTTCCAAGGGCTTCGGCGTCGTAGCTCGAATATGGCACTCCACTCAAAGCTGGTCGAAGGTCCGAGATTCTAGCTTGGACTTTGCACCAGCCCACACATGAACGAGATACTCCTCAGCCTTCTGCACGACCTCTTCAGTTAACTGATTTGACTCTGAAAAATCGGCAAGGAACTTCTGTGGTTCACATGAGAGAGACGCGTGTTTTGTGCCAATCTTACGAAGCGAATCATCGCCAGTGAGGACATGCGCCTTCACTATGACCCTGCACAGTCCCACTCCCAACTTGTATGCGAGAACATGCAGTGGTATATAACGCCTATGCTCACCGGAGCCAAACTCTACCCACAACTCTAGAAGACCCCTCTCTCGCATTTGAGAGATAAAGCGAAGTAAATACACTATTGTGTCTATCATTAGAGATCACGAGCAGCCGACTACTCCCGCGATCCACCTCCCATGCACAGTGAAGAACTAAGCGATCATCAGCTTCTTCCACACGACATGTCAAAGCCTCGATAGATTCACAGGTTTCGGCAGATGGTGGGGTTGACGATCTGCCTGCGCACAGCAACTGTGCTGGCACAACTTCCTCATCTGTGATGCATCCGCTGAGCACGGCGGGCAGCTTGACTAACAGAGGAGTTGATGCCAGCTGGCGGGCAAGCTGCTGCAACTTGGTTTTATTGGACGGCGATGTCCAGAACTTCTCAAGTTGCTGTGGTATTGGGACATCTGCAGTGAGCTCAATGAGGTCAACAGACCCCACTCCGCCAGCACGACGGAACCTTTCTCCAGCTTTAACGGATGACTCCAGGTAGCTGTCAAATACGACGTCAAGGCTGGTCCTGGAGCAAATTGAGCGGCCCGCAGATAGGACACAGCTAATTGCGCGATAGAATGTTCCAAAGGATGCTAAGTTTGGAAATGACTGAATTTTAGACATGAAGTCGAAGATAACGGATATGTCCCCCCCACCCCCCGGGAAAATACATGTCTTCAACTGTTAAATACTTCTCCAGATCAGCAATCAGTGCACTCTTGTCAGGTTTGGAGGGGAGGTCACCTTCAAATATCTTTGAAATGGGGATGATATCATGGCCATAGATAGAGTCGACTGTTATGCCCCGCTCTTTCACGATCTCGATGTCACGCTGAGCTGCCGCTATCATCTTGGGCGACACAGTTACAGGAGCTGTAGTCGTCGCAGAGGGTGGTTTGTAGTCCATTTGCGGCAGGTTTCTTTTTGATATGGTGACAGATAATTTTTTTGTCTTCTCCAGGAACTGCTCTTTCTGAAATTCTTTGACCAGTCGATCTCCGTTCTGTTGCACCTGAAGCAGCCGCACTGCCACTTCATCATCTGCCAACTGTTTGGTGATGAGGTTATGGAGCTTGATGTTTGAAAAATGTTTCCTTATTTCTCCACTAAGTTATTGATCATCGATATTAAAAATTGGGGCCGAGAGCTTTGTCTTCAAACTCCGAAACAAAAAAAAAGATGAAAAAGGCTACACTTCTATCAAAAGGTATATACATTCCCATGATTTGGGTAACAGTTGGCCTACTTTGGATTTCGGTAACTGGGCAATGTCTAAAGTGCTTTTTGACACCACCACTGTGTCGGGCATACGTGTAAGCCACATAACAAACACCAAAATTGTCCTTCTACTACATTCCATTCAAAAGTTATACACATTTTCATGCTTTACGGATTTTGGGTGTCGGCCATCTTGGATTTCGGGAAATTGGGCAACTTCTAAAATGCTTTTTGACACCACCATTGTGTCGGGTATACCTTAAAACCCCAGAATTGACACCACAACCGTGCTTCTACGACATTCCTATCAAAAGTTTGCAGATTTTCATGTTTTATCGATTTTGGGTGGTGGCCATCTTTGATTTCGGGAAATGGGCAACGTCTAAAATACTTTTTGATGCCACCACTTTGTCGGGCATACCTAAAAATCCTATAATAGACACCAAAATCGTCCTTCTACTACGTTGCCATCAGAAGTTATATGCATTTCTTTTTTGGCGCTGATCTGGTGGTGGCCATTTTGGAAAATGGCTGTTTTCCGGATTTTGCTACAAATTTCAGAATTCCACCTCGTATATTCTTGAAGCTCGAGGTATTCCATACTCAAATCAACTGTCAAAGTCTATGCGGTCAGAAATGTATACGGGGTTCTATGCCAGGGCCAGGACTATACTCTGTTCACACAAGACAGTTTGACATGAAATCGAAGGTCTCAACACATACTTGGTGGGTATGAACTTTTTTTCGTTTTTGTTTTTTTTCCAACAATTATTTACACACCTTTTTGTTTCAGTCTCTCGCACGCAAATAATTTTTCTTCAAGCGCACGTTGGCTCTCTTCCAGGCATCATAATCTACCCTCCCAGCCCTACTGGCTGCACTGAGGATTATTCTGCCCCACTGGCTGCAATCAATATGCAGTGGTTGGTGGTACGTTCACAAAACCAGCGATCCTTGATCAATGACACACCTCCTAATGGCCAACAACAAAAGGGCACAACAAGTGGCACATGGTCCTGGTGGCAAATGTTGATGTCAACGGTACGGCCATAATACAAGTGCTGCTTTGGCGCAATGTTGATGACAACCTTTCAAATGGCCAACCGTAGGAAGGCACAGCCACACAAGTGGTTCTCGTGGCTCATGATTGACAAAAGTCCTTGGGCGGGCATGACAAGGGTGGCAGGCAAAACGGGTGGGGTGACAAGCGCAGACCAAGGCAAATGGCAAACCACTCAGCAGGCGTCGCTGGCCAGCTTCTCGGTGCACACATATGTGAGGGAGGTGGTGGCGGTTCTCAACCTGGATCAGCCTGTCATCCTTCCAAAGTAAGTGAAATAAGTACCAGTGTGGGAAATGCTGCAGGAACTCTAATAAGCAGAACCATTTTGCAGAGGTCTGCCGACAATCTAAGCATGTTCATGCGTTGGCACCGAGCACGGTAATAGGAGCATTGCATTAGCGGCATATCCACGCCCTCAACCAATGATGCAAACCACCAGCCACAGTCTGCACTGGAAGAGGAAGAAGAACCCACATTATCCCTAATCCATCTAATCTAACTCCCACCTCCCCCTTTCTAAGGCTAATGCTCCCCTCCCAAGGATAATTCTATTCTCCTATCTGGGGCTAATGCTCCTGTCCATATTTCTCGTGCCCCCGTGTGTAATGATATTGTGCATTATATGCTTGTTTGATTGGTTGTATTCCTCTGGCCTGTACATGTGTGTGCATGCACCATTAAATCTGGCAGTTGGTCCATGCAAGGTGATCCTATTCGTGTCCATCGTCATTACATGGTGTCAGAGATTCGGGATTTTCTTCATCAACGGTGATGGAATTTAAACCGCCCAATTATCTTTGGCTCGATGGGAATGTAGCCGAGAACTGGCGATGCTGGAGTAAGGACCTTGACTGGTATCTTGAGGCTGCTGGCCTGGAGTCGACGAGCAACAATCGAAAGGTGCCCATGTTGCTGAACTGTGTTGGGCCAGATGCTCTGGATGTATAAGAGAACCTCCCATTTGAGTCGGCGGTTGCTTCGAAAATATTTTAAACTGTCAAAGGCATTTGATACATACTGCAACCAGCGGAAGAACCTTGTCCATGAGCGATTCAAATTCTGGGAATTTGCCGAGTCTGAAGGTCAGTCATTTGAATCGTACTTGAACAAGCTGTGCATCATTGCGAAGGCATGTGACTTCGGCAACCAAGAGCAATAAGCACACCCAAAATTGTGGGAACTGCAGGTGTACTCATCAACCTCACCAATGCCCTACCTTTTGGGAAATGCTGCAGGAACTGTAATAAGCAGAACCATTTTTCAGAGGTCTGCTGACAATCCAAGCATGTTCATGCATTGGCGCCGAGCACAGCATCAACCAAACTGCCATCTCTTAGTGACTTGTACATTGATTGCATGTCTACACTGCTGGTAGGACATATGCAGGTCATGAAGCCAGACGTCTCTTGGTTGGCCCTAATGGTTGGTCAACATCAATGGCCAAAAGATAAAAGTGAAGGTTGACTGGAGTACAGGTATCAATACTCCCTTGCAGAATATTCCATTCCATGGAAAAGCCAGTCAAGACGATTAACTCTGATCCGATTGAAAAGCTACAGTGGGGGCACTGTCCCTCATCATGGAGTGGCCAAACTACAATGCTCTGCTGGGTCGTCAACGGGGTGCTTTGACTTCTATGTGGTTGACACCGAAGGGCCTCCTATTCTCAGTCTTCATGCGTCGACACGCAAGGGTCTTATCCAGAAGGGCCCCAACAGTCACCTGCTGTCTGTCGAGGTTGTGACGCCAGTGGTTTCACCACAGCTTCACCTTACACTGGACAAAGTCAAGACTGATTATGCAGATTTGTTCACTGGCCTAGGGAAGTTCAACACACCGTACCACATTGAACTGGATCCGTCCATTCAGCCAGTCATCGAGCCACCTCGTCGTGTGTCTCAGCCTCCATGAGCGCTTGAAGGCCAAACTGCTTGACATGGAGGCACAGGATATAATTTCCAAGGTTATCCTTTCTGCACACTCCAAGAAACCTTAGGTCCCCCCACCCCCCAAGCTCGATATACACCCGTTTGTGCCATGCATGCTCTCCCGTTCACCAACCTCACCTTTGCTGGACTCATCTCGTCCCAGCTCACCTCGAGGACTTGTATCCTCTCCACCTGTTCCTGCAATGTGCTATCACGATCTTTGCACATTGTTTCAACACATTCTACCAATTCTTTTTTTATTTTCTCACCCTTTTCCTTTGTCTCTTTTTCCACTTTAATTTCCTTCATTTCCTCCCCTGTCTCTGTTAGCTCCCATTTCACTTCCTCAAGTTCCCCCTTTCTTACCACTTTAGCAAACTCTTCTTTCATCTGTCTGTCATTCCCTCGTCTCCATTGCCTGTCCCATTTTCTGTATTGTGTCATGGTGTCTCGTCATACATTCTTTTAAAAATTGCTGTCATTTCCCTCTTTACTTCTTTCTGGGCCTTGTTTAATTCCCCTATCGCTCCCGTCTTCTTTTCGAATTTTACTTTTAATTCTTATTGTCCTTCTCCAACTCCCTTTATCTCTGTCTTGAGACCATTTATTTTTTCCATCATTCTGTCCTGACCACCTCACTTTATTTAGCTCTCCCTGTTCTGCCTCGATCCTTGCCACTATATCATTTCCCTGAGCCTTCATGTCATTACCCATCGCCTTTACCTCAGCTCGTCCTGTATCCAGCCTTGCCTGTCCCACATCCATTTTATTGCTCAGTCTTTCCAGACTCGGCCTGCCGCATCTTCAACTCTGCCATTAACTGCGTTACACCACCAGTCACTACAGGTGATTCTATGGTGCCCTCTACTGCTTCCTCTTCCACAGTTTCATTCTGGGACGCAGCTTCATTCAGTTATATTAATTTTAAACCCACCTGGTCCTGCCCGTCTTGGTTATACTCAGCGGTTTAAATTTTTACCCAAACTCCACACCGTTCAAAATTTCAAGTTTGCACAATCCTGATTCCAAATGTTAGGGAGTTCAAAAATCCACACCACTGACACCAAACGGATTTGGGAGCCGTGGGCAGCACAACGGGAGTTCTCAAATCCACTCTCCGTTCTCGATAATTCCACAGCGTGGTGGGTTGCTAAGGAACCACAGATGCCGTCTGAGATGTTGAATTCAGGCAGAGTCCAGCATCTGAATAGGCTTTACCTTTCCGGAGAATTAATCCCCACAGATAGAGGACCGAGCTCTCAACGCCCCACTTTGATTTATCAGTCGGCTGAGTGAAAGCACAAGTGTAAACAGTGGCTAATGGCTACCCATAACGAAATGGCAGGGGTTAACTCGGTGTTCTACATCCTGTTTAACCAATGGAAGCTGACGATCGGATAGTTTGGAGAAAGGTTTATCGAGTTAACAAGAGCATGTATTTCGAAGGTGTTGTCACAAAACAAAGTTCTTAACCTAAACACAGAAGTCTGTTCTTTCTCAGTCACTTATCACGGGTCGACAAAACGGGCACCTCAGTTGTTACGGGAAAACCAGGTAAGGAAGAAGGATAGACGTAAGACAGAGAAGAGTACATGGTGTGTTTTTGGCCTCATTCACCGTACATTAGCCAGTGGGTTTACGTTGGTCCCAACAAAAGAGGGGGGAGGGTAAGAAAGAAGAGGAGAGTAGGTTGGTGTGATTCAACATGTGGGGAGAGGTGCAAATGGTGACGTGTGCGGCTTAGAGGAAATAGTGTGAGGTGTGACAGACAGTGTGCTCTCAAAAGAAGAATTGGCAGTTGTTGATCGCTCATTGTGTCCAAAGATAACAAAATAGAGCAGGGATAGCAAGAGGCAGATCGCATGAGTCAGTGTGAATATGTGGCCAATGTATCCAGGAATGTTCTGCTGGTTGGGTCTGCTTGCCTGCATGGAACCCTCACTCGCTCGTGCTCCTTTGCCAACCCTCCACTGTGCCACTGTGACCAGCTCGTTCTCGCAGGTTCACCAGTTCATTCCGTGTTGATCCCGAGATGCGTCAGCCCCATTCTCGGCTTCATTCTGGGTTTTTAGTCACAATTTGCCCTTCACCATACGACCAGATACTGTATGATCCTCCTGTTTGCCCATTGGAGCACTGTCTCCCAGTTATCCCCATTGGCTCCTCCAACTTGGCGGCGTGATGGCGTGATGCACGGCTTTGTGCCGGCAATTGGGGCGTGCACTCAGTTCTTCCGCTCAGTTGTACTTACTCAAGTTTTAACATGGTATTTTTTCTGTGTAGAGTGTGTGCGTGCGTGCGTGCATGCTGTTGAGGTGGAGAGAGCAAGATAGAGGTAAGTAAATAAATAAATAGATAGAGATAAAGACTCACAATGGGTCTGGATTCTTTGACAAACACAACACATGTTCCCTTTCCACTGTTGGGGGTGGGGGTGGGGGAGGGGGGGTGTGACCCATTTTAGTTTCGAAATATACCACAGAGATAACTACACTGGGGTTCCTCTATGTGTATTGTATGTGCCTCCCCAGGGGCTCCAAAAACTGTATCACACAATGTAAGTGTGGTTACCCAACGTTTCACGGTAAAAAAAAACTAAGTAGGGGTTCCGGCACATGTGCATTGAAAAAGTATCGAGTTACTGCCCTCATGGTCATGGTTGTGAGCTTTTCCCGGTGGGGGTGGGGGGGGGATGGAATGTATTGGCCACTGAAAAGCAAAGGAGTTTTTGGCCTCATGGTGTTTACCTTCATGGTGTTTACTATGGAGTTATTCACCAGATGGTGCTACTGGTGGCAGCACTACCTGACCCCACATCCCAATATACACAATATAGCGGCTTATGGTGGCCTCAAAACGGTATCAGAGGCCAACATGCGGTAGTGTCATGGAAAAGAACTCGATTTCCACAAGTTGGATCAGCATACCAAAGGAGAATCTTTAATTTTGTATATATGGAGGAAGAACATTGAATGATTCACTGAAACATTCCAATGGACTTCACTGAAACAGAAGCCTGAAGCAATTCCTCTTATACACAATTTGACGTTCCAAAGAATGGGGGGGGGAGGGGGAGACATTTGGCAACTCAACTACAAGATTAGCTGATAAATAATTATTAGGCAAAATAACTCAAAACTGCAATATACGAGAGTAGCTCAAGGTGGTTTTGTATGCACTTGTATGTCCAGAGCTAAACTCTTCAAAAATCATCTAATTGAAGGTCATTGAACAATTTTTGGTTGGTAACACATTTGCCACTGACGGCGAAATCGGTGAAATGGCAACGCCCCTTTTTAAACGATTAAACCCGCCATTACTGTATCTCCAGAACCGTTGGACCGAGAAGGTTGTGTGACCACTCAAAATGTTCGGAATGGCCACATTATGGGGGGGTCAGTAATACATTTCCATGTCCAAAAGTCAATGGTTTTTAAGTTGTGGTACTGCTCCCAACGATACTCATCGAATGTGGAACAGTCGGTCTTCTTTAATCCAGACACACAGAATTTTTCAGCATTAGGCCAAAAAAAAAATGTTGCATTGGCGTAACCCGCCCGACCCTACGTTTTTTTTTTGTTTTTTTGCTATCGAAAAATTTTGCCGACCCTATTTTATTGCTATTTTTGTTGTTTTGCTATCGTTTTCAAGTATCTTGTTGATTGCGATCGCGATCGCAAAAACCCGGAAGTGTTTCGGACAGAACCCGCCGACAAAAAGGGTGGTACTCGAGCCGGGGGAGATTTTGGGAGGGATTTATTAGGAAAAAAAAAAATAAAAAATATCCCGACCGACCTACCCTATTTTTCAGTGACCCGTTACGCCAATGCAACATTTTTTTTTTTTTTGGCCTTACTTATCATCGGTGGTGACAGTTCCTCTACACCAAGTCATAATTTTTGCATTCATGCCGTAGCTCCAGTGCACACTTCTGTGGGCCTGACTTCCCAGAAGATCTCAAAGTCTCTATGATGTTACCCTGCAGGAGAGAGCTAGAATAAACCATCTGTGATTTTCGTCTGTCATCAGGATAAGTGAAGCAGATTGTGTCCCTGAAGCACTTGATTAGAAGAACCTTTGTCCGTCTGTTATCTATTTGCTGATCTGTCTCCAAGTTAGCATTGACGAGGTCACAAATGTGGCTAACACTGTAGCTGCTAGTTTTGAAATCGAGACTATCAAACACAAGTTTGCAGTTTAAGTCAATTGTAACTGCCTCATTTGATCGCTGGATATTTTCAAACAATGCATCAATTTGTCTGTTATACTTTAGCAAGTATTGTCGAAAACAATTCCCATGATAGAAGACATCTGCAGCGAACACATCACCAGCTGTATCCAGAAAAGCACATCTTGTCTTAACTTCATCCTGACAAAAGTTCAAAGCATCTAGAAACAATGCTGCTCTGTCAGACTCTGAGATGCGATACAACACCCGATTCCTATCACCACAACTCTCTCTTGCTCTGTCACATATAACACACTTCCTTTCAATGTCTTTGCAACTGGAACTAGTACTCTTCTTTCATCTTTTGGGGGCCTTATAACTGTCACTGCTTTCTCCCTCTTCAACCTCTTCGACAAGCTCTGGCTCACTTTTCGTTTTGGCTGATCTTTTCGACTTCAGAATGTAAGTGGAATAACAGGCTTTCGGCTTCAGATGGTACGTGAATGCGTTGCTGTATGCGTTTATTCTTGAGATGACTAAAGAATCATCCAATTGTTCTGCTGCCATCTGGATTTTGGCACGCCCGTCATCAGTTCCTGAAACATATGTATGAAATATCACCAAAATAATAGGGTCCATCTACCTGTGTTCCAAAGGTACCAAAGATTTAATTTTTACAAGCATGGCGTTATATACACACATATAAGTACACACTTTTTCATCCATAGACATTGTGAGGTAAGGGAGGTATTGTTCATCAGTTGGCCAAATAGGGTTCTGATGCTATTACATCTGAAATTTACCTGTTAACGTTTTTCCTGAAGCAGTGTTGCATATAACGCATGAAGTCCCATCAAAAACCCCTTCGGCTGCTGACCTTGAAACCACTAAAGTTTCCTGTAAAAAATATTTTTTTGCGTAATTAATTGTAGATGACGCAGTTATTATTCAAAAACTTTGTTCAGATGATTTTAATGTGCATAATTTAACTTTAATGAAATCATACCATGTTATAGTAACAGCAAGCAGGGATCCAAGGTAGAATTACTTGCCATCAGAGAACTCTTTAACACTTGAACACCTCACGCCTCCTACAACAAAGAAATAATATGGTTCATTGTAATCTTTTTAATGCAGATTATTGCCCACCTAGAATCTTCAGGAATCAAGTAATTGAACAAAAGAAGAAGGAACAATTAGGAATAATTGAAGTCCGTAACATGTTGAAATCAGTTTTTGGCAAATATCTTAAAAACCATTGACTTTTGGACATGGAAATGTATTACTGACCCCCCCCCCCATAATGTGGCCATTCCAAACATTGAGTGGTCACACAACCTTCTAGGTCCAACGGTTCTGGAGATACAGTAATGGCGGGTGGTAGTACTTCGCTTAAAAAGGGGCGTGGCCATTTCACCTATTTCGCCGTCAGTGGCAAATGTGTTAGCAACCAAAAATTGTTCAATGACATTCAATTAGATGATTTTTGAAGAGTTTAGCTCTGGACATACAAGTGCATACAAAACCACCTTGAGCTACGAGAGTAATACGTGTCCACTTTGGGTGTAAGGGAGAGAATGACACAATCATGGTGAAAGTTTGCAGTGTTGTCAACCAGGTCACCCTGTTTCTATGCAGTGAACAAGACCTTTCTTCGTAGTAAGATATTCCTTTTATATCAACATGTAGGTCAAAAGATTCTTGGGAAAAGGGAAATATTACTGATAGCCAATTCGACGATAGCATAAAAATTAAATATACAAAGCACCAGCAACAATTATAATTGAGAGTACATGAATGTAATTATTTTTCTTCCACAGTAGCTGAAAGGGGAACCCAAATGCTCAGAACACCTTGACGCTAATCTATCCCTTGATAACCTACAAAATAGGTATGATGTGACTTTTTCCGATTTTCCGAATTCTAAAGGAGGTAAATTTGCGATTAAAAGTTGAAATCTTTTTTTTCTTCTGATTAGCCGTGATGCAAAATTGGAAATGGACCACCAGATCTGTACTGTGTACGGGTTACATTGCGGCACGGTTTAACTCAAACGGCGAATAATTTTCGATATTCCACAAGTATCCCAATTTTTACTTGGTGCTCCGAGATGGTTTCATGCTCCACCAATGACTGAAACACCTAAGGTTTGTCAGAAATTGGACGAGGTTTGTCCGAAATACCCGCGTGTGGATCGTGCCGAGAAAATGTTCGCTTTTGGGCTCGGAACATGTTACAGAGCACCGTTATGAAACAACAGAGATGGCTCCGTCTTGTGGTTATCCACCACGATTGAGAGAGGATGCCATCCCCACGATAAAGCGGAAGAAACAGCCGTCACTCAAAAATGCAACACCATCTCTGCCCAGCTACCAGCACATGTAGATAGACAATTTGAGCGGTGAATCAAACACCTGTTGCCATTGTCAGGTAGTGCCCACAGCACAAGCAGAGGCGGTGTTAGTCATTTGGGGGCCCCATTCAAAACACAATAATGGCCCAGTGGGGCCTCTGTAAATCTGTCATCACAACAATATACACATTTTGATGTCCGTCTGTCTGATGTCGATGTATTCAGTCGTTACTTCTGAAATCTCAAGGCCCAACGCAGGGAAGTGTGAGCCGCGGTGTTTCAGAGAACCCTCATTGTAGAAAATGATCAGTGTGCCTAAATAGTTTACTAAACAAAATTTTGGAGAAGATATTCTAAACAAGCGTTTGAAAATCTATTTTTTTTAATGTATGGTCTTCCTGGTCTATATTGAGTCCTTCATGTGCTCACTCTGGGGAATTTGTAATGAAGTTGTCAATAAGGGCCTCGTTTTTTATTTTCACATTTGTAAATTAATGATATTTCTTGTTGGGCTGACATAATTATTTCAATTTTTATGCTAGTCTTGGTTCCCAGTATGACAAATAGCCCCAATATTATTTGAAAATAGAATTGGATCCGCTCGAAAAGGGTCTATCCATGTGAACTGACGGAAAACGTCGAAATTGACCATTTTCACACTAGAAGGCTCTTATTGGTGCCTATAAATTCCCTTGAGTCAAATCCGATAGAAAAATAAATGTTTTTTCTAATGATATTGCTTGAAAGTTTCTTCGAGTAATAGTAAACTTTCATGCTTGGTACCATCAGGATTTGGGAACTGATATGACTCGGCCAGCAAATTGGGTTTGGCCAGTGAAAATCTCCACCGGTCCGTCACATTTTGCATTTCAGTCAATAGTTTAGACGAATAACATGGCAATTAAATTGTTGTCGGTTATATAATCAAATACAATGGGAGTGATTAATCTGACCAAGTATCATTCCCTTATTTCCCCCTATTGGTGAAAATATCATCCGATGAAAATTTCTCCACCTGTCCGTCACATTTTCAGAAATGTGATTTTTCTGTGTAATTCATGTTATTTTCCATAATAAATGCTTTTGATTATATTACTAAGCTTACTGATAGCATTGATGCAGTATTTTATTCAGGTTATCATTTCTGGACAATTTTGGGTTTTTGACCCTTCGAATGACAGTCATCGATGAGCTGCCGACAGCTGTGGCCGTGGTTCTATCAGAAAATTGACCGATAACTAGTGATAAGGTGAGTCTTTGGAGATGAAAATTGATTGAGATTTCAATTAACAATAATATTTATGGGAAACTGGAAACTCAAAAGCTTAAAATAATACTTATGGCAACCCCAAATCTGTTGCCTGACCTTGGGCTTGTTCCATCGAACTCGAGCAGAATCCAATCTGGAAAACCGTACAAAATGCTATTGAATACTTGTATCTTTGAACTTTCTTCAAGTTAGTTATCAAAGGTAGGATTGTTCTCCCTTTCATGACTGCTAAAACTATAATATGGTGATTATTTGTATTGTGAATTGCTAGAAACGATACTGTGAAAATGAAAATGAATTCCAATAATGAAAGTGAAATTAGAACGCTGTATGAAACATCGGTGTAGTTGCAATCGCATTAAAATAGCATGATAGTCAATTTAGGTGATCCCGTTGATATAGTTAGTCCAGAAATGACAAAATGAGATTATTTTCCAGTACGTCACGTTTTCATGAACGGCATCGAGAGAATCTTGGCTTCCATGCATGTGTATATTTTGCCATGATTATCAGTTTGTTTTGTTTTGTTAGTGTATCTAATGATATTCAAAGTTCGTATAGAGTCTGAACATTAATGAAATTATATATTGCTCCTATTAAACGCTTTTTAATTCATGTTGATTGATCTGAAGCCCTTTATTTTCATCTCGAAACTGCAAAAAAAAAATCAAAAAAACTTGCATATTTTAAACAATGGTTCACATAGTATTATGAAACAATGGTACAAGCTATAAAACCCAGAAACTACAATGTTTTTGTCCTGGACCAATCATTAGAGCTGACTTTGCTGTTGTTTGAGCTGAAAACTTGCATGTCCGCCTGACCAAATCAAAAAATCCTACCCTATTTTGAAAATGACGTCATAGCACCGTGTCCTGTCATTGGTTTGGTAAACAAATGGTCATAACTTGGGAAACACTTGGGAAACAGCTGAAACGGATGAAGAAGAATGATATCAAACCTTGAAAAGGCACATACTCAGGTCCCCAGCGTCAATTATGACATCACATGAAACGAAGAAGAAGAATTGTGACATCAATCGTGACGTCATAGCACCGTGTCCTGTCATTGGTTTGGTAAATAAATGGCCATAACTTGGGAAACAGCTGAAACAGATGAAGAAGAACGATATCAAACCTTGAAAAGGCACATACTCAGGTCCCCAGCGTCAATTGTGACGTCATATCAAACAAAGAAGAAGAATTGTGACGTCAATTGTGGCATCATAGCACCGTGTCCTGTCATTGGTTTGGTAAATAAATGGACATAACTTGGGAAACAGCTTAAAAGGATGAAGAAGAATGATATCAAACCTTGAAAAGGCACATACTCAGGTCCCCAGCGTCAATTATGACATCATATCAAATGAAGAAGAAGAATTGTGACGTCAATTGTGACGTCATAGCACCATGTCCTGTCATTGGTTTGGTAAATAAATGGCCATAACTTGGGAACCACTTGTCCGACTAGATCACAAGTGTGAAATTTCTTATTGATCGATAAAGCGGTTCAAGATAAAAACATTTTTTTTAATGTTTTTGCTCAAACCAATATGGCTGTCAGACCATGTGACCTATTAATTATTTGTGAATACCTTGGTATCCTCAAGGTTTGGGTAACATTTGTGTGAAGTTTCCCCTCAATTTGTCCAGTCGTTCCAGAGATTTTTACAGGTTTTCGAGGAGGAGGAGATTGAACCATACTCTGTGCAGAGCATTGGTGCTGCTAAAACAGTCTCCTTGGCTGTTGGGCACAATCCTGGACGGGTCACCACTCCGACACAGAATACCAGCATGCTGGCACTCATTTTGCCGACCTCGGAAGGATGACAGGCCAGTTAATCACACCTGGTATTAATTAAACAGCTGAGCGGGATCTGAACTCAGGACCCAAGGATCCCAAGCCACCACCCGAACTGCGAAGCCAACACCAGACCTGCATTGGAGTAATCAGAAGAAACCCAAACAAGCAAAAAGAATAGATGAAGTCATCAGATGTAATGTGGATTGGATTCGTGATACGTGACCAAAACCATGTGACCTATGGCATCATATTGTGAACCTTTTGTTTCTCATGGACAGGGTAAAATTTCACCTCAATCTGTTCAGCCACTTCAGAGAAGAAGATTTTTGAAAGTTTTTGTTTTTTTTAAACAAAATGGCTGCCGAATAATGTGAGCGATGACATCATCAATATTTATTTTTGTGGACGATTATATCCCGAGATGACCCTCAAAATTTTTCATACTGTTCGGATGTAGTGTTCTAGATATGCAATTATGACGTCATAATGAAGGCACCACTGATGTCATTTTAAAAATCACTCATTTGCCATGAGGAGTACGATGTGCCAAGTTTCAATTCCTTTCCTTTGTGCGGTTTCAAAGCTACAGAGGTCCAAAAAGTTTTTCCATTTTTCCAACATGGCTGTCATACCACGTGACCTATGATGTCATCTATCTATAATTCCAGCAGTGTGTGTGTGTGTGTGTGTGTGTGTGTGTGTGTGTGTGTGTGTATGTGTGTGTGTATGTGTGTGTGTATGTGTGTGTGTGTGTGTGTGTGTGTGTGTGTGTGTGTGTGTGTGTGTGTGTGTGTGTGTGTGTGTGTGTGCGTGTGCGTGTGCGTGCGTGTGCGTGTGTGTGTGCGTGCGACCGCTGTTTCTCGACAACCGCCGGTCCGATCTGATTGAAGCTGGCCAGGAATATTGCCGGGGCCCCGCGGATGTGCCTTTTCAAGGTTTGATGTCAATCGGACGAGCGGTTCCCAAGTTACGGCCATTTATCTGTCGACCGCTGACAAGACACGGTGCGATCTTCTTCTTCTTTCGGCTGCACCCGTTAGGGGTCGCCACAGCGGATCATCCATTATGATCCGCATAATGATTTGGCACATGTTTTACGCCGGATGCCCTTCCTGACGCAACCCTGGTCGCGTCTTACGACACAGGGATATGGTACACCTCTTTTAACCGGGGTATACACCGGCCCAGTATACTGGTACTCATTTCGCCGACCTCGGAAGGATGACAGGCTGAGTCAACCCCCTGGTGTATTAATTCAGTGGCTCAACGGGGCTTGAACTCAGGACCTCTTGGATCCCAAGCCGCTGCCCTAACCACTGCGCCAACACCAGGCTCCGACACGGCTCCGACACGGTGCGATATGACGTCACAATTAATATTTATTTATTTTTCCACGATTGACGTCACAATTCTTCTTCTTCGTTTGGTATGACGTCACAATCGACGCTGGGGACCTAAGTTTGTGCCTTTTCAAGGTTTGATATTAATCGGACAAGCGGTGCCAAAGTTATGGCCATTTATTTACCAAACCAATGACAGGACATGGTGCTATGACATCACGAATGACGTCACAATTAATGTTTATTTATTTATTTATTGTTTTTTTGTGAATACATTTACAGAGAGAGGGGCGAGAGATGAGGGGGGAGAGAGGAGGGGGGAAAGAGAGGGGGAGGAGGGTGAGAGATGGGAGAGAGGGGGCAAGAGAGGGGAGGGAGGCGGGGTGAGAGAGAGGAGGGGTCACAATTCAAGAGAGGGGAGAGAGGAGGGGCGAGGGAGGGGTGAGAGAGGAGGGGGCGAGACTAGGGGGAGAGAGGAGGGGGCGAGACTAGGGGGGAGATAGGGTGGGGGGAGGGAGGGTGGTGAGAGAGAGGGGGCGTCACAATTCAAGAGAGGGGAGAGAGGAGGGGGTGAGAGTGAGGGCGAGAGAGGAGGGGGCGAGACTCGGGGGGAGAGAGGGTGGGGTGAGAGAGAGGGGGCGTCACAATTCTTCTTCGCTTGATATGACGTCACAATTGACGCTGGGGACCTGAGTATGTTTCCCAGGTGTTTCCCAAGTTATGGCCATTTATGAAACGGTTGGTCCAATCTAATTGAAAAAATGCCCCAATCCCGTCGTCGTTTACGAGAGCGAAGGAACGAAGCTGCACATACTGGCACACGCCTCACCCACGAGAGAGGGTACTGGCACGAGAGAGGGGGAGAGAGGAGGGGCGAGAGAGGGGCGGGGGTGAGGGGGGGTGAAAAAATGCCCCAATCCAGTCATCGTTTATGCACCTACGGGCCTGCACTATTGATTAAAAATGGTACATTTACATGAGTAGTATCATCAACGGTGAAAATCTCGTCTCAATCCACCAAGTGGTTGCGGAGAAAAACATGAAAGTTCTGTGCGGACAAACAAACAAGAAAAAGAGCAACCAGGGATTGCAGATACTCGTCAGCACTTCTTTTGAGTGGTGTATTTTTATAGGTTTATGGTAAATCCAATATGGCTGCCAAAACATTTGACCTATGACAAAATGTGTGACCCTTTTGTTTCTCATGGATAGGTGGTCATATGTGTAAAGTTTCGCCTCGATCTGTTCAGCCATTTCAGAGATTTTGAAGGTTTTTTTGAAAAAAAAAAACAATATGGCTGCCGAATCACGTGACCAATGACAATCAAAAAATTTGTGGACCACTTTATACCTAGATGACCCTCAAAAATTTTCATACTGATTGGATGTGGTGTTCGACTTATGCAATTATGACGTCATAATGAAGGCAACTGTGATGTAATAAAAAAAATCACTCATTCCCCATGTGTAGTACTTGCTTTGTGCCAAGTTTTAATTTTTTCTTGGTGCAGTTTCAAAGATACAGAGGTCCAAATTTTTCCCGTTTTCCCAACAAGGCTGCAACACCACGTGACCTACGATATCATAATTATCATTAAAACATTCTCCATGAGTTGTCACACCAGTGGTGAAAATTTCATCACAATCTGACAAGCGGTTGCAGAGAAAAACATGAAAGTTATTTGCGGAGAAACAAACAGACTCAAACGCAACACCCTCTCCTTCGGCAAGGGTCGCAAACAAACAGATAAACAAACAAACTGACCCAAACACAATACCCTTGCCAAACAAATGGATCGAAACACTGCTCTCTCCTTTGGTGAGGCTTACAGAGAAAGAAACAAACAAACAAACTGACCCAAATGCAATACCCTCTCCTTTAGCGAGGGTAACAAACAAACAAAGGGACCCAAACACAATACCCTCTCCTTTAGCGAGGGTAACAAACAAACAGACAGAAAAACAAAGGGACCCAAACACAATACCCTCTCCTTTAGCGAGGGTAACAAACAAACAGACAAAGAAACAAAGGGACCCAAGCACTATACCCTCTCCTTTAGCGAGGGTAACAAACAAACAGACAGAGAAACAAAGGGACCCAAGCACAATACCTTCTCCTTTAGTGAGGGTAACAAACAAACAGACAGAGAAACAAAGGGACCCAAGCACAATACCTTCTCCTTTAGTGAGGGTAACAACCAAACAGACAGAAAAACAAAGGGACCCAAGCACAATACCTTCTCCTTTAGCGAGGGTAACAAACAAACAGACAGAGAAACAAAGGGACCCAAGCACAATACCTTCTCCTTTAGTGAGGGTAACAACCAAACAGACAGAAAAACAAAGGGACCCAAGCACAATACCCTCTCCTTTAGCGAGGGTAACAAACAAACAGACAGAGAAACAAAGGGACCCAAACACAATACCTTCTCCTTTAGTGAGGGTAACAAACAAACAGACAGAAAAACAAAGGGACCCAAGCACAATACCTTCTCCTTTAGCGAGGGTAACAAACAAACAGACAGAAAAACAAAGGGACCCAAGCACAATACCTTCTCCTTTAGCGAGGGTAACAAACAAACAGACAGAAAAACAAAGGGACCCAAGCACTATACCCTCTCCTTTAGCGAGGGTAACAAACAAACAAAGAAACAAAGGGACCCAAACACAGTACCTTCTCCTTTAGTGAGGGTAACAAACAAACAGACAGAAAAACAAAGGGACCCAAGCACTATACCCTCTCCTTTAGCGAGGGTAACAAACAAACAAAGAAACAAAGGGACCCAAACACAGTACCTTCTCCTTTAGTGAGGGTAACAAACAAACAGACAGAAAAACAAAGGGACCCAAGCACTATACACTCTCCTTTAGCGAGGGTAACAAAGAAACAAAGAAACAAAGGGACCCAAACACAGTACCTTCTCCTTTAGTGAGGGTAACAAACAAACAGACAGAAAAACAAAGGGACCCAAGCACAATACCTTCTCCTTTCGTGAGGGTAACAAACAAACAGACAGAGAAACAAAGGGACCCAAGCACAATACCTTCTCCTTTAGTGAGGGTAACAAACAAAGACAGAAAAACAAAGGGACCCAAGCACAATACCTTCTCCTTTAGCGAGGGTAACAAACAAACAGACAGAAAAACAAAGGGACCCAAGCACTATACCCTCTCCTTTAGCGAGGGTAACAAACAAACAAAGAAACAAAGGGACCCAAGCACAATACCTTCTCCTTTCGTGAGGGTAACAAACAAACAGACAGAGAAACAAAGGGACCCAAGCACAATACCTTCTCCTTTAGCGAGGGTAACAAACAAACAGACAGAGAAACAAAGGGACCCAAGCACAATACCCTCTCCTTTAGCGAGGGTAACAAACAAACAGACAGAAAAACAAAGGGACCCAAGCACAATACCCTCTCCTTTAGCGAGGGTAACAAACAAACAGACAGAGATTGCTGGAATAATAGATAGAGATAGATACTGTGGGTGCAAAACGCCAAGCAACGTGTCCTGTCATTGGTAACTGAGTATCTCTTCCCCATTGGCCATGCCTACGCAGCAACGTGTCCTGTCATTGGTTTGGTAAATAAATGGCCATAACTTGGGAACCACTTGTCCGATTAATATCAAACCTTGAAAAGGCACATCCTCAGGACCCAGCAATATACCTGGCAAGTTTCAATTAGATCGGACGGGCGGTTGTCGAGAAACAGCGGTCGCACGCTCGCACGCACGCACGCACGCACGCACACACGCACACACGCACACACACACCTGGAATGATAGATAGATGAACAATGACGTTTTTATATTTTGTGTGCAGTCCTCAAGAAGTCTTCCAATTGTTGGTGTTCAGTAAAGCATTTAAAATCGATTGTAAATCCAGAGCAAGCGACAAAGTTCCGGCCGTAGAGTTCCACGACGTGATTAAATAATGTTTTGCGATCGAGTTCCAAGGGGGGGCGTGACTGATTTGTGACGTCACCGGCGTGACGCGGATCTCTTCGCGGGTGCGATTCGCGCTCCGCTCGAGAAAGGAGTTAAGGGGCGGAGCTTGAACATTTACCGTATATATCTGCAAAATCGCTTCAGCTCGATAAACAGGACTTGTGTGTGTGACATTCGGGTAATTTTTTTTAAGATTTTTTTTTTTTTGAGCCGAATTTAATTTTGCATCTCGTTCATCGACAGATCAATCGATAACCGTCTCCACAAGATAAAAAACGGAGTCGGGTATTTATTACCGCATTTCAAAAGGAAACTACTGTGATAATATAAAAACAAGAAACATCATGCAAGCGGCGAATCGAAGCGTCCGACGGATTCTCACTACCGCACCACGGATTCTCCTGAGTTCGAGGCCACCGCAGTCCACACTCTCCAACCTGAGCTTTCGAAAAGTGAGCAGCACGTCATGTGAGTACACCGGAAGTGAATGTATGGCTCAGTGGGAATTACTCCGCTCTATGACAGTTATATATTATAATTTATTACGTAAACACTGGATTATATCGTTTATTTGGTAAAGCTGTTTAGAAAGAATTAGTTAGCTGATGAAAATTTATATCCTGTAATTCACGTGTAATTGAAGGAACCAGCTGAGCTAACGAAACGTGGAGATAACCCCTAATCGCACAGCACCGTCGTGTTTCGCTTGGAGAATTTTAAATCGGCATTGGGTAAAATAGAGTACTACGTTTGAGCGAATACACATCAAAATATGCACTTACTGTTTCCAACTAACATTTTTTTTTCTTCGTCTCCATATCTGAGTTCTGGATTTACTTGCATTTAATTTTCGTCAACTTGATGGTTCGGGTGGTGGGCTTGGGATCCGAGGATCCAGAGTTCAAATTTAGCTCAGCCGTTGAATTAATACCAGGTGGGGCTGACTGCCTGTCATCCTTCCGAGGTCGGCGAAATGAGTGTCAGCTTGCTGGTATATCCTGTGTCGGAGCGGCAACCCGTCCAGGATTGTGCCCAACAGCCAAGGAGACTGCTTCGGAAACACTAACGCTCTGCACAGAGTGTGCTCCCAATGGAGGGATAATACGGTCACATGATTTCGGATGGGAAACTCAGATTTACAGCATTGTCCCCTGTTGCCATGACACCGATTGTTGTGCAAATCACTGGATGATGGTGTCCATCCACTGAGCACTTTATAATCCATGAAGTGATAAACTGAGTACAGTTTATTAAAGGCCTCAGAAATCCACAGCAATGCAAACCTTCATTTTGAATGTCATCACAGTTATAACGGATGAAACGTACGGACTGATGAACCTATCGTGCTTTGTATTGTATCATCTGGTCCTGACTGTTGCAGGTGCATGGGGATTTGGGAATGACGTCACAGCATGATGAGGAAGACGAGGTGTAACATAGGATGAGGACGAGCCGAATTTGAATTCCTTGGACACTCGTGCAATCACAATTGTGCAGGGAGACGTGTAAGCACCTGGCACGGTTTCTTGCTCCAAGGGAGAGAGATTGATTGCGGTGGGAATTGGCAAATGTCCGACTTAAGGGAATTTTCCAGGCTTGTCCTCAGCTGTCCTACGTTTTTTAGTCTGTCCTGCCAAGCACGAATGATTCTCTATCCACAACCCCTGCACACACTTGGCCAATGTCCAGCTCCCTGACCATTTATTTTTCTCTCTCTGTCCCCACCCAGTTCATATCTGTGTCTGTTTCTCTTTCCTGGTGTTTAGTTGTTCTCAGCAGTTTAAAAACCATCAAATAGTGTGATGAAGTAGTTGTTTTCTTTCCACAACACACAGTAAACAGCACCGAGTGGTGTGCAACAACTAAAGGAATGTCACAACAACAAAGGAGGGAAGACAGACGGTAACATGCAGGAATTTGCTCATGAAACCACAAACTGAGCCGTCTCTCACCAAGTCCTGCACCCACTGCCATTTTAAACTTCCTGTAACCCCCTTACCCATACCCCTCACTCCACAATCTTACCAGGATTACACATTTATAAATCAATTGTTTACCTTCCAAAGTCTTGGTGCTGTCTTGCTTCCATGACGGCTCTCACCCATGTTATTGTGCTCGTGCTGGGATAATTCCACTCTTTCTCCCAATACTTGAACGTGGCAGGCCATAATCCTTCAGCCACATTTGTTTGATAACTCGTTTATCCTCTCCATGCTGTAAGATCGCCATACATTTCTCATTCTGGTGTAACGTACTCTGTTACAGTGTCGGTGCTGCTGAAGCAGTTTTTTGTAAAGTTATTATGGGTGGTTTGCCATTCATTGCTTTCGCAGCAGTAGTTAGGGCAGAAATTTTGGAATTTGTTCATGGTGCCCAGCGATAGCTCGCCTAGTCTTGGCAAAGGACGCTGTTGGGTCTTAAACGTCCACCAACTAATACCGGCAGATGGGATGCCCAACTTAACGTCAATGCGAGGAACAGCGCACACACCAATGAATCCCACTGCCTGTAAAACACCAGGATGACAGTTTATAGCTGGGTCGGGATTCAAACCCTGGCTATAGTGTGCATGACTGTCGACCATCTTGCCAACTTACACATGCACTATACTCCATACGAGGATCAAACCCCACCTGTATAGTGTATTCAAATCAAACAGGAAACATTTACCCAAGAGATTATCGCAGTATCAAGAACTATGTATATTTTTTATCATTGGGTAATTCCACCACAAATGGTTTTTAAAAATTCACTACACATGAACGTCTTGCGACTTGTTGCTCAAGAGATTGTTCCAACTATGCCTGGACTGCACCTTAGCTGATGATCAGGTGTTCATTCATGTCATAGTGGAAACAACAAACAAGAAAGGAGAAAGTAAACAATCACTTGTCTTCATGTTCAGCACATAAAGAAAGAGAGCGATTTGTATTTTCTTCTCTTTTCTCCAACGTGTCATACCACTTCATCAACATCGGTTTATAATTTAAAAAAATCTATATTATAAAAGGAGCCGTGTCTGTCTGTCATGCTAGAACTTGAGAACGAATGAAAAAAAAAGAGAAGAGGACAAAAAAATAATAATCAGGAAGGATGGTTTGTGTGTGGGTAAATGAGCACACCTGGCAAGACTGCAAACGCCGACTTGCAATGCTGGTTATCCCCACACAGAGGGCCGACATCCCCAGGAATTATTCTTCGTTCTTGCCACATTGATCAATCATCACAACAAAGATTGGTTTTCCCATCAGTGAAGTGATGGGTCTTACATGCCAGTATTAATAAAATGGAAAAAAATCAATCTTTACAAAACATGTTTGTAAATACACACCTTGTCAACCTTACCCTTCTGACTTCGGCCATGAACTTCAACAAAGTCCCCCTCCCCATTCTGCAACCTATTTTCCTTTCCAAATACATCTCCCCCCCTCGCTCTCCCCCCTCGCTCTCACCCCCCCCTCCCCCCCGCTCTCGCCTCCCCCCCAGTGGCTTTTAAGAGACGAGTGAGGTCTTTGTTTTGTATTTAAATCGACCTCTGCGAGAATGTGGATTAACAGGGTATGGTGTACAACTTTCTTCCCATCTTGTCACCACCAGTTTTTCGTCGCTCACTCACTCGTCATGACAACCAGATGCTCTCTGAAGATTGGAAGGTGAAGCTGAGCCCCGAACAGTTTGTCGTGACACGTGAGAGGGATACCGAGATGGTAAGATTGTCCAACGTCTACTAATGTCCTCGTAATTCATGTTAAACTACACTTAAGCGTCTCCTCCCGGCCTTGCACGTGATATTAAAAACACTTCTCCATGAGCCACACAAACTGTAATAAAAAAAAATTTAAAAACATGTTTTGTTTACAAATCTTTTTCTCTCAACCACATCCACCTTTGTCCGAGCTCCCAGACTCGGAGTAGACGTACGAAAGTGTAGGGGTTATATGAAATATTGAAAGTCATATTTACCCTGTGCAGGTGAAGCGAAAAGCAGGGTAAAGTAATTTGTTCATGTGTGTGTGTCCGTCCGTCCGTTTGTCTTGTCAGTTTATATGATCGAGGCACAGCTTGTTTAAATTGAATGTTATATTTTGAACAGGAATCGGAACATGAGTAGAAAGACGAGTGTTTTGTTTTACCGAACATTGGCTCCGAATCAGACCCCATCACACATGTACCTGAACACTGCGCAGGGTATCGTGTTCTGTGAACTCGTTAGTACTTTGGGTAGTGAATATGTTATCAGCAGTTTCGCATTGAAATTACAATGCTATTTGCTTTCCTAATCTCCATAAAAATGACTCCAACGTAACTGAAATGGCTTTGGGTCCGATAGGATTGCCTCCATTTGTCGTTCTGCCTTTCTTCCCCTATTTTTCAGCCATTCAGTGGGGACTACTTGTACCACAGTGAAGAAGGAACATATCACTGTGTGTGCTGTCAATCTGCATTGTTCAGGTGATGCAACACTCCATTTCCTATTAGAAACAATTGTGCATCATCCACAAACCACTAGATGCTGTAAATTTTGGCCCTTTTTGGTTAACTGCAGTAGAGTGGAAAATGATGTCGCCATGATACAGGCCAAAACATAAAACCTTGTTCTCAAGATAGCAAAACTTCCACCTTGATACAACAATGCAAACAGGACAGCAAATTTAACATTGCTTTTTAATGATTCTGTTGTCTATCATTGAAAATCACTGCACTGATAGTGGAATTATGGGTCAGACCTGAATTGTCGATATCCTGTAGCCTTCTGAGCTACACTACAGTCGACAAAGGCGATTCATTTTAAAACGTATCCAATACCGTCATTGTTGTTCCCAAGGCTGGCAGGATGGCCGAGAGGTATGGCATAGACACAAACTATTATCCCAGTGTTTCACAGGCAGGGTGAAGCATCAACGTGTGTCGTGTCTTGGGTGGACTTTACATTGGGCATCCTATCTGCCAGCATTAGTGGACTTTAAAGATCCCACAGATTCCTTTGCAAAGGGTTGATCATCCATCACTGGCACCCTGACCAAACTACTAATTGCTGCTCTAACCTACAGGAGGCACCACATCAACAGCACAACAACTCCCACCAGCAATTATGCAAATCAGCAGCTACATGCTCCACCCAAAATGAAATGATAGTTCCACATGATGTTAGAGAGGTTCGTTATTACATCTGATAATGAAATCTAGCTGATGGCCTTGCATGTGCACTCACAGCTCAAATGCCAAGTACGACTCTGGCTCGGGCTGGCCTTCATTTTGGGAAGCCATGAGAGCACACCCTGAAGACAACTCTGCTTGCAATGTGCTACTACGGCCAGATAACTCAGCTGGGGCCGTGCGCACAGAGGTCATCTGTAAGCACGTAAGTTCACGATTTAATACGTACCAGACATCCTCCGCTCCATAAATACCCATACACACCATTTGGTATCAGCAAATTTGGTAACCCTATTGTCCAAATAATTGACACAAATTATGAATAATAATGATCCTTTTACTAATCCATGAGGTACCCGAGTTACAACCTCTGCCAGGTGGATACTTTGAGACCTGGCCGGTCTCTATTCCACCTCCTGAAACGCATCCAAGTGTGGAGATAGCAGCCAACAACTTGCGTACACACACACACACACACACACACACACACACACACACACACACACACACACACACACACACACACACACACACACACACACACACACACACGGATACTTCAGAGACCTGGGAGGGCTCCAATCCACATATGGAGATAACAACCGACGACACACACGACGGTTTGCTGCTCCCATTTCTCTTAGAAATCGGTAAACAAATATTTTTCTCTCACCCAACCTCAGGTGTCTTGACTTCCCTCTTAACTCCATCCTCTTCAGATTGAAGCTCAACACTCCTCTGATAGTATTTCACAATTCTTAAACAGCACCTTTTCCCCAAACACTCCTGAGGACATGACAGAAGTAAATAGACACCATGATTTTAAAATAATTTATTTATTGAACATTTGAAGAACATTTGATCCATTTTAATACATACACTCATATTTGGTAGATTTCAATTATTTTACTTTTTCAGACATAGAACTAACGAGTTCCAAAATTTTCTCTTGTGGGATTTCTGCCGAGGCTTCACACAAAAGGTTGAGGAATTCTGCCCATGATGTTGGTTTCCTGGGCTTTTTCAGCACAGCTCGATCTAATATGGCCCAGAGGTGTTCAATGAGATTCATCTCAAGAGACTGACTTGGCCATGGAAGTCACTTGATCCCATTTCTGTCCTGCCATTCTTTGGTCTTTTTTGCAGTGTGGAATAGAGCTCCATCTTCCATGAACAGTGTTGTTTTTGACCATCTGACCAGTGGAGAAGACGGGGAGACGTCCATCCTCAAGGATAGAAATGTGTTGTGTTGATGTTGCAAACACACTCCACAAGCTCTGACCGACCAGCGCTCCCCCACACCCTCATTGAAAAACCAGTGTTTGACAGTTGACTGCAATCGGTTCAAAGAGAACTCTTAACTGAGAAGTCTCCAGACCCATACACGTCCACCGTCAGAAAATTGAGCAAATTGGGACTCATCTGAAAACATGACAGTTTGCCAAAACTCCAAGGGTCTGGTGGCCATCTCGTCAGCCCACTTCTTTCTCCTTTGAATGTTGGCTGGTCTAAGAAGAGGTTTTCTCCTCGCTGCTCTCCCATAGTAGCCCAGTTGATGAAGGTACCGCACAGCAGTTAAGCTAACTTGGACCTCCTCTGCAACATCTGCTGCCTTTCAATGAGGAGTTCAAAATGGACTACTTGACAGCTCGGACACCTTTGAGGGCCCAGGTTGAACAGAATGGGAAGCTTTGGATTCCTTGCCTTCGCTGGTGAATTGCACTATCATTTGATTGACCGTAAAAAGCGGAATGCCACGGTTCTGAGCTATCTGATGCTGACCGACTCCACCTTCCAAATGGCCAACAATTCGTCCTCTTTGAAAATCAGAAAGTTTACACGCTCACTGGGTTTGAGGCATAGTTAATTGTCATACACGACCCAGGAACTCATTTCTGCAAATAAATAGTTGAATATTAGTACAAATTGCTGATTAAAACTGCGTTATACAGATGAAATTGATAAATTTAAGGTGTCTATTTACTTGTATCATGTCTCTGTATGCAACTAATAAACTTCATATTCAACCAGCCATTCACAAAAATCATGGTCTTTTCTTGTTTGGTAATACATACATACATACATACATAAATAAAAAAAAACTAAAAAAAAAACTTGCTCAACAATTTTAAATTTGGCTAAACAGAGCTAAGATTACACTGTCAAAGGTGAAAGTAGATTCTAAATACAGTAACCAAGCAACTTTGTTATTGACACCAAAGTGAGATCTCAACACTGATGGCCTTCTTGAGATACCTTGGACCCGGTAATACTATAAACGGACAGATGCCCTAATTTGGCAATTTGTCATGCATGAAAATGGAACCAAGATTCCATGTGACTACCATATGTATTGGCAGAATCTAAATTTGGAAAGGAATCCTCAGCTAACTGTCTACTCCACTTCTCCAATGTGTGGAAAAGTACAAGGCAGAAAGAAGTGTAGCCTGGACAGCAGTAAGTTTCCAAGAATAAACTATCTTGTGTGAAACATTTCCTTTATTGAAAATAAATTCTTCAAAATGTGCCAAGAAGTGAATTTGGAAGCCTGGTGTTAGCTTAATGGTTAAGGTGGTTGGCTTAAGATCTTAGGGTTTAGAGTTTGAGCCCTTGTCGTGCTGTTAAACAACACCAGGTGGATTGACTCAGCCGGTCAGCAAAATGAGTACCAGCTTACTGGAAACGGGCACTGCATCAGTGGCACAACTGCGCTTCCAACAATACCACCAGCATCCACAGGGTACATACAAAATAACAAAACTGTTTGGGCCTCTGAAGGGAAATGAAATTGAGAAATTACCTGTCGTTTGTGCTCATTGCTTTTGATTAAAAATACCATCATAAAATATTTGAAACTTCACCTCCCTTTCCCCAGTGTGATGCTCACCTGGGCCATGTGTTTGATGACGGTCCAGAACCGAGTGGGCGACGTTACTGCATCAATAGTGTGGCATTGACTTTCAAGCCTGCACCATCGGGATAAATGATCAAGTGAAATGGATGAAACATCTATCCGGAAACACGATTCATGGGCATCAATTGGACTCTGACTTCGCTGCAGCACCGAGAGTGCAGAATCTCGTGCCCACTGTTGGTGTCGCATTTTCGTCGAACTTTTGTCGATGTTCAACATCTATTTTGTAAATACTGTTGCTAAGCTTTAATTGGTATAACATATACATTGTGCTTTCTCATAAAAGAATTGTAAATGTGTTCAGTAAAATATCATGTTGAATTCCTTGCAAATGTATTCTGAGGCACCATCAAATTACATCAGGAAAGAAAACTAAAAGGAGGGGTTAAGGGTTGAAAGAAAACTAAAAGGAGGGTTAAGGGTTGAAGGAAAACTAAAAGGAGGGGTTAAGGGTTGAAAGAAAACTAAAAGGGGGGGTTAAGGGTTGAAAGAAAACTAAAAGGAGGGGTTAAGGGTTGAAAGAAAACTAAAAGGAGGGGTTAAGGGTTGAAAGAAAAGCATCCTTATAAAGGGAAAGTACAGGACAAACTGGGGAAAGTTTGTGCACATTTTGACGGTCCCATGTCACTTCAACTCAAGTACATAAAACTTTTTACCGACGTAAAGACCTAATCGAAATTGTTTTTTTTTTTAACTCAAGTTTTTTCAATGGTGAAAATGTCTCTGCCTTATTGAAGCCATTAAAGGGCTGATTTCATGAATGGTATGCATCTAAATGCCATCTGTAAATGAATAATTTGTCTTCAAAATCACAGACGACCGAGTCTGTCACATTGGATCAGTTGGTGGAGAGCTGACTATGGAATGATCAAAAGTTATGCCTGCGAGCGACAAGGCTGTCCACAACTGATGATCATTGCAATGAATGTTTTTGTGGTCATTTAAATTTGGCTTGCTTACAACCTGGCATACATGTGTCTAGACTCTAGATCAGGGGTCAGGAACGTGTGGCTCGCGAGCCAGGTGTGGCTCTTTTGATGATTGCATCTGGCTCGCAGATAAAATTGGAGTTTGAAACTTTGAAAGCCCAATATTTCTCGCGGAAGCTTTACCTATAGTTTGAATGGTGTCGTGCTTCATTCACGTGCAGGGCTGAACTTGGCAGAAGGAGAGAAGAAAAAATGCCTCCGAATTGGCTAAAGCGGTTTTTATTTCGTCCAGTCATGCGGCCGAGGCGACTAGTGATTTCGGTTCCTCCAATGACGTGCCGCCGCCGAGACGCGTCACGGAATTCATCTCGACCAATCACGCGCCACCGCTGAGGCGACAGCATCCCAGAGTCGGCCGGCCGTGCCGCACCTCTCGAGTATGTCAGCCCGTGCGCAGGCCAGCCAGACTCACTTGGGTCAACATCTCCCTCTCTCTCATTTGCTCAAAGCTAACCCTTCGACGAAGATGGCGAAAATAAAAAAGATGAGGAGTATCGTACATTTCAGGACGAATGGGCCGAAGAATTCGCCTTTGTGGAGAGAGCAGGTTCTGTGGTGTGTCTAATTTGCAATGACAAAATTGCATCGATGAAACGGTCGAATATAAAGCGGCACTTCGACACGCGCCATGCTACCTTTGCATCAAAATACCCTGTGGGAGACAGCAGAAAGAAAGCGTGCCAAGAGCTACTGAGCAGGGTGCAAGCCAGCCAGCAGCAACTCCGCGTATGGACCCGGCAAGGTGACTATAATTCCGCCAGCTTTGCTGGATCTTTAGCAATAGTGAGGAACGGAAAACCATTCACAGATGGCGAGTATGCTAAAACGTTGATGCTGGATGTCGCCAATGAACTTTTTGATGATCTTCCTAACAAAGACAAGATAATCAAACGGATACAAGACATGCCTCTGTCGGCAAGAACTGTTCATGATCGTACCATCATGATGGCAAACCAAGTGGAGGAAACGCAAGTGAAGGACATAAATACAGCGCCGTTCTTTTCCCTGGCTTTGGATGAGTCAACAGACGTAAGCAATTTGTCGCAGTTCAGTGTGATTGCAAGATATGCTGCTGGTGATACAGTGCGCGAAGAAAGTCTTGCTGTTCTGCCAATAAAAGGGTCCACAAGAGGTGAGTATTTATTCAAGTCTTTCATGGAGTTCGCTCAAGAAAAAAATCTATGAATGGATAAACTTATCTCAGTGTGTACTGATGGTGCTCCGTGTATGGTGGGGAAAAACAAAGGATTTGTGGCGCTTCTCCGTGAACATGAAAATAGACCCATCCTAAGTTTCCATTGCATTCTACACCAGGAGGCACTTTGTGCTCAGATGTGTGATGGGCAGCTTGGCGAAGTGATGTCGCTGGTCATTCGTGTGATCAACTTTATTGTTGCCAGAGCCTTACATGGTCGCCAGTTTAAAACACTGCTGGATGAAGTTGGAAATAACTATCACAGTCTGCTTTTGCACAGCAATGTGCGTTGGTTGTCAAGAGGGAAGGTGCTTAGCCGTTTTGCGGCTTGCCTGAACGAAATCCGGACTTTCCTTGAAATGAAAGGGATTGAGCATCCTGAGCTAGCCGAAAGTGAGTGGCTCCTCAAGTTTTACTATCTCGTGGATATGACTGAACATCTGAACGAGCTCAACGTGAAAATGCAAGGCATTGGAAATACAGTGTTATCGCTTCAACAAGCCGTGTTTGCTTTTGAAAACAAGCTGGAGCTCTTTATCATGGATCTTGAAACAGGTCGTTTACTACATTTTGAAAAACTGAGACAATTTAAAGATGCATGCACAGCAAGTGAGCCCACTCAAAACTTTGATCTCCACCAGTAAGCTGGCTTCACATCCAGTCTCTGACAGTCATTCAAAGCACGCTTTGGAGAATTTCGTGAGCACACTCGTCTTTTTAAGTTCATCACCCATCCAAACGAGTGTTCACTGAACACAGCCGACCTGAGTTACATTCCTGGTGTCTCAGTCACAGATTTTGAAGCAGAAGTGGCTGACCTGAAGGCCTCAGACATGTGGGTGAATAAGTTCAAGTCACTGAATGAAGATTTGGAAAGAATCGCACGACAGAAAGCGGAGTTGGCGAGCAAACACATGTGGACAGAAATGAAAAAACTTCAACCCGAAGACCAGCTGATTATCAAAACTTGGAACGCGCTTCCTGTCACATACCTCACACTGCAGTGTGTGAGTATTGCTGTATTGACCTTGTTTGGATCTACGTATGCATGTGAGCAGTCATTCTCACATCTTAAAAACATCAAGTCCAACCTACGATCACGTCTAATGGATGAAAGCCTCAACGCTTGCATGAAGCTTAACCTCACCAAGTACCAACCAGACTACAAAGCCATCAGCAAATCCATGCAGCACCAGAAGTCCCATTAATGGTGAGTATTATAACAACATTATTTAAAAGAATAAATTCAGAGGCTTATTATATTCACATTTAGTTGAATTCAGTCTTAAAATATATTATATGGCTCTCACTGAAATAGATTTCCAAATATTTTGCTTTCATGGCTCTCGGAGTCAAAAACGTTCCCGACCCCTGCTCTAGATGGTGGAAAAAGCATGATTGTGGAGGTGGATTGTCCAGACGGTAGAGGAAGACCCTGCAGCATCACTGGCCTCAACCTCAAGTTGGCCTTGGTTTTTGGCCCAGCAATAATACAAAGCGAAATATAAAGGCTATTATGTTGGAGAATATTGAGCTACAGTTCTTATTTTGCAATTCCTAGTTTTTCATGGATGCTCAATGTTGATTCTTCACTAAAAAAAAAAGGTTATTTTGTCCACATGTGAATTTACATTTGGCATGAGTTTATCAACTTGGTAAGAACCATCCATCTCAAAGGAATCATTTTCTATTGCAAAGCCCCCTCCCTCAAAGTGATCACGAAAGATGGAGCTCAAGGTAAGGCAAGCTGTGTGAAAGTTCCCCAGTACAGTATATAATAAAACTAACAAGAGTATTACAAAATCCTCGAGTACTGCATTCACCTTTAAAACACTTGGCCAACAATCCTTCATCTCACTTCAAAACATGGAACATTTACTTCAAAGATTCATCAAAACGTTAAATTGCATTGATGTTATTTGACAAATGTGCCCCTTCTGATTTGTCAGCAAAAACGCCCGAGTGTCCAAATTCCAATATAATGAAAATCTGGAAGAGGAAAAGATGAAAAAAAATTCCTTATGGCTCTGGGTAAATTTCTTCCAACTTCCTTGGCTGTCCTGATAGGCCTTGATCAGAGGAAATCAATGCCTCTGCAGTTTGCAGAGCTAAATGATTTCTCAGTGAGATATCACAATTACACAATGGCATGATGAAGAATATTTATTCAGAGGTCTTACATATTCCTTTAGCTTTCAATAGCAAAACGTTTTCTCGTCATTCAATTTTTAACACTGAAGCTCACGTCACGTTACCACACAGGACCGGCCTCAAGCACAAAAGGGAGGAATTCCTCGGAACTCGTTTGAACAACTGACATACTCTGGGAATGTGTCGCAGACGTAGGACTAAAAGGTAGAGCTTCAATCCATTTTCTCTCCAGAGCTACGAATATCATCGATCTTCAGCACCATCTTGACTACTTGTGTCGCGAGCAAGATCTGCTGTTTCTTCGCAAGCAATGTCTCCACCACGTGCTGTTCTTTCATATCTGTTGACCAAAAATGTTTTTGTTTTAAATATAACCAATGCAACAATTTAAGCATTTTCTGCTTTCACGGTTTTTCGTGAGATTTTTCATTTTTCCCTTGTAAATCACGAATCGCCGGGAACTTGTCCCCCTTTTCTCTATTTAAACAATGCCTCGACATTCACGGCATTCTTCAGGAACGGATCTCCATGGCGAATGCCGGGGTCTGACAGTACCTACATTTTATTGCCCATAAATGGAAGATTTAATATTCTACACATTTTGGTGAAAAATTTCAATCACTGCAGCAGTACAATGATTATAAATATGCTGAGATTGTCTTTCATTCCCGAGTGGTAGAAATTACTCAACTGCTCAAAGGTACACACAACAGAGTTCCTCAAGCACAATAAAGGAAGTTTCTTTTAACGAACCGTTGGTGCCTTTGTTCATGCAGTCAATTCCAAGCCAAGGCTTGCTCTCCTTGAGCTGTTGTGCACGGATGGCTGCTAGTGTCTGGATGGAGTTCAGTCCTGCATTCTCTGCCAAAGCCATGGGCACCACCTCGAGTGAATCTGCAAATGCTCGCATGGCATACTGCTCCAGGTTTGGGCACTGAACGGGGTTTGAGGGAGGGTTAAATTAAATCGAAAAATACAACAATTTGTACTCAAATACACCAATAATTAAAATCAAAAACAAATGCTCAGAGATTTCAAAGTTTCATCCAAAAAGTTACCTTCATCAGGAACTGGGTGAACATTTGAATCACATCAATTAGTCCCTGATTAAGGCCTTTCTGTGGCTGAATCAGTGGACTTTGAACCTTTGCATTTCCAAACAAAGATATGAGTAGGTTGTGCTTTTGTGTTCACTGCACGATGGTTCACGCAATTCAACGATTCATCTCACGTTCACCAACTCGTCATGTACCATGGCCGATGATGCAGAGCATTGATGCTGCTAAAGCAGTTACTATGGCTACAATAGTGGTCGCCACTCCGACTCAGGGAGTCAAAGCAGGAGTTTGGAATTTGTTAAGGGCGCCGGCGATAGCTTGCCTACTCTTTACGAAGGACACTGTGGAATCCAACATCCACCAACAAATGCAGGCAGACGGGACCCCCAGTTTAACATCCATACGAGGGACAGCACACACATTGATGAATCACCCTACCGATGAAACACTAGTAATAACAGCTTATAGCTGGGCTGACATTCAAACCCAGGTTTGCCAACTTGGAGGTGAGTGTGCAGACCTCCAAGTCTAAGGCATCATTGCAAGCGTTCGCGAACTACTACTTTTAAACCTTGCATGCCAATCGGACTTGGAAAGGTATATTCCTTCGGGAATATATTTGGGCTAACATTCGGGAAAGGTATTCGGGCTAACAGTGCTTTGCAAAAAGTTGTGAGCCAGATGGTACCGTGGCTAAATTTCAAACTCCTGCCCTAACCCACAGGGGGCACTGTGCATCAACGGCACAGCCGCATGCCCAACAATGATGCAACCAGCAGCCATGGGCTGCACACAAAGTGAATGAATGTGTATTTGGGTATGTACTGTAAACCGTTATGACAGACAAGTATTGAATTATGAAACTGCTATCAGTTTGGCTGCAGTTTCAGGCTCGTCTCTGAGTCATTCTGTAGCTTTTGACCATCCGCAAGGAATGGTCATCCAGAATGATGGTCCATCTTGTGCATGGCTATTTGACGGAACTTGCTCTACAGACTTGTGACCGACAGAGCTACAATTGCTTGTACACAGCCAACTGGAAATATGCCAAGCCGACAGATGTTCATCTTGTGTACAATGAAAGCCTCAAATGGGAAATTTTCCACATAAACAAATTGGGAGACTCAAAATAATATGCAATGCACAATACGGATGAAAAAATAATTCTTAAATAATAAAATTAATAAATCGATATTCCATTACCTTGCATCTAATTGCTGCACACATGCTGCTTGACAACAACATTCAAGTAAAGAAGAAAAGAAAAGCATTAATCAACCTTGTCAGCTGCTGTGTTGACCGACAATGAGCAAGAGATTTCTGGTGAGCCACCTCCATATATGATGCGATTGTCCCGCACCAAGTTCCGGATCACACACAGGGCATCGTGAATCGATCGCTTGGCTTCTTCAACGATCTGACCACAGTAAAAATAAACAAACGGGCAATGTATATTCCCAAGACAGAGCCAAATAGGCAGAGATAGCAAACTAAATATTGAAAAAAAAAAATATACTTTAACAAAATTTTCCTTTGTTGGAAAACCACCGACAGCCAACCCAGGTACATTTTAGTTTGTCAAGAGAAACTGAGCCGAACGTAGAAACCCACTTCCCCCACCAAATCACCATCTTGTTGCCACCACGGATGAAGATGGTGACTGCACGCGAGTTGTGACACTGCTCAATGACCAGCATGTGTTCCTTGGTGGTGCCGAAGCTGAGCTGCCGCACAAGCCCCGCATAGCCCAGCTTCTCGGGGGTCAGTTCAGAAAACCGTGGAACAATTCTGCCTCCAGTGGCAATAGCGATCAGCTGCACATAAAGTGTGAAACAAGTTTGCAAGCTCAAATAATGCCCAACAAAATGGTGAGCTCATAAAATTATTTAATAAAAATTGCCTACCACCCCTTTTCATGCATACTGTACAGCTTAGCTCGATCACGCTCATTCTTGTTCAACTGCTGGTGAGTCAATAATTAATATTGATGCATGATGATGTGAATGGCTGATTTTACAAACAAAAATAATAATAACTAGAGGTGCGATACTTTACAACTGCGAGCCATTATGGCTGGGTACCATGACGCCCTGCTTTGATAAGACACCTGACCCAGAACGTCCTCTTTATCCAGAGAAAACATTATTTGATTTTTTCCTTCAATCCAATGTCGCCACCAAACCACGTGACCCATCATACATTCGTTATCACCTGCCACCTCATCCTCCCACCACACTCCTTTCACGCTCCCACCCTACCCCTTCCCGCTCCCACCCCACCCCTTTCCCTTCCTCCGTTAGTTACCAAGTGTAATTGCTCATGTTCAGTTTCACGTTCCTTATAAAGAGCTCGGATTGCACACCACTTATGCAGACGGACTATCCCACTGTTTCACACACCACTCATTCACATAATCCACTCCACTGTTTTCTTTCTCCCTCACTCTCATACCATGCTCACTGACTCTTTCCATGCACACAAGCCATCTGACGGCAGTCCGGCAGCTGCTTCCGGGGTCCCGCCAACACCATTCGCATCTCGCATCATGTCGGGCCTTTGTCATCGGCTCCCGTGGGAAAATTTTTATCAATGAAAGACTACGATTTTCTTTCCTCTGCATAACACCAATTCCAATGCCTTCATTGGGCAGTGAATATTAAAGCGCTGCTACAATCGTTGCGAACAAAACATGCATTTCCTTGTTCGAGTCACAATCAAAATGTACCATTGTTTCCTCAAAACGGTGCAGCGTTATTTAATGATAGAAGACTCGACTTCACGATCAGACCAATTAATTACGGAAGCAGGAATTTCACGAAGAAGCCGATGTTAATGTTTATTCACTTCACATAACATGTGCATTACATATCCATGGGATTTTAATAAGCTTTTAAAGTCAGGCTAAAACAAAAAGTATATTTAATGAAAGTCCACGATTTTCTTTCCTCTATAAAATATGAGAATCAACGTACCTTCATTGGGCGGTGTATGTTAGACCATTGCAGCGATCATTGCACACAACATGCATTACCTCGTTTTGAGTTGTAATAAAAATATTCTGCCGTTTCCTCAAAACAGTTGTTATATTTAATGATAGAAGATGCTTGGTTATTTTCAAAAGTACATCAGAGGCATTATTGAGCAATCTGAGCTATGTGAAGCAAAAAATATGGCAGCAATTTCTGGGCTGCTGGAGGGAAAGGCGTGGATTCGCTTAAAGGCGGTGCGTATGACATTTACAGAGAGGCGGGAAGGCGTGGCCTGCAGAATGGGCGGCGCTTATGACCCAGCCACCCACAGACATAAACTTAGCGACACACACACACACACACACACACACACACACACACACACACACACACACACACACACACACACACACACACACACACACACACACACACACACACACACACACACACACACACACACACACACACACACACACAGCCTGGTGTTGGCGCAGTGGTTGGGGCAGCGGCTTGGGATCCAAAATACATATACACACACACATATATATATATACATATATATATATCTATATATATATATATATACATATATATATATATATATATATATATATATATATATATATATATATATATATATATATATATATATATACATACATATATACATACACACACACACACACACACACACGTGTATATATATATATATATATATATATATATATATATATATATATATATATATATATATATATATATATATGATTGAATGGTTATGATAAAATAATTAAACAATTATTTCTCTGAAACCGAATAACCTATCAATACTGGACTTTGCAGTTATGATCCACTACCCTTGCTCCATGTAATGAGATGTGGTTCACTTTGATGCATCAAGCGGTTTCGGAGAAAAAGGTTCTTAAAGTTTCGGTTTTCAAATAAACATGGCTGCTAAACCACGTGAACTACGTCGTTGAAAATTTGCACTCTGCCCATTACTGGATAGAGGCTTACATGTGTGAAGTTTCTTTTGATCAGATAGTGTTCGTTTTCCCATCCAATATTGCTGCCACACCAAATGACCTATGACATCATCATTTTCACACTGTATGCAGCAATGGTGTTGGATGATATTTGGAAAATGTCACTTCAATCGGATAAGCGGTTCCAGAGAAAGTATTATTTAATATTTTTCTTCAATCCAATATGGCCGAACCGTATAAATTATTATTTATCACCCTTGTATCCCTAACTCATGGGAAACATGTCTGTGAAGTTTCCCCTGAATCCATCCAGCCGTTCTGGAGACTTTTGAAAGTTTTAGGGTAAATCCAAGATGGCTGCCAGACCATGTGACCTATGACGTCAAAGTTATCAAATTATATTCAGCATGACTAGTTGATCATTTGGGTGCAGTTTCACCTTGATCTCTAAAGCGGTTCTGGAGAAGAAGAATTTTTTTTTTGAAAAAAAAAACAATATGGCTGCCAAACTACATGACGGATGACATCATAAATCAAAGTGTTTTATAGGCATTGAGGCACAGATTACGTGCATGAAGTTTTAGATTTTTAGGACAAGGATTTATGTTTACACATTTATGGCTGGCCTTCCACTTCACCAATGACATCATTACAAGATCCTTATTCCCCAATGGGAGTAGAATGTCAAGGGCCAAGTTTCAATTTTTTCTGATCAGCAGTTTGAGAGATATAATTCCTTAATTTTTTTTTGTTTAATCCAAGATGGCTGCCAAACCACATGACCTATGATGTTATAATTATCATTAAAATATTCTCCATGGGGGATTACTCCGACCCTGAAAATTCTGTCACAAGCAGTTGCTGAGAAAACAATTTTTTTAAAAATATGAGTAAAAAATAATACTAAAGGCACAAAATGGGACAAAGAAAAAGAAGAACAACAACAATGGGCTTCCAAGCAATTGTTTGGAAGCCGAATAAAAATAAAAATAAACCAATGTCACCCGCAGGGGTCTTGCCAAAAGGTGACCACGTGTGACTTCTTTAAGGTCACACTGAGGTGAACAGAGCTGCTATCCACCAGGAGCGACTCCTTGAGGAATATCTGCCTACGAGAGATTCCGATGAGAATCGTTCTACAGAGTAACCATGAAAAATATGCTTTTGCCTCATAACGTCACCAAATGACGTCATAATGTCTCAAGCTTGACATATCTAGAAAGCACTCACCGAGGTGTTCAATTTGAGGTACTACACGATATGGTTCCTAAAACTTGAAAATTTGACCTTGGGGTCAAATATGCTTGACATGCGGCGCTAACCATGAAGGTCAAGGCCAATCGCCACCAAAAATTAATCAGCTGAGCGCCAGACCATGAACTATATTCCCATGAAGTTTGAAGACGATCCGATCAAAATTACTCAAAAAAGGGTTTCGTCGACTCCCCTGATTTGCAACAAAGTGACCTTGACCTTCAAAATTTTGTGCACTGAAAGGGACCTCTATAGGCCTCTGATATGCGAAGTTACAAAAATTTCCAATGATAACTGTGCTCTGCAGAGTGATTTATATGTGATTACAGACAAAAAAAACAAAAAAAACAAATGAAGGTCAAGGCCAATCCCCACCAAAAATTAATCAGCTGAGCGCCAGACCATGAACTATATTCCCATGAAGTTTGAAGACTATCCGATCAAAATTACTCGAAAAAGGGTTTCGTCGACTCCCCTGATTTGCAACAAAGTGACCTTGACCTTTGACCTTGACCTTCAAAATGTTGTGCACTGAAAGGGACCTCTATAGGCCTCTGATATGCGAAGTTACAAAAATTTCCAATGATAACTGTGCTCTGCAGAATTTTTTATACGTGATTACAGACAAACAAACAAACAAACAAAAAACATACAAGCTGACTAACATATCTTGCAAAAACTTCGTTTTGGCAAGATAATAAAAAATAAAAAAAATACAAGCTGACCAACATATCTTGCAAAAACTTCGTTTTGGCAAGATAACAAATAATCTGAACAGAAACAATAGGGTACCACAGCCTGTAAGGCTAATGGTAGCCTAATAATAAAAGAGGACGATAATCTCATTGTAATGCTCTTATGGCAAATAAACGACTCAGAAATAAATCTCTGATAGCCAGATAAGAAGTATCTTCATTTGCCGGATGTATCCCAATGGTCATCCAGAAGTCACATGATTGCGAGAGCCGCAACCTTCAATAAATTAATGAAGAAAAATTTCTGATTGACCGTCAGTGATTCAGCTCAATACTGTTTGGCATGTCATCAATTTATGTATGCAAGTGAGGAGGGGTAAAAGAGGTTAACATTCTGACATATCTGCATAAATAATAAATGGTCTCCATCACAGTGCAATAAAACGCAGGGCTTAAACTGATTTCTCTGGGAACGACTTCGTCGCAGCGATAGCAAAATGTGCACAGTCAAGGATCCACACCTCGATCTCAGGACCTCCGACCCAGCGCACGGCAGGAAGCTCATTCTGCAGAAGCAAGTGGTTTGCCTCATCATCGAAACCCCACTGGCAGATTGCCAGATTTGCTCCGGTCGCCTTGACCTGTACAAAAAAAAGAAGAAAAGAACACACCAACACACAAAAAAGATGTTTAGATAGTTCAGAAAATAATAAAAATTGTGTCCACGTTTTTGGGACAGAATGACGATGACGAGAGGGCAAAGTAACACCCAAGTTTGCCAAAGAGATCACTCAGGTCGACACCCTCATGCTCACATACCGATTGTACAAGCTATTGGTAATACCCTACATCTCAGCTAGAAACTGAGCATCTTGGAACGTTCTTAGCATCCCTATAAGCTTCCACCCACGGGTCTCACTAAAAACCTGGTTTTCTTTTTGAGAAATACAATTGTTGAAGCAGAGCCTTAATGTGGGCATGTACACCAAGCTTTACCTTATCTGTAAGAAATGCATGTCTCGTGTGTTGTGGGGGAAAGTTGACCAATGTAGTGTTCCCCCCAAATTGCGGAAATATAGTTTTATATTTCATGACCTATCGGTGCCTTTAACTAATGAGTAAAAGCAATTGGTGTCATTAACAAATCAGTAAAGTTACAGGAGCTGAGCTGCTGGAGAGTTCAGGAGGAAAAGTCTGTAAAACCTGCAGTCCTGTAGAGAGCAAAGATTTTTTCCCCACTTCTAATAGATAAACTGCATACAACATGTTGGCCCATGTGTGCCCACCTTAAAACAACCCCAACTAGATAGCTGCGATCACAGAGCGATTGCCAAGGGTTAGCCTCCCATGATGGCCATTTTTTTCAGACTACCTTGACCTTCAGCATTTAAGGCGAGAGCATAAATTAAGAAAATGTGTCCCCATCGACAATTTATCCCTAAAACTCAACATTAAAAGGAAAAATATTCAAGTTACGATCAAAAAAGTGTGTTTTTTGTTAAATCGGTCACAATCCAAAAAAAGTAGGTCAAGTACACAAATGAAATATCAGGTGAAAAACTTTAGTGGCAAGTAGGTACACTATTACGAAGCAAGAACATCTTGGAAGGCCAAGCGGTCTGAGATTCCACAATGGCAAGATTGAGCGATAGCAAAAAAGGCGTAATCTATTTTTCAGACCGCCATTTGACCTTGACATTTAACACGGAGGGGTATGATGTAAATTAATCATAAATGTGCCTTGATTGAGGCTATCGAGCGAGGGCAATTACATTCTGATCAGATAAACCTGAGTCAAGTTATGGTGAAAAATGTAAAAATTTCTGCAATTACGTGTGTGAGGGAAGGTGTTGTGTTTGTATTGTTGTCTGGCTTCCTTCTTGGGACTACAATGCAGTAATTGGTGATTTTTTTTGATCATGTCCTTGAAAATTAGGTCAGGGTCAAAAAATGTCAACCACACTTTTTATTCCTATTACTGATGCAAATTTAATTCTCAAACTCGCAGCCGTCTCCGAGATACAGCTCAGAAATTGGCAGAAAAAAAGAATCCAAAGCACTTATTGGGGTCTAAAACTCTGAGGTACCATTAATAATTGAAGGCACCAATTATATAAACAATCCCAACAAGTGCAAGTCTCCCCCTATCTGACAGGTCGAAGCTTAGTTAACTCAAACATGATCAGTGAGTGCCATCAACTGTACTCATCCCACCGTGGAAGTAGTCAAACAAAAAACGGTTACAAATAAGGGTCCTCTCTGGATAGACAGCATGGTCCCAAATCTTTTAGATGAGAAAGAAAAGAGCAGTTAACCTAAAATAAACCAAAAATATCATTTAACGAGTTGGCAAAGAAAATTTTGTTTATGTCCATGTGTGTGTGTGTGTGACATGTGTGGCAGCTCCATTACAAGCCTTAGGTCCTGTAGTGTATAAAAGAAATGGAAAAACATACACCATGCTGTGGCCTATATTCAACAATGGAACTAAACTTGCACTCTCGGTATTTAACGACACAGCCCCTGCAAAAAAGCAATCATCAAAATCATACGACAATTTATACTATCCATAACAATAAAAGGCAACGTGTGTGCGTCAGTGTGTGTGTGTGTGTGTGTGTGTGTGTGTGTGTGTGTGTGTGTGTGTGTGTGTGTGTGTGTGTGTGTGTGTGTGTCGCCTCCACAACTCCAAAACTATAAAACCGAGCAGTCTGAAACTTTGCAAGCACACCAAGAAAACTCCATGGAAGTGCAGGAGTGAAAATTGGGTCTTTGGGTTGATTAAAACACCCCTTTTGAAGATAATTAACGGCCTTATTAAATTATATCCTTCATCAGGCAATACTCGGCCACCTCGCTCTCTGCGGTCTTGAGGCGTTTCCTGGGTAACCTCATTGGGATCTAAAGCCGCCATGTTTTTTGGCTTACTCAACCTTGTCTTGACTTGGAACAAGCTATTCATCAAAGCTACGAATCGCTGGGTACATTGCATGGCATATAAATTCCTGGAGACGTCAGCGTTCATTTTTTTAATTTCATTTCCGCACCACGAGTATCTCAAACTTAAAAGAATTTCAAAATTAAAGCCCCAGAATCGAACTTACAAGCAGTTCGGACTAGAAAAATGTCGATTTGTCAAATTCGGACATATGTGACATTTTGGGCGTCTCTGGGAGGTGTATGTTGAACATGACGGGTCGGTGATTGCCAATTGCATGCCAAGCGAGTCGTTTCACATCAACCGTTTTGTTGGAGTGCTTGCTTGACTGTCGAAGCCACTTGGTGAGTGCTCTCCATGTTGCTTGGTGGTTTCGGGAAAAAGTACATGTGCTTTCAATCTCACATTGATTAGATGTACGTTTCCGCCTTTGTTGGGTCCCGCAGTGCAGGACGGTTGGCGCCTCGGGATGTGTCTCATCCACTGAAAATGTGCAATTATATTTTTACAGGACATCACTTTGTTTAACCTTGTTGTGCGATAACCTTTTGTAATCCACCCTTCACTTCGACATTGATACTTATAAAAAACAAAAAAACAAGTAGTGCCAGGCACAACAAATCCCGCCCACCCATTTAAGGCATAACGTTATTTTGGGGATCAAATTTAAATTCGATACATCCTTAACCTGAATGTTGATTATAAGGAATAGAATAAGGAATATTTTAGTCTTAGTTTGAAGTCAATTAAACTATTTTTGACGAAGTTATGACCGTAAAATGATTTTGACCTTTCAAGGCCACATAAGGTCAAAGGTCATGGTGTCAAATGAAAGCCAATAAAGGACTTGATACATGTCTTCCATAGTAAACATGCATATTCCTAACCTTTTTTGATTTATAATGGAAAATTTGTAATTTTGACCAATGACCATGATCCCCAAAACTTCGGACCCCACCGATCTTCACAAATATGCATTTTTCACTATCGGAATGGGTAGGATTATGTGACAAATAGAATAAGGTTCACTATAAGCTTAGTTTGAAGTAAATCAGATCATTTTTGACAAAGTTATGAGCGAAAAATGATTTTGATCTTTTCGTGACCTTGACCTTTGATCCAATTGGAACCAAAAAGTTAATGGGGTCGTTCAAGGTTTATTGCCCACCTGTGGCTTCAATTTGATAGTGTTTGCTAAAGCCGTTTTGCCATAAAGTTGCTAACAGACAGACAGACAAACAAACAAACAAAGACAAACAAACCGGACGATTACAATATTCCGCTCCCTCCTTCCGGGGGGTGGGGGGGGTGGGATAATTATCTCTCAAATAACGCTGTTTCAAGGTAAATCTTTGCGTTTGTCGTTTTTATTTAGTGTGTGTGTGTGTGTGTGTGTGTGTGTGTGTGTGTGTGTGTGTGTGTGTGTGTGTGTGTGTGTGTGTGTGTGTGTGTACACATTTAAGAATGTGTAATGGAGTCCTCCCAGGGTGGGCTCAAAGTATCCACCTTCATTTCAGTCAGGACCAAGCTTACTGAAGAAAACTTTCATGATTCATGGACCAAGCTGTGAAGTTTTCTGTTCTCAAAGTTTTGTGTCAAGGGCTCTCTTTGGGATCGTCACTGAGCTCCAGACAGCTTCCAACTGTAATTTGTTTGTGATTATATTCCCAGGGATGGTTTTTATATCTCTGAGGTTATTTGTCATCATTCTCATTGCTCCAACTATCACCGATACAACTTTGGCATTCTTCAGTTTCAGTTTCCATTTTCACTTCATTCTTGGTATTTGGTCATTTTCTTGATTTCTGCATTGTTCAGTCCAAAATTACTGGTATTAACACCTCACTTAGCAATGCCTTCCTCTGTCTTTTTTGTACCCAAGTAGGATATCTGGTCGCAATGCTTTGTTTTTGCTGTTCACGCTCAATGGGATCATGAGGTCGTACGTGAGTGGAACTTCCACGTTTTCAGTACACGCTTATGGTTAATGTTCCCACAAATTTTCTAGAACTGGGATATCAAAGTTTTTGCAGATGTGCCTGTGGTTAACATTACAAACTCTGTTGTGTCTTTGTGTGTACAGCTATTCTGACGAGATATTATTATTTAGTTGTGTTCGGTCATTAAGCATATCACTCTCTTTGCTCATGCCACCTCCACCCCTCACCTATCTCTTTTATTTTATTTTTTCCTCCCCCCTCACCCCCCCACCCCAATTCTTCTGTCACCTTCTCACTCCCCCCCTCCGAATAAAATTCAGCACTCTCCTCCCACGTCTCTGTCTCTCACACCCCTCCCTCCCGCAGTGTGGAGCAACATTTTGTGAGGCATTGTGCTCCCCACCTACACTCCCCCCCTTCCTCACTCTTCTCCCCTTCCTAGCTTCCCCCTTCTTCACCCACTCCTCGCTTCCCCTACCAACTCCCCACCCCTCCCTTCGCGAAGCGACAGGTTGTATTTGCTGGTATACCATATGGGAAGTGTCTATTTGTCTGTTTGACTTCTCGGCACTCATGAACCACTTGACGTAAGGAGTTCAAAACTGGTGGTTGTACTCAGGAGAGGGTGAAAGCATTTGGGGGGTGAGATGTTTGGGCAATGATGAAAACAATTCATGCTTTCAGAGTTTGGAATTCCATTTTTCTTGATGTAAATGTGTAGCGTATACCACCACCTGGTGGGTGCCGGTATTTCAAGTCACGATCAGAGAAAACCAAAGAAATGGGAGAACCAGAAGTTTGTTTGTCTTCTATGCACTCTGAACTGCTGTACGGAAAATGCTGAAAACTGGTGGATGTACCCAGGGTATGCACAGGAACGTTTTAGGCAATAAAAAATATGCATACTCCCAGACACCAAACAGGTTTTGATTTAACATTAAAAGAAAACAACAAGAAGGGCACTCTTCGACATCACCAGATATGCCTCCGCCCACATTATTACATCGTTATAATACTTGTACCAAGTTTGATTTAAATCCCTGAACACAGATTCAAAACATTAAATAGTTCTGGCTGCCAAACCACGTGTCTGATGAGGATGAAATTCAAGACATGTTCCATATGACAACCACATAATAATTGCGAAGTTTCACGTCTATTAATGAAGCGGTTCAAGATAAAAAAAATTTAAAAGATTTTCGCTGAATCCAATGTGGCTGCCAGACCATGTGACGTATTAATTATTTGTGAACACCCTGGTATTCCCAAGGCTTGGGGAACATGTCGGCCATGGGCTAGATAGGGCCACCGTGCACCCCCCCCCCACCTCCCAACAAAACTGTTTTTTTGAAGTGTCTGGATATGCTGAATACGAATTTGAATGTTAACATTGAAAATATTGGGATGCACTACCTCTTGTAGCCTCATGAAAAGGGGTACCCTGAAAAATGAATTTTCGTCATTTGTGCCAAAAGCGATTTCCGTACCCAATCAGAATGGCTTTGAGACAACCCATTACACTGTCAGACTACACATATTATGGCTTCTATGAAACATAATCTCATGCTAGTTCCATGTACGTGTCAAAAATTAATATATCCAAGAGCTTATATAACATGTTGAGTACATGTACTGTATCGTCTTATTAACTGCCCATTACTGTGTTGTAGTTTTCAATAAAGCTTATTTTATCCTGTTTCTTGTTATATATCCTGCTAATTAACCATGAGGTGACATGCCAATGCCAACTGCATTCCACTTGATGCCAAAATGGGTCCAATATCTTGGATACCCGCAATGTTATCACATCCTAAATTGCATATGGTTAATCTCATTGTGTTTGTTAACTATCACCAGAACCTCCATCGAGGTCAATACCTGAAACAGAAATGACTTGGTGCTGAAGAGAAAGCTTGATTTCTCATGAACAAAGATATCCATATTGAAATTGGTATTGTGTGAATTTTTTTTTCCTCCACATAATTATATTTTTAATGTGCAGAATATGGCCATTGGAGCAGTAGTACAGACATCTCCCCCTCAAGGAACTTCAACAACAAATATTCATTTGCAGATTACTCAAGAATTATTCCCATCATTTACATTGAAGCCAACAGGTTAGTTAAGATACAATTCATTTATTTTGACATTAACATCAAATATGTAGTTGTTTTCTCTTTTAGGTCAGAGACAATCACAAGTCAATTATGAATAGCAAAATAACTTTCAATTTTAAATTTAATCACAGATATGACATTTTAAATTTTTTAATGTTGGCTTTCTTATCTATTTGCCGGTTCACAGAGGCTGAGTGCAACCATGCAAAGTGATGTCTGACCCAATGCACTGATCAGAACGTCAAGAGAAAGAAGGCCCCCAACCAAACGCCCGAAGGATGGTGGCAGTGGAGGTCAAGGGACAAGGCCAAAGTCCAGGTGCATCATACACATCCCTGGGCTTCAGTACGGACCTCTCGTGGCATTATCAATAAGTGCAGAATCCGATGACTTAGCTGACCCCAATGATAATTGAGGTAACACCGGTCAACGAGCGCATTATGAGATTAAGGATTCGTCACTCCTTAGGTGTCATTTCCCTGGTCTCTGTTTATGCTCGAACTGAGGCGCGTGATCTCACCGTGAAGGATGCATTCTATGCCACGCTCGAGTCTGTGGTTGATCAGTGCCCCAGACGAGATACACTTCGAGTCTTGGGGGATTTCAATGCATCGACTGGAACTGATAGGGATGGTTATGAGGTGTGTGTTGGTCCCCATGGGTCAGGAACTATGAACCAGAATAGCACCAAGTTCCTTGACTTTGTAAGAAGTCATGGACTTAGGGTGGCTGGTTCATGGTTTCAGCACCCATAAGCTCATCGCTGGACGTGGTATTCCAACGCTGGCGGTGTGGCAAAGGAGATTGACCATGTCCTCATTGACGGTCGTTGGAGGATGATCCAGAACTGCAGGGTCTACCAGAGTGCTCAGTTCCTCAATACTGACCACAGGCTTGTTGTAGCAACTCTAAAGCTGCACCTTAAATCCTGGAGAATGGTACCATCCCAGCCTCGGCTGGATGTTGGCAAGCTCAGGGATGAGAGAGTAGCTGAGGAGTTTGCGAACAGGCTGAGCGGACACTTGGGGAGTCTGGGTGCTTTGGGGAGTCCTGAAGAGTTGTGGAGCGCCTTCAAGACCACCGTCCTTGATGTTGCCGGTGGATGTCTTGGAACTCACCGCAGGGCAAAGAAGAATTTTGTCTCTCAAGGGACACTGGATACCATTGACCAGAGTCGCAGGGCCAGGCTGAATGTCAGAGCTGAGCTGTTCAGGGAGCTGAGGCGTAAAACTGTATGTGCACTGAGGGTGGACAAGGAGGCATATGTGCGAGGAATCTGTGAGGGGGTAGAGCATCACCTGTGGACAGGTGATTCTCGTCCCGCTTACAGGGGAATTCGCGCATTGCGTTCATCCAAGCCCATCCCTCGGAGCACTGCAGTTCGAGCAGAGAGTGGTAGGCTCTTGACAGAGGAGTCTGAAGTGAAGGCCCGCGAGGCCGGTTACTTTGAGCGGTTGTACCGGGCCGATCCCCCAGCTGTCGAGTTGGACGTCAAGGGTGTTACAACCCCTGTTTCTGACCCTCGAATCAACTGTGGTCCACCTTCGCTTGTGGAAACACGGGCTGCGGTGAACCAATTGAAACGGGGCAAAGCTCCAGGGATCTGTGGCATCCATGCTGAACTTCTCAAGGCTGGTGGAAATGCTGCACTCGTGTCGTTGCATGCAGTTTTGTGCTCTGCCTGGAACACAGGCATCGTCCCAACTGACTGGAAGAGGGGCCTTGTTGTCCCTCTCTGGAAAGGGAAGGGTGATCGCCAAGACTGCAACAACTACCGAGGGGTGATGCTGCTCTCAGTGCCAGGCAAGGTCTTTGCTCGGATAATTCTTGATAGGGTTCGCCACCATCTGCTTGAGCACCAGCGTCCAGAGCAGTCAGGCTTTACACCAAAGAGGTCAACGATTGACCGTATCCTTGCCCTTCGTGTCCTCACCGAACACAGACGAGAGTTTCGCCAGGGGCTGCTTGCAGCCTATGTTGATCTCTGTAAAGCGTTCGATTCAGTGAATCGGGATGTCCTCTGGAGGATTCTTGGTCTTCGTGGGGTGCCACCAAAACTGATCGATCTGATGTCTGAACTTTACTCTGGTACTGAGAGTGCTGTGAAGTGTGGTGGTACCATCTCTGACTTATTTCCAGTTGTTACTGGAGTTAGTCAGGGATGTGTACTGGCCCCCACACTTTTCAGCACTTGTATGGACTGGATTCTAGGGAGGATGTCGGAGAAATCAAGTTGCGGTGCATCGTTTGGGAATGTCAAGATCTCGGACCTTGATTTTGCAGATGATGCAGTCATCTTTGTGGAGACTTTAGACTTCCTTTTGGGGGCCCTCGAGGTGCTGAATGAGGAGTCGGAGCCGCTGGGATTACGGGTTTCTTGGGTCAAAACTAAGATCCAGGCTTTCGGTTACATCTTGGATGCTGCTGTCCTGTCTGTGTCTGTTAGTGGTGAGGATGTTGAGGTCATGGAGAGATTCACTTACCTTGGCAGTGATATTCATGTCTCTGCTGGCTGCGAGTCAGAGGTCAATAGACGTCTGGGTCGGGGCTGGGGAGTCATGGATTCACTGGATCATGGGGTCTGGCGCTGCCGGTACCTGTGCGGGAGGATGAAAGTCCGAGTCTTCAGGTCCTTGGTACTTCCAGTCTTGCTCTATGGATGCGAGACTTGGACTCTGACCAAGGATCTGAGACGGAGACTTAATTCCTTTGGTACCAGGTCTCTTCGGAGAATCCTTGGCTATCGCTGGTCGGATTTTGTGTCCAACGAGCGGTTGCTGAGAGAGACTCCGATGACATTTGTTACCTGCATAGTCCGTGAGCGTCAGTTGCGGCTGTATGGACATGTGGCTCGTTTTCCTGACGCTGATCCTGCTCACCAGATTCTCTCAGCGAGGGAGTCTCATGAGTGGAGGAGGCCAGTGGGCCGACCACATGCCTCGTGGTTGCAGCAGGTTGACCATCATCTCAAGGAGATGGGGATGGGCCTGGTATCTGCCTGGGGGATGGCCAGACGGAGGCCCCTGGAGTACCGGCGGAAAGGGGATGCAGCGACGCGCTGTTCTGGCACATGCTCCCATACCTGACCTGACCTAATGTGCGTGAAGTTTCCTCATCGATCTGTCAAGCCGTTCTGGAGAAGATTTTTAAAGGCTTAGTCTTCAAAAAAAATCATAGCTGTTAAACCATGTGACCAACGACGTCATAGGTGGAGAACTTTTTGTTCCTCACGCAAATGCGATCATACTTGTAAAGTTTTGCAGATCTGTTCAGCCATTTCGGAGAATAATTTTGAGGGTTTTTATGTGAACAAAATGGCTGCCAAACCACGTGACCGATGACGTCATGAACCCCCCCCCCCAACCCAATTCAGCACGAAATCTGATAAAGTGTTCAACTAATGCCATTATGAAGCCACCTATGACATCATCAAAATATACCCATCAGAGATGGGGAATCCCCCACCATTGAATGAAAAAGGTCATACATATTCCAGATAATGAGGGAGGTGAATTGGAAACAAGACACCATTGGTCATCATCTCGAAAAAGTTCCCCAGGGGTGAGGAACGTCGTAACCAAAAATAATTGAAATCAGATAAGCGGTTTTCCATTTATTACAAAAAACTTTTTTCAAGATGGCCGCCCCAGTCGGCCATCTTGGATCCGGCCACGCCCAAAATCAATAGCGTTCTTCTTTTTCAGGTGGTACATGTGTGAACCAAATTTCAAATCGATATGGCAAACAGTTTATGAGTTGTCGCACTCACAGCTATAAATGTTGATGCCCAGCCAGCCAGACGGACGGACTGACAGACGACCCGGGTGACAACAATATCCCCCTTCCGCCACGCGGCGGGGGATAAAAAACTAAAAATAAAAATAATCACACTGTACTTCACATGTGCAGTTTAATTTTTTTTCCATGGAGCATTTTGAAGATAGAGGTCCATTGTTTTTCCTTTTTTTCCAACATGGCTGCCACACCACATGACCGATGATGTCATAATTATCATAAAAAAAACATTCTACATGAATAGTCGCTCCGATGCTGAAAATTTGTCAATCGGATAAGCGGTTGCAGAGAAATGAGAGATTAGCACGGAAAGACATATTGTTACGTCTGAGGGGGGAGGGTATGCATTCAAAGGGTAATTAGGATGTTTAATTAGGTATGCCATGCTGTTCGAGTGTACCAGGATCTCGATGTAATAAGTAGCAATTCAGTGGTGATAAGTTGTCTCGTAAATGTCCATTTCTTTAAGGGGGAAATGACAATTGTCACGTAATGAGATAGGGAGACGGGTTAGGGTAAGTGTGTCTGCGTAAACCCTTTTAGTATTCCCTGTAGGCTTGCCGTGACGTAACAGGACAGTGCTGCGGATGGCTCCACCCCTTGATCACGATTGGCGGAAGGCGACGGCGGAGGGCCAATAAAACGGCTTCATTGGAAGTGACGAGGACTCGAGTATAAAAAGGTTCTGTTCGGGAAAAGAAGTGGAAGAGGAGTCATAAAAAGAAAGCGTCTTGTCGAGGCTGTGGGTCTCGGAGCGTGCTCTCTTGTTGGGCTGGTTCGTTCCTCGATTCGTCGTGTCTCGTGGCCGAGCTGTGCCTCGTGCCTCACCTCTGTTGGCTCTGGAGTTCTGCTGGCTCAGAGTACGGGACCGAACGGCGGGCGGACCTGCCTCCCTCTCCTGCTCGCATCTTGGCGCCAGAACTGGCTCCCTGGCGGCTGTGAGCGGTCTTGGGCTTAGACCAGGAGGTCGACACCAGACGAGCGCGACGCCAGCTCGTCCGGCGCCAATCCAGGGACTGTTGCGTCGACACCACGGGCCAGCCTGACCACCAGGACCAGCTACGTTTTGTGTGCGTGTTCCTGGCGCCTTAGAGGGTTTGAGATTTGTATATCCATTGGAATTGTTTGTGTTTTCCCCACGCCCGAACCCACACCACCATCCCGTCGAATCTCCCCGGATCCCTCCTCTTGTAGAGTCTTATTATTATTTCTGGTTAGAGAAATAAACATTATTAACTCAGTGAAAAGCGACTCGTGCCACCTTCCTCGTCCCGTTTGCTGTAGAGCGATTAAAACCGCCATCTTTGGCTTATAAAAAATAAACCGCCTCCATCGTTTCGGCTCGTTCTACGTTGGCGGGACTGTTCAAGTCCCGTGGACATCACAATATGTTCAACCCAAAAAACATAATGCCTCCGGTGACTTAGTCAGTGGAGATGTTGAGCATGATGAACATCATGGGAATCATGGCAAAAAAATCAAAAAAAAAAAAATACTTGGCCAAAAAAATATAAAAAAATAAAAAAATACATTTTATCATACTCCTGGAAGTGGTGGAAACCAGTATTACGGATCGTAATTTAAAAAACACACCATCGACATCATAGAAGTGGGGGAATTAATCAGTCCATAAAGACGGGTTATTTGGTAGTCGATACAATTGAGTTTTGATGGTTCAAATCAGGATTTAAAAAAAAAACAAAAAAAAAAACCCATTTAAATATGTGAATAGCAGTCAGTGAAAGGCTCAAAACTGTTAACCTGTTCACACACTTGACAAAATAAATAAATAAATAAATATTATATGAAGATAGAAAGAATAACAACATCCATACTTGAGAACAAGAACAAGTTCAATTTTTTTTTTCCTTTTTTGAGAAAAGCTGACCTGTTTGACCATCTCATCAAACTTTTCCTTTTCAAACCTCTGCACGGCCTTGAAATCCTCCACAGACGTCACATCCAACTTGTGCTTGGTTTTGGGCTTTGGTGGCTCAAACGGGCATGTCAGGATGGCTATCTTTGCATCCTTCACCATCTGTGGTACCAAAATGGCCATACATGTTAAAATATACATTTACACATGACTGGGATCTGGACTGAAAAACTCCAATACTATTTCAAAACATTATTACTCAAGCAGTGTGGGGACAGAGCAAGGAAGCTAAAAACACCAGGCCTCAATAACAAAGAACATTTGCTCCCCCCCCCCCCACCACCCACTCACCCCAAGAAACAGCAATGGAACAACATGCAAAACAAGGCATCGACAAATTATTTACAACTAGCAGAGTACCCATCCCACAGGTGAGCTTGTTCCAAGCATGCAAAACGTTCTTCTGACGTATACCTTTATTTGGGTGGTGTATAGGTAACTGACAGCGAGCTGCCTCAATTGCTTCAGAAAATGGAAATAAAAATATCCCTGGTTACATGCATGCAACAAAAACATGCCGATTGCCTACAATTCAAATCACCTCAATGCACTGGAAAATGTGGGGACAGGAATACTGTAATAGAATTATAAAGGCTGGGTGGGCGAATCCCCCTTACCTGTGACTAATATTTTAAACCACCCATTAGCCACTGTGGCTAATCCATGTTTTAATGTTTTTTTTTTTGTTGTTTTTTACCAGTTTTAGATGAATTTTGGTTAATTTTAGCACAGAATTCAACCTTCGTTGAGACGGCCGCCATTTTATATGTTTTGATTACGGGAATCACGCATGATTTCATACAACCTTATATATACTAACTTTAGTCGTTTTAAACTAGTTTCTAGTTAAAAATAATAATAATAATAATAATAATCGACCAAAATTACGCATGATTCCCATCTCAAAATTTTGAATTTTTTTGAAAAAAAATAAAAAAATTTCCGGAATGATTCGGCGCTACATGCTTCGTTGGGTCAGTGGTTGCCAGGTGAGTTTTGACACAATCAGTAGTAGTACGAGTTTGTTTGGATGAGTGAAGTTGATGGGTGAGATTGGTTGGATGAGTGAGTTTGACTGGCATGAGGTTGGTCCAATCCTGGTCCACAACCACCCCCATCCCCACTACCACCTACTAAAGGCACAATGACCATACCACTCCCCCCCCCCGCCACACACACACACACACACAAACCATCACCACAACCATCCCTCACAATCACCACCTCCCCTGATGGTCGTTCATTCAACCAACCTCACCCATCAAACTCACACATCCACCTTAAAATTAACTTATTATTTCATGTTGCTAAAAAAAAAAAACTTTTGAATAAAATATGTGGCCATTTCCTTTCTCCTGTGTCTAATCATTCTAAACCTGGATTAGCCACAGTGGGTAATTATTTTTGAAAGCCAGAGCACACCCAGAAAGGGTGGAGACTTGTGATAACCTCCCCCACCCAGAGCGGCGCTACACGAGACATTTTGAATGGCAATTAAATTTACGCTCGATCATGAGCATCATTTATTTTAACTGATCTGATGCTGGGGCTCATGGAAGAGCTTGTACATTTATCATTTATCACATGAAGGACAAAGACATTTGGAGAAGTCAGTGTACTTTTACACTCATCACGAGTCGACAACATAGAAATTAACAGTATAATGACAGTGAAACATCATAAACTTTGGATTGAGATAGCAATGGCAAACAAGCTTCAATGTCAGCAATATAGTCAGACTTGGATTCAAAATCCCATTGCCGAGACAGACAGACATTCGAAAAGGCGATTCAACAAATCGTACGTACAGAACGCCCTATAACTTGTCACTCGCTCAACGATTACCACCCACACAAGCCAAGAGCAAGGGAAGGAGTGATGGGGAAGGGAATCATTTTTGTACATATTGTTGTGGTTACCAAATTCGCAAACCACCATTCAGGCCCCTTAGGTGAGGTATCTCGGTAAGTGCATGTGTAGTTAGGCCCAAACCCGTTGTCTAGTGGGAATACATGTCATTTATGCGTGCTGCGACTCTTCAGGATAGCCGTTTTTCTTTTACTATCTTTAATTTGGACCAACCGCCATGATTACCACCACAATCACAACATCAACCACCAACCACAACGCCGCTTCACCACAACCGCCACGACCTTCACGTCACACCTCGCAACCGTAGCATCGCCACCGTTCTTGCCCCGCTGTGGGTACCGGTGTTGGACTCGTGCAGGGCGCGCGTCGAACAGCGTGTACAAAATCACGGATTTTGTGCTTCAAAAACGGATCAAAAACGACACACGCCCACTTTTTGCCGTCCAATCGGTGAGCGAGGGGCGATTTGGCCCCGCCTCCAGGACGATCGATATATGCAAATTTGTGGATCAAAAAGCCTTCACGCCCACTTTTTCTCGGGCCAATGGGGAGCGAGGTGAAAGGTCAAAGGGAGGGGGTCAAAGGCGAAGCTACGGGGGGGATAAAAGGACCGTGTTCGTCAGTCAGAAGAGAAGAGAAGAGCAGAGTCAGAAGAGTCCAGAGTCGAGAGTCGGAGAGTCCAGAGGCGGAGAGTAGGAGAGTCGGAAGCAGAGGGTCAAGACTTCGCGGGCGGTGGAGCTGCTCGTCGTGTGCGTTGGAGTCGGAACGGAGGGGACGAGCTGTGGAAAGGCGGCGACACCAGATGAGGGGGTGCTCGCGTCGTGCAGGGAGCCGACAGCGCGACCTGGCCGAGGTGGAGACGCACACCAGGGATAATAAAGATCCTCTATACCCCGAGCATCAACAACCCCCTCCTGTTTCCCCCCGCGCTGAGATAGTGCGACCAAGGGGGCCCCTTTCCCACCCCCTACCAGACACCCTCCGCGAGGCCCGCGGGTTGGGGCGCCATCGCCGCTCCGCGTCTCATCACCAGATGGGTAGGCGCGACCCGGTCTCGGCCTCAGGCCCGCCTCATTCTTGGGGGTATTTCTTTTCCTTGGTTTTGGGTATGTGTTGTCGGCGCCGTCTGTGAGGTAGAATTGTATAAGTGTTGCCGTGTGCTCGGTAGTCGGTATTAGCTCTGCATTGTGTTTTCGCTTTTACATTTGCTTTTTGTGTAAATTGCATTGTGTCTTTTCTGTGTGCATTTGGTGGAATTGAATATGTGTGCTTCCCGTGTGCCGCGAATAAATGTGCTTTTGTGTTGAACTGTTTCCCGCTTCGCTTCGTCATTTCTCCCATTGAATCCTCATCTTGCTTCACGTAAAGGGTTGGTAGTGGGCTGAATACGCCCGATAATTAATTGAACCGTCGAGGTCGACGATAACACCGCTCGGTTATTCTGATAGTACGGAACGGGTCGTTTAAGTGGCCCGTGTCCGAAGTCGACCTGCGGCGAGGTGCGATCGCCCGGTCTACCCTCCGCGTGGGTACTTAGGTAGGTCGAATTTGGCGAGCAACCCTATCCCACGCGGGGGCTGATTGGCTCGATCGCGGTGAGACTGAAAGGTCCACCCGTGACTGGTTCCCGGCGTTAGTCCGAGAGGGTCACGACTGGATTGTCCGTCCGGTGGGCGACGTGCCGCGATTCGAGTTACGTGGCCGTCGCACGCCGGCGGGCGCGAATCCGCAACAATATAATATTTCGAACATCTTCAATTAAAATGAAACACCGAGGCTTGGATACCTATCGTGTGATCGAGTCGATTTGGAATTGGCAAAAGCTTGATTCAAGCGGCTGAGATAAATCACTTTTTGAATTAACACCGAGGGCAATGGATCATTGCAACCGATGTCGAGTTTCCAACATCAGATATCCGATGGCGGATTCCTCAACACTCACATCCACGTCAAACAAGGAAGCATAGGAGTGCTTCTTTGTAATGAGACTCGATGCATAAATATTTTTAAAAAAGTGATTGGTTGTCGAGTTGAGAAAGCAAATATGTACACTTAACACAAAACGGTTGTGGCTGAGCGTTATGCTGTAGAATCACACCGTAGTTCAAGTGGTTTAATCCATTGTGTACACGAGAGCAGCCATTGCAATCTACGAGCGTTTGCGACACCCACATTTAACATACGGCTGCATCTGTTTGGGGTAATGGAGGAATTTTTATATTTAACATCATGCTACTTACTTTCGGCATCTGTGGGTGGCTAAAGTCTTTGTCGACAACCACACCGTGTACCAGCTGCGTATCCTCCAGCTTGCCTCCAACTTTCGCTTCAACCTTTATCAGCTCAAAATCCACATCCTTGTGCGGAAGGTCAGCCACCGACAGCACCGCTTTGACGGCAATCTCTGCCATCTGCCTGTGGCAACGATTCACACTACAAAGGAAAACAAACATTGGGTCAGTGGATGATGTAAACCCTTCTTACAATCATTTGAAGCTTCGCAGAGACAAAATTCCGACTTTTTTTCGAAGAGCATTTTTGGTCAGAGGATGGAACTTGTTGCCCATCGCAAGTTGCCTTGAGGGCATGACGTAAAACCATCAACTGTGGCCCGATAGCACGTGCCAAACAGCACAGACAGGTCAAGCAGATTGAACCACTACCGGTGGCCATTGTTGAAAATTTAATGGTGACATGATATTCCTCTGTAGATCACTACACATCACAAATGATACAGGCAACAAGCTCTGTCACAGAAACTTAAAATCCAAAACCTTAAAACTTGTGCCTTCAATTAAATTTAACTCAACTTCTGGCATGCCGGTCGAGTGCCCTCATGACTCAGCCACTGCGACATATAGGGAATTGCCAAATGACTCCATGGACCTCAAGTTTTCAACTCATTCATAAAGACAAAAAGCTATCCCTTCCCTCTTGCAATCACATGGTGTGTATGTGTGTATGTGTGTATGTGTGCATGCGTGCGTGTGCGTGTGCATGTCCATGTTCGACTTACAAGCACTCCTGAACCGATGAAAAGAATGAGATTGCATTCAAGGTGTGATGTGATAGTTTTAGGGGGTTAAAAAAATAAAATGAAATAAAATCTCAACACAAATGTGCATCCACCTGGAAGGAGGCGTTCCTGAAAAATGTCGTGAATGTCAGGGCATCGTTTAAAAAAAAAAAATAATAACATGGTCTAGGCTCGTAGAAGAGTGATTACACAGAACAAATCAGGACACAACATAACAAAGGGAACAGCAGGAGAAAGGGGAAACAACAAGAGCAGGGTGGAGGGAGAAAATAGACAGAGACAGACAAACAAGAGATGCAGGTAACGATGAGGGGTAAGGGAGAATGCAATGGGTGGACAATATGGATACAGAAGCAAAATTGTATTTGACCACTGTGATTTTGTCAAGGTCTGAGGAGAGTGGAGAGGCTGCTGCCTGACTGTCAGAAGGATGAGAGAGGTCACGGCAGAGAGTGGGGTCATCAGCAGAGAGAGATGGAGGATTTTCCAAAGTGGCTGAGATCACTGATGATGATTAAGAATCCTATTGGGCCTCGAACATTGCCTTGGTGTACTCCAGTTTTCACAGGGAGCGGAGAAGAAATGGTTCCATTGAGAGCCAGAGGTTGTCCAAGAGAGTGGAGTAAGTCAGTAATACAAGAGTGGAGTTGGTCTTGGATTCCATAGGCCTACAGTTTGGGAAGCAGGGAGGTGCGACCGTATCGAAGGCAAGCGATATGTCGACAGACAGACGGCCCTGATTTCATGTCTGATAGAGGGTCTCCATCCAATGTGGGGAGAATAGAAGCAGCATGTCCAAGGTAGAGTGACCAGGTTTGAATCCGAATTGATGATCTGAGATGAGGCTGTTGGAGAAAAGGATTTTATTTCAACTGCGATGATGGATTCCATGACCTTGCCGATGATTGGAAATACAGTACGCTCATTGGGCTGTTGTCAGGGGAATCCATTTTTACACCATTATGTAATGCTGTGATGTTGGCCGATTTCCAATTTCCCAGATGGATATAGAAGACTAGTCCTGAATTGTCAAAACACGAATATGTGAAGAACGATCCGACATATGTCAAGGAATATGCAGGATCCGACATTACTCCAACTCTGGAGGCAAAACGCAGTCCGTAATTCTGGGTGAATTAACTGACTGCAAGGAAAGGTTCTTTGTAAGTAATCGTAACTACATTTAAGAAACAAGAAAGAGAGCAATCAGAGATTTCAAATCCTCACCAGGACTTGTTTTGTGTGGAGTTTGTGTAATTTTGTGTGGTGTTTGTGTACTGGGGTGTTACGTAATTAATAGACAATTAGAACTGCCACTTTATAACCGCTGGCAGTAATGACCGGGTACCAAGACGTCCCGCTTTGATCGGACACTTGACCCTGACCCATGATGCTTATTATTAATAAATGGATTTTTGAATGGATTTAAAATAAAATCAATTCATATCAAATGGGAGACCAAATAGGTTCAGTCCTGCATTGGAGTAATAAGCAGAAGGAACCCGAACAAGCAAAAAGCAAAGATGAGGTCATCAGGAGAAACCTGGATATGATTCAGCTGCTACTCCTCTACCTTCAAGCACATCCAGGCACAGACAAGTGAGTCTTATTGGAAAAACAAAAAAAAAAAAAAAAAAAAACCTTGATCAAAAAATAAATAAGTAATAATAATAATTCTGGCTGCCAGACCATGTGTCTTGATCAGTTTAAATTTACATATATATATATATATATATATATATATATATATATATATATATATATATATATATATATATATATATATATATATATATATATATATATATATATATATATATATATATATATATAAATATTGTAATCGATTTCCACCCGTTCGGCATGCGCACGACCTTTTCAGCCCAATCCAGGTCGGGCGTCCACCGAACGCGACAATCTAGTCGTAGCTTCCGGACAAACGCCGAAACCCAGCTATGGGTGTTTTTAATACACCATAAACTCGCCAACTATTCTGTCCACCCACTACAAGGTCAATCGCCGAATTATCGATATACCTAACTATTCGCGCGGACAGAAATGCCGGGAGTTTATACCTTGACGGGGCCTGCACGAAAACGAGCCGCTTAAGCGGCTCGTTCCGTATGCGAATGCCGAGCGGTTTTAATTCGCCAGATCCCGTCGGACCAGATTATTTTATCAGCTTTATAATCAGCCAGCTAATTTCCCGAATGCATCATGGCAGTCAATGGAGAAAGTGACACAACAAGCGGGTTGACATTCAAACAACAGGTATTTATTTCCACCCAGCACGGAAGCAGTCAATGGGGGGATGGGGACAGGACACGAGCAAAAAGCCTACAGCAGTTATATCGGAAAGCAAGTATATACAGGCACTTAACAACAATTCTACTCAAGGACAAGGCGCCACAGACTTTCATGCAAAACCCAAGAAAGAAAGAATCGGGCTCGTGAGCCTTTAATGCACTCAGGGCCGGGATGACCGGAATAGGCCTTGAGAGACCGGGCAGGTTACCTCGTCACCCTTGTGGTGACTCGATGGATCTTTATTATCGGCGACCCCTGGTGTCTCCGTTCAGCCTGGTGCGTTGCGAACGTGCCAGTCGCTTGGGTGGCCTGACGAGCAGCTTGTACGGTTCCCCTCGGTCGTCCAGCCTTCACTGCGGCCTTGCCTAGCCGACGACGCGCTGGAGGAGTGAACGGGTCTCGACCCCGGCTTCCTGGTTGCGCTGACAAACCTTCCAGTGAACGAACTCCACTGCTCCGATGAACCAACTCAACTACTCCGACCAACGAATTCCACTCCGCTCGCCAGCTTCACCACCAACTGCTCGGCTAACAACCGAATGTCCCACTCGCCAACTCCTTCACTGTGACCCGGCCCAACTGCTCAACCGACGACTCGGCGTCTCTCCAACCACTCAACTGCCTTGGCGAGCGAACACGGCTTTTTATAGCTCCAAGGGGAAGGGCCGCTGTGGGCTGCATCACCCGAAATCAGCGCCTTCCCCTTTTCACCTTTGAACCTTCACCCAGGCTGGATCCGCCCCTCTCACTTCTGATTGGCCAGCTCTTTCAGAGGGTAATGCCGTTTTGATCAGATTTTGCCATGATATCGCCGATCAAACGCGGACGTGGTTGTTGTTGTGACGATGTGTTTGTTTTAAAATAAAAGAGAGAGAAAGAATAACGGCTAACTCAAAGATGCACAGCCCGGCACACGAATAATTCCCTTTATACATCAGTGGGGAATTCTAACCTAGAACACACACTTATCGAAATAACTGACCTCTGGGGAACCTGAGTAGTGTTCTGTGAATTTCCACAACCGTAACAATATGTTTTTGGCCTGATCTCTCAATGGTGAAGAACCACTTTAAAAATTAAATAATTCTCGTATCCAGATCCGGATTCAGATCATCACCAAATCAAATTAATCATGTTCACACACCCAACCTGTCCACCAAGTTTCATCCAAATCCGTCAGCAAATGATATCATGTTATATATCAGTTCAGCACGATCTCTCAATGGTGAAGAATCACTTTAAAAACTACAGGGGCACTCGGTAGAGCACATACCTCCGCCATGTAATGCCTGATCCACAAGAACACATTGGGCCCGATCCATTTTTGAAATATCGTGCTATACAGTACTATATTGTTTTTGGCCCCATTTCTCAATGGTGAAGAATCACTTTAAAATTCTCGTAGTCAGATCCTATCTTCATCAAAATCTATCATTTCGTCCTTGTCACACAGCGAACCTGTCCACCAAATTTCATCTGGATCCATCAACAACTTTTTGAAATACCATGTACACAGCCAAACAAACAAACAGACAATGGGGTGAAAACATAACCACCTTCACCCTTGGTGGCAGAGGTAATTTGTACTATGCCATCAATGTAACAAATAAAATGTTAACAAACACTCATGATGTAAACGAACATAAATGCCATTCCAATGTGATAACCAATTCAGACGAATCTGCCGGCGAGGAAAGGTGTATACGTAACACCGACGTACACACACGAAATGCTGCCTGGCAGAATCTAATCACGGTAAAGCACTTGCAAGCTTTTGTACCCACGTAGCTTCCACAAAAAAACAGCTCATAGAGGGGGAGCACTCGGTAGAGTGCAAAACCTCCGCCGCCAATACTGCTAGGTCACTCAAGTGAACCTGATATCCTATTCATTCAATTTGACGTCAACGGTGCTCACAGAGTTATAGTTTGCAACTTTCCCTTTTAACTTTTACATACTCAATTCATTCGTCATAATCCTCGAGACAGAAATTGATTTTACGTGGGTATATCCACCTGAAGTTCCAAAATCAGCCGCAATTATAATTTTGGCATGTTTTTTGTTGGAAATCACTTATAACATGGAGAAATGCAAAAAAAAATTGAAATTTTGTTGAAAAAAAAGTTGCAAAAAACTTTTTTTCTCTAACAATTTTTTTTTGGGGGGGGGTTGGAAATCACTTAAAACATGTAGAAATGCAAAAAAAAATCAAATATTTTTTTCAAAATGGCCGCCATAGCGGCCATCTTGGATTTTGGACCAAGTCCGAAATCGAATGGCATGATCCTTGGACCAGACCTAACCCCCCCCCCCCCCACCAAGTTTCATCGAAATCCGTCGAGGAGTTTTTCCATAATACTGTTCACAAACAAACAGAAAGGGGTGAAAACAGTAACCTCCATCCATCCATCTTCGATGGCGGAGGTTAATAAAAAACACACACACACACACACACACACACACACACACACACACACACACACACACACACACACACACACACACACACACACACACACACACACACACACACACACACACACACGCGCGCACTTAAAGGCCATTTTCCCCGCTAAAGCGGGGGTTAGCCGAATAATAAAAAAATACCATGGGAGTAATTTACATAATAATGGCCATGATGCATTATTGCATAAGCATTTCACCCTCTCCAGATGAAATGGGTTAATAAACAAATAAGCATATCAGAATAGCACCTAAATAGACTACAATCACGGCATACCTTTCTGCTGATGAACATACGAAAAGCTCTGCATGGGTCTTTACAAAAACTACGGATTTCCGTAAAATACTGAAGGAGTTTCACCCATGTAAACCCAATCGAAAATCTGTGGCATCACTTGAAGATTGCTGTCCTCCAAAGCTCCCGACGCAACCTGACTGAGCTAGAACGGTTTTGTACAGAAGAATGGGCAAATATTGCTCAATCAAGGTGTGCAAAGTTGGTGAAGACCTATCCCAACAGACTCACAGCTGTAATAGCTTTCACAGGTCTGAACTCAGGGGTGTGGAGACACTTATCCAACCAAGATATGTTTGTGTAGTATTTTAAATTAATTTTGTGAAATTTGTGGGTTACGATGTGTAAATACAGATAGAAAAATTCTGATTTGATGCAATTTAATTCCAGGCTACAAGGCAACAAAAGGTGAACATTTTGAAAGGGGTTGTGGACTTATCGGCACTGCATGTCTTGGAAGCAAAACACAAGGTGAGCCACTTCCTCATGCCATACACAATAAGGTGGCATCATGAATGAGTTCATGACAAGTTGTACAAACCAAGGCAAAGGCTTACATTTTGGAACCAAGCGTTGTCATTGCAGTCTGGATGAGGGGCTCTAGATTATTAGGGTCCACTGGAAATGAGTCAGCGATGGAATCTAGGTGCTTGATGGCAACATGAGCAGCCTGTTCATAACCATCTGCAATGCGTATTGGGTGGATCCCACGGTCCAGCAGCTGTTCCGCTTCCTCCAAAAGAGCACCAGCCAACACTGAACAACACAAAACACAAGTTATTTCAAATACCTCAAAATAGATAATGCAACCATGACAACCATATTTCATCACGTTATTTATTCCACAAGGTCTTTGGCCATCAATGAACAATCACTTTGAAACTGTGGACAAAAAGTGTGACAAACAGATGCTACAAACCAACATACTTGGCTTAAGTATTTCAGCAAGTAACACGCAGACAGGGGTGAAAACATAACCTCCATCCACCTTCGGCAGCAGAGATAATATTCCAGCTTTTTAAAGATACATATCAATCGATTGCTTAAAAATTATATAAATGGCGAAATTACATTTAACATATTGGGAGATATGAAGGAGAGTTTAGTTACATGGTCATATTAATAAAGTAGAATTTTCATAAGTTTATACACTTATTTGTGTCAATGTAGGGTCTGGCAATGTATCCATATACCAGTTATATCGATATTGTTGCGGAAATGGGCCTTAGTGGGTTATTAAATATAGGATTAACCCAGATCCCCCCTTAAGTGCATGTTTAGCCAGGTTGTTTGGTAATCGGACGTTAAATGTGTGTCGGAAGGTGTAGCAGGCAGTCCAGTGTTCATACAGTGGTAGTGTACCGAGAGGCGCCTTCTTTTTCCTTGCCCCCTCCGAACCAGTCAACAAGACGTGCCAGCAACCCATTCGCGGAGAGCTGCTGCAAACTCCAATCACGTGTCCCCGGAGGTGGTCCGAAAAGCCTGCCCCAAAAGGCAAGAGGAACTGCTTTGTCCTGTCTGTCATCTGCTTTATGAGGAGTGACTTGATGAGCTGTTCCTTCTTGGCCATGGATCCAGCATGTGGGTCATCCCCAGGTTCATCCTGAGTCGAACCACAAAGCCTCTGACTGTACTTACTGCCTGCACAGCTCGACCACGTCTTTTCATCCCATCGATCCACCTGCAGAGTCCAACACCCAGATTTGGCCTAATCTGGTGTACAGGCCAGGCCTGGATTCGCATACTGGACCTTGTGAAAAACCAGCTTGAACACACACCAGATCTTTCTCTTGTGCCGTCAATCTCACAGAGGCTGGAGGCACCGAGGCTGCATGCGTGAGCTGTGCCGATAGGAGTACGTCGCCGCCATCTTGCGACGCTGCATGATCGGGCTGGGTGCTCGAATCCGGCAACAACGGCTCGTCACGAGCCGCATTCATGCCTTCGACACCTTTCCTCTCGTCCATGAGGCACCACCAAGTACTCCGTGTCTTGTATGCATGTTGTCCAGGCCTAAGGCTTATTTTGCTAGGGCTCCCTTCGAAACCCATATCCATAGCTCCCTAGATAAGAGCAGGTTATAGATGAATGATAACATTATCGCGAATGCTTTGCTTGTGTCGTGTTGTCCGATGTTTTCCCAATAAACCTGGCTGATTCATACGAAATTTGCTGCCCTGAATTTATTTGTGTCGTGCTGAGGAACAATCGCTCGATTTGTATTTAAAACCAAACTGGCTACGGACTGCGGCAGACTTCGCTCGGTCTCTGATCAAACCCAGTCTGTAGCCGGGGTGTACATCCCCAACTGGCAAGGCACAGGGGTACTTTGGTATCGTGATCTTGGGCGCGTGACCCGAGACCTGTGCCTAACTGGCCGGCGATATAACCCCTGAGACGGCAGTGCTGTTAAGCGCTGCCGTATCTTCAACAATATAACCGGCATTGGAATTCTGAATATACTGGTATACCGAAAAAGAAAAAAATGGGAAAAAACAATCCCCCCCACCCCGAAGCACCCCCAAAAACCCATCAAATCGAAGAAAGATTTGTACAATCTTTAAATACAGTTTATGATTTAAAAACCTTGAATGCAATCCGTGTCTCAGCTACACCAGGAACAGTGGAACGTATAACGTCAAGACGTACCAGGAAGTTATTACACTAGGTTTTAACTTTTCACCAACACCACCCAAGCTTCGTACAAGCAATCACGTTTTTGTTTGCCCTTGTGGCTGCTTTTAAAGAAATTGCCAATTGGTTATTTTAGATGAATCAGGTGTGCTTTTGAAAGCCTGTGCTCATTCCCGACAGGGTGATCCACGGTCGTCATACCGGTATAGTCACATCGGCACAGCGATCTGTAATGATGATGCATACTGTGCAGGTTACAAATTCTGATCTTGCTTTAAAACAAAATCATTTTTAAAACAAGTTGAAGTTGGAAGCAAAATAACCTTCGCATCCATCCATCAATTGGGACCACACTCTGTGCAGCCTTAGAAGCAGTCTCCTTGGCTATTGGGCACAATCCTGGATGGGTCGCCACTCCGACAGGATACCAGCAAGCTGACACTCATTTTGCCGACCTTGGAAGGATGACAGACAGTCAACCCCACCTGGTATTAATTCAACAGCAGAGGGGGATTTGAACTCAGGATCCGAGGATCCCAAGCCCATCACCTTAATCATCAAGCCAACACCAGGGCAAACCTTCTCATGATGGGGCAAAAAAAGCCCCGTGTGTCAATGATGTGTACGTCATATATGAATACGTAATGGGCCATTGTGAATTTTTGGAACCTAAGGAAAAAAATTTCATTTTTACTTTTTTTTAACACCGATCTACTGGTATAGGGATATCGGGTGGGGGGAGGAGGGGAATAAAAAAATAAATAATAATAATTATCCTTCCTGGAACAGAGAAACACACTGTATTTCAGTAGGAATATTGCACTGCAGATTCATTCAACTCAGTTCACCAAATGATGAGAGATAATGGTCCCAACACACCCTCACACATACAATCACAGTTGACTTGATCTTGGAAGATTCTACGTCATGACAGTCACAGCTCATGTTAAAGGGCATAAAAGTCCATTGCAATGCACAAGACAATTTTACACAATTAAAACACTGGAGCAAACTGGTAAGGTTTCTCAGGAAACAAACCACATCCATGTTTTGGGCAATGCAGTCATTTGGAATGAGTAGTTTCTGTGATCATAGAAAATGGACAAAATTCACGGAATCGGTGACTTGAAACGGTGGGGAAAAAATAGAATGTAGTAAATTGCAGGGGGAAAAAAAGGGAGTTACGATTGATCAGGTTTAGTGAGAAATCAAATATTCACCATATTGTCCGATTGTGTGTGCGCGATTCTCCACAGGCTCGATTCCCAAAGTGTAATTACGAGAAGTAGTTAAAACAGGTGTTGCTGTAAATCTCAATCGCAGGCAATAAATAGTGAATAAAATTCAGTCTACGTCTCAGATTCAAAAATTTGATTTGAAAGTCAACGCGCTGTTGAAAAGTCGGTGAAAAAAAAAAATCCCTGAAAATATGATCGCTGGCAAAAACAAAATGCTGGTGATCACACATGTGCATCTTTTGAAAAAAAAAAATCATAAAAATACAGGTGAGATTGCCAAAAATAACAAAAATTTCTGCTGTGTTTATATAAACTAGAAACATGCATTTCCTCTGTGGGTGCCTCGGGAGGGGGAGGGGGGTGGTCGGGTGGGTGAGGAGAGTAAATTCATTTTTTGCCCACAGTAAGTAATACCCCCTCTGACGGGGTCAGCAATGCGACCACTCCTCATTTTAATAAATGCCAAGGTGAGCCAATGAAAAAAAGCCAAGAATTCACAAGGTTTCGGAAAAGCGATGATAATAGAAAACCTATATGCCAAGAAAACCGATAGAAAACCAAGACGGCAAGGTGAACAACGAATAGCCACCAAGATCTTATGAAAAAGCCAAGGAGTGGTCACACTGGGGGTCAGTAAACATGCAAAGGTGAAAATTGCAATTCAACCGTGCCCCTGGGTACTGAAGGAGGAATCATTTTGCGCCCCTGATGCAAAGCAAAAACATTCCGTGGAGATCAGCCAAGTCGTTGTCTCGTGGACAGATGATAGACAAACAGTTTTCTCAGTGCAGTGATCTTCATCCTGATGAAGCAGTACTTACACGGAATGGAAGGAAGGATGGCACGTCATATTTTAGGATGATGTACAGACTGCCACGTATGCATACTTCTTTTCTAATGATTGATGGACATCATAATCAGGATTAATTTAGTTTCGCGAGACATCTCATGAATCCGGTTTCCACATCATTCCCACCTTCGGTTTGAAATTATGTTTTCCTTTTATTATTCCTGACATTTGTCACTCTGATGGCAAAATACACCACCCAGAGGTGCCGTGGAAGATTATTTGATTTTTTTCATCTTCCACATGTGATTGTGATTTATTTATTTATTCTACTTTCGACTCCAGCACATCTGTGCATCTCTTCAGAGTAATATCGATGAAGAATCCATATCAGCTCGAACATGACAATAACAAAACCAACTTGTTCTCTCGATGTGAAACTTGTACGGCGATACAAAAACAAGCAACGAGAGAGCCTTACCAACAACGCCGGTGGTACCATCTCCTATTTCATCATCCTGTGACTTTGACAGCTCCACCATGAGTTTGGCCACTTGATGCTCCACATCCATCATGCCGAGGATGGTGGCTCCATCATTTGTCACCGTTACATCTCCATCTTGGCTCACCATCATCTTATCCAAACCTAATGGCATGAATACGACCCACAAAGCCAATTACAACTCCATTCAAGATGATACAAGAGCATCAAACAAACTCTTAGAAAACAATCACAAAGTTATGAAAATAATCTGCACTCTGAGTTAGTCTCCATTAACTGCTTCTACAAGTAATTTAAAGTTGGTTTTTTTTTGTTGTATATTTTTTTCAAAAGAAGCCGGTAAACAAACAGGTCTGTTGCTCATTTCAAAGTCTGCACACCAATGACTCAAACTCTGATATGCCTGAACGAAGACTCAAAAAATTGGGGGGATTTTACCATGTGTTGGTCAAATCTGCAGCTGCCATCTCACGAAAGCCAAGTTTTCGGAACCGGATTCGTCATGTTTTGTGTTGTGTCATTTGTCGGAGTGTTGTTGGTTTTATCCCGTGCAATAGTTCATGTTAATTAGTTTCTTGTTTTGTGCTATTCATTTCATCAAAGCTTCTTTTTGTCACGGCTTCTTCTTCTTCTTCTTCTTCTTCTTCTTCAAGGCTTTACATCAGATAAAAAGTGTCCGAGCTGTCCTATTGTATCTTGCTTTTCCTCAACACCATCCTCAAAACTATTTCCTCTCCTCGTTTCAAAAAAAATCAAAACAAACAAACCAAAAAAAAGATAAACTATATTTCACTCCACAACGATTCTCATTTCGAGTGAATTTCTTTGCTTCTGATTTGCTCCCACACCCCACCTCCGGATAAACCAGACATCTGTTTCACAGAATCCTTCCTCCCACAGGATATCCCCGACTCATTAGTGTCTCTCCCCGGTTAGATAGGCCTGAACGACGCCCCGGAAATGAAGTTGCACTTTACATCAACAACTCAATTTCTCACTGACCTTGTACTGATCTTACACCTCACAATCTCCAGGAGTACCTCCAGCTACAACTACCCCTTCCACTCCCACCTCTTGTTCAGTTGTACGCTGTACAGTCTTAACAGTAACGACTCCATCTCCGCCTCTCTCAGACAACATCGACAAACTTTTAACCACTCAACCCCAATCTCCCTTCCTCATATGTGGCAATTTCAACTGTCACCATGCAACTTGGTTGGGTGTGGGTACCTCTCACCAACCAATTCACTTCAGCAAAGGACTTCTGTCACTCCATGGGACTGACTCGATTTGTGAACTCTCCAATCCTGATTTCTCCCAATGCCAAATCCTCACTCCTGGACTTCGTGATGACTAACTTTCAAACAAATGTCTCCTGCTCTTCCTCTTTTCCATTTGGTTCATCTGATAATATGCTTGTGAAAAATCAACATATCTGGCTATTCTCAGAAGGTGCCTCAATGCCAGCACGTCTGGCATTTCACTCGAGCATATTGGCAGGGACAAGTTGCCATTTCTTTTCAGAACCGGTCTCCCATATCTACTGCCTCTGATGTCAACTCAGCCTGGGAATTCTTCCACAGAAACCTGCCCCCTCTCATGAAGAGATTAATCCCAGCTCGTCTTCAATTATCCTACCCTTAGTTCCACCCATGGTAGACTAAATCCAGTGGTGAGGCAGTTAATCTAAAACAACTTGCCTTCTCGTCCTGGAAGGCAAATCCATCCGAAGGCAATCTCAGTGCATTCAAAAAATAATAATAAGTCCGGGTCCGAAACGAGTGTATACACTCTCACGAGAGCCAGAAAATCTTTTCAACCTCAAAAATTAACTTTCAAACTGGTCTCCCTCCTCTAAAACCTGGTGGTGCCTTGTTAAGTCTGTCTCTGGTGACTGGTGATGCTCCCCCTCCATCTCTTAATGGCACAACAGACTTTGCTCGTGAGAAGGCTAAATCCAAATCTGGTTTCCCCAACCCCTCACTCTTGGTACTTCCCTGTCGTTTCCAACTGCTCCTGGACTGTGTCATTTGCACCTTCGGAGAATGTGGAGAAGTTTCTTTCAACCTTTGAATCTGCTACTGGACCGGCCAGCACTCTCTGCCCTTTTCACCCAGTCATCTTCCATCTGCTTGGAAATCTAACAACATCACAGCATTACATAGAAAGGTGCAAAAAATAATCTATCAGCTTACTTCCAATCATCAGCAAGGTCATGGAATCCATCATCGCAACTGATATGAAAGCTTTCCTTCTCTCCAACCTCATCTCAGATCACCGATTTGCTTTCTGACCAGGTCATTCCACCTTGGGTGAGTAGAAGCAGCATGTCCAACAATGAAGAAGGCCCTCAATGTCAGACGTAAAATCAGACCTTCCTCTGGACATATCTCATGCTTTTGATACAGTCTGACATCCCACCTTACTCTCCAAACTCTCTGGCTATGGCATCCAAGGCCAACTCCACACATGGCAGACTGACTTCCACTACTCTTGTAGCCAACATGTGGCACTCAATGAAATCCTTTCATTTCCTCTCCCTGTCAAGGATGGAGTGCCCCAAGGTAGTTTTCTGGGCGCCGTCATATTCCTGATTTCCATCAATGATCTCTCTGACTCTCGGGAAAATCCTCTTTATCTATTGGCTGATGATTCCACCCTCTCCTGTGACATCCCTTGTCCTTCAGACAGGCTGGCTGCAGCCTCTTCCCTCTCTTCAGACCTTGAAAATAATAATAAGACAAGCTGGTCAAGCACTTGGAATATGTCTTTCACTCCTGACAAATCGAACACTCTCACTCTCTCCGAAAGGACCGTCTGGCAACCCCTATCTACTACTCAACGATACCCTTGAGGAAGTTCAGTCACTCAAACTCCTGGGTCTCATCTATCTATAATTCCAGCAATCTGCGAGTGTCTGTCTGTGACCGCTGTTTCTCGACAACCTCTGGTCCGATCTAATTGAAACTTGCCAGGTATATTGCTGGGGCCCTGTGGATGTGCCTTTTCAAGGTTTGATATTAATCGGATAAGTGGCTCCCAAGTAATGTCCAATTATTTACCAAACCAATGACAGGACACGGTGCTATGACATGACAATTGACGTCACAATTCTTCTACTTCTTTTTTTTCCCCCACTTACGGGCATGCACTAGTTATCAGCAAACCACATTTAAAAGTTGACCTCCAAAGACAGCCGGGGAGAGCGGGCGGGGGTGGGACGGGGGAGAGCGGGCGGGGGCAGGGCGGGACGGGGGAGAGCGGGCGGGGGCGGGGCGGGACGGGGGAGAGCGGGCGGGGGCGGGACGGGACGGGGAGAGCGGGCGGGGCGGGGCGGAACGGGGGAGAGCGGGCGGGGCGGGACGGGACGGGGGAGAGCGGGCGGGGTGGGACGGGACGGGGGAGAGCGGGATGGGACGGGGGAGAGCGGGCGGGGCGGGACGGGACGGGGGAGAGCGGGCGGGGGAGAGCCGGCGGGGGAGAGCCGGCGGGGGAGAGCCGGCGGGGGAGAGCCGGCGGGGGAGAGCCGGCGGGGCGGGACGGGGGAGAGCCGGCGGGGCGGGACGGGGGAGAGCCGGCGGGTGCGGGACGGGACGGGGGAGAGCGGGCGGGGGAGAGCGGGCGGGGGCGGGACGGGACAGAGCGAGTGTGGGCGGGACGGGGGAGAGGGGCGGCTGGAGGCGGGGAGAGCGGCTGGAGGGGGGAGAGCGGCTGGAAGGGGGGAGAGCGGCTGGAAGGGGGAGAGCGGCTGGAAGGGGGAGAGCGGCTGGAAGGGGGGAGAGCGGCTGGAAGGGAGAGCGGCTGGAAGGGGGAGAGCGGCTGGAAGGGGGAGAGCGGCTGGAAGGGGGGAGAGCGGCTGGAAGGGGGAGAGCGGCTGGAAGGGGGGAGAGCGGCTGGAAGGGGGAGAGCGGCTGGAAGGGGGAGAGCGGCTGGAAGGGGGAGAGCGGCTGGAAGGGGGAGAGCGGCTGGAAGGGGAGAGCGGCTGGAAGGGGGAGAGCGGCTGGAAGGGGAGAGCGGCTGGAAGGGGGAGAGCGGCTGGAAGGGGGGGAGAGCGGCTGGAAGGGGGAGAGCGGCTGGAAGGGGGGAGAGCGGCTGGAAGGGGGAGAGCGGCTGGAAGGGGGAGAGCGGCTGGAAGGGGGAGAGCGGCTGGAAGGGGGAGAAGCGGCTGGAAGGGGGAGAGCGGCTGGAAGGGGGGAGAGCGGCTGGAAGGGGGAGAGCGGCTGGAAGGGGGGAGAGCGGCTGGAAGGGGGGGAGAGCGGCTGGAAGGGGGAGAGCGGCTGGAAGGGGGAGAGCGGCTGGAAGGGGGAGAGCGGCTGGAAGGGGGAGAGCGGCTGGAAGGGGGAGAGCGGCTGGAAGGGGGGAGAGCGGCTGGAAGGGGGAGAGCGGCTGGAAGGGAGAGCGGCTGGAAGGGGAGAGCGGCTGAAAGGGAGAGCGGCTGAAAGGGGAGAGCGGCTGAAAGGGGGAGAGCGGCTGGAAAGGGGGGAGAAGCGGCTGGAAGGGGGAGAGCGGCTGGAAGGGGGAGAGCGGCTGGAAGGGGGGGAGAGCGGCTGAAAGGGGGGAGAGCGGCTGGAAGGGGGGAGAGCGGCTGGAAGGGGGGAGAGCGGCTGGAAGGGGGAGAGCGGCTGGAAGGGGGAGAGCGGCTGGAAGGGGGGTGGAGAGCGGCTGGAAGGGGGAGAGCGGCTGGAAGGGGGGAGAAGCGGCTGGAAGGGGGTGGAGAGCGGCTGGAAGGGGAGAGCGGCTGGAAGGGGGAGAGCGGCTGGAAGGGGAGAGCGGCTGGAAGGGGGAGAGCGGCTGGAAGGGGGGAGAGCGGCTGGAAGGGGAGCGGGATGGGACGGGGGAGAGCGGGCGGGGCGGGACGGGACGGGGAGAGCGGGCGGGGGAGAGCCGGCGGGGGAGAGCCGGCGGGGGAGAGCCGGCGGGGGAGAGCCGGCGGGGCGGGACGGGGGAGAGCCGGCGGGGCGGGACGGGGAGAGCCGGCGGGTGCGGGACGGGACGGGGAGAGCGGGCGGGGGAGAGCGGGCGGGGGCGGGACGGGACAGAGCGAGTGTGGGCGGGACGGGGGAGAGGGCGGCTGGAGGCGGGAGAGCGGCTGGAGGGGGGAGAGCGGCTGGAAGGGGGAGAAGCGGCTGGAAGGGGGGAGAGCGGCTGGAAGGGGGAGAAGCGGCTGGAAGGGGGAGAGCGGCTGGAAGGGGAGAGCGGCTGGAAGGGGGGAGAGCGGCTGGAAGGGGGAGAGAGCGGCTGGAAGGGGGGAGAGCGGCTGGAAGGGGGAGAGCGGCTGGAAGGGGGGAGAGCGGCTGGAAGGGGGGAGAGCGGCTGGAAGGGGGAGAAGCGGCTGGAAGGGGGGGAGAGCGGCTGGAAGGGGGAGAGCGGCTGGAAGGGGGGAGAGCGGCTGGAAGGGGGGGAGAGCGGCTGGAAGGGGGAGAGCGGCTGGAAGGGGGAGAAGCGGCTGGAAGGGGGGAGAGCGGCTGGAAGGGGGAGAGCGGCTGGAAGGGGGAGAGCGGCTGGAAGGGGGAGAGCGGCTGGAAGGGGGGAGAGCGGCTGGAAGGGGGAGAGCGGCTGGAAGGGGGGAGAGCGGCTGGAAGGGGGGAGAGCGGCTGGAAGGGGGGAGAGCGGCTGGAAGGGGAGAGAGCGGCTGGAAGGGGGGAGAGCGGCTGGAAGGGGAGAGCGGCTGGAAGGGGGGAGAGCGGCTGGAAGGGGGGAGAGCGGCTGAAAGGGGGAGAGCGGCTGAAAGGGGGAGAGCGGCTGAAAGGGGGGAGAGCGGCTGGAAGGGGGGAGAGCGGCTGGAAGGGGGAGAGCGGCTGGAAGGGGGAGAGCGGCTGGAAGGGGGGAGAGCGGCTGGAAGGGGGGAGAGCGGCTGGAAGGGGGAGAGCGGCTGGAAGGGGGTGGAGAGCGGCTGGAAGGGGGGAGAGCGGCTGGAAGGGGTGGGAGAGCGGCTGGAAGGGGGGTGGAGAGCGGCTGGAAGGGGGAGAGCGGCTGGAAGGGGGGAGAGCGGCTGGAAGGGGGGGAGAGCGGCTGGAAGGGGGAGAGCGGCTGGAAGGGGGAGGCGGCTGGAAGGGGGAGCGGCTCGAAGGGGAGGGGAGCGGCTGGAAGGGGGGAGAGGGGGTGGAAAGGAATCGTGGAGCAGGCAATGAGACATTCCTCGATAAGAAAAATATTGTGGCGAAATTGAATGAAGTGTGATGTGTTATTTGTAACTTTTCAGCACCAGTTGCATCACTACCTTTGGGTCCCAAAGATGACTTCATGGTGGAGGACACGGCTCTGGCTGCCATGATGTGAGACTGCAGGACACAGAAACAATTGAGACAAAGGAATTTAGTTGCAACCGTCGATTGAAAGGTTTAAACAACACGACGTGTCACCAACACTCTCAGTCCAGCAGATTGCGGCTCAAAGCACAAGCAAACAGAACAGTCTTCCAGTGTCATCCATTTCACATGAAGAGGCCATGTCCATGTCCCACAGCACGAGCTCTCACCGCGGGAAATCCTCCATTTGCGGGTCACTTTTCACATAAAATTCCACAATCCGTAACATTATCAAAATGACAAAAATAAAATATCTTCATAATAAGGTTTTCATGTGATGGGGAGATCGAGCACACACAGCGAGCTCTCGCTTCATTCTGTCGAATTATCGAATGTACCTTCAATGCCTCAATCCCAGTCAATCGCGTCTTCTTGTCTTGGTCCTTGAGGATAATAAATGGTTTTCCATATTCATCGAACACCAACTGTCCGACCTGAGACATATTTGTTGTCGAACACCCTGCGGAGAGACGCAGATGGCGACGGATCCGCAAAGAGAGCGAACGGACCCCGCAGCACGGAAGGTTCGCGAAGCTTCACAGCCAATCACATCCGGGTCACAGGGTGAATTGCTTAACGATCAAACAAATCCCTTATAATCTGCTTTTGAGTTTCGTAAACGTTCATTGAGATATTTAATTAACACTGCAAGGAAAACTGTTTTATGATCGCAATCTTATTCCGACGGTAGTAGAAACCATGAGCCCGCGATCATACACCGCACTAATTGATGTGCCTGCACTGCAAACAATACGAGAGACGTGTGAAAGTTATGAAAGAAAATATAACAGGAAAGAAAATATAACAGGAAAGAAAAGCGTCGTCTTTTGTGTCCCATTTTTACCTCAGCACTCCTACAAATACCATATATAACGGTTCGATCTTTAGCTTTTTACTTCACTGGCCTTAAGGTATTGGAAAACCTGGTGTTGGATTAATGGTTCGGGTGGCTGGCTTGGGACGCTTGGAACCTTTTGAGTTTGAGCCCCTGTCGGACATTGAATTAATACCAGGTGGGGTTGACTCTGCCTGTCATCATTCTGATGTTGCTGAAATGAGTATCAGTGTACTGGTAAGAGGCACTGCTTCAGCGGCTTAGCCCCGTCCATCACCAATTATGCAACCAGCAGACACAGGCTGCACACGAAAGTTTGTGTATATTGGATATTTGACAAATCGCTCTTTGGTCAGCCTGGGTGTTGTCTGGTAGATAGATGTGAGCTGTGATTTGATGATGTGTGGACACACTAGGTGTCACTGTTGACTGGCTGGTTTGATGGTGAGTGGTGGAGAGTGCTGACACGAGGCATATATATGTAGCATATATATATATATATATATATATATATATATATATATATATATATATATATATATATATATATATATATATATATATATATATATATATATATATGATTCGGGCCAGAACTTTCAGAGGAGAAGACAAACAAACACACACAAACACCGGCCCATGAATTGTACTCCAGAAGGTCTTCGCAGAGCTGGGATCATTTTTTGGGATGAAGAGGAAAGCTGACTCATCGTCACTGAGCTGGAAGCCTTTACCAACATTATGAACATGATCGAGTCACTGATATTAATGAGGTCTGGGCTTTGATGTTGATTAAGATGGTGGGAGAGGATGAAACCTTGAATGTCAAGTCAAAGGGAGACCTAGCACACCTCCCACCATTTATAATGGCTCAACATCCCCATATTCGAAGAATGAACTATCGCGTGGCCCAATGGAAGCGGTCCCGTATCCCAATCATTGATGTTCCATCAGCCACCATGCATGGATGGGTTGAAGGAGATGATGGTCATCTCGAGCCTCTATGGTCGGATGGGCCACTCTTGCCTCCAAGTCTCATGGACATTCTATCCAGAGGTAATGAAGCCGAAGAGGATGAGGAAGAAGATGAAAAGGATGCGGAATGAATGACATCGATGAATCGTAAGCCTATCTTGACGATAAAGATGAAGGCGAAGATGAAGACGATGGTTCTAGTTGATGTCGATGAACCAAATACTTTGAAATCGCTTGATAATTTCATATTTCAGAGTGCGATGCAACCAAGTTTAAAGTAAAAATGTATATTCATGTTTTGCTTCAAGCATACTTACATGTTACACCCATTTCTTACCTCATGCATGTTTATGCTCTGCCCATATATGGCATCATATCCAGTGCAAGCGGTGATGGCGACTCTTCCTCGGTCCGGTGGGATGTGTGGTTTTGTGGAAAAGGCACGGTTTTTACCGACGCACTTCGAATGTTTTAAATAATGAAAAAGTGATTTAAACCTCTGCAAGTGTTGGTTGAACTGCCTGGAGCATTCTTATTCAAGAATCAGGACACGTAGGGCGTTCCAGGACAGTAAAAACCTGACCACGCTCGTCTCGCCACCGGGAAGAAGAGGAGCTGCTCTCGTATGTTGATCTTGTTAAACATGTGGTCTGTCAATGGATCCCGTGGTTCGTCGAAAGCAGCCATGTCGAGCTCGCTTCCATATGCGGTATGTCGCTGGCTCCCGGGTTTTGTCCAAGTTTTCCAGGTCTTCACTCTGGTTGAAGGCCAAAGTAGAAGCAGCCGAGGCCTTTGTCAGAGCTACCATGGGATGTAAATCGTAAGAATCTCAATTGCTTCTTCGGCAACAAAAGACACAGCAAGAGCAGCAACAGATGCAGCAACGATTGAAAGTTATGTAGTAACAGATACATCTTGTAAAGCTGAAGCATGAGGAAGAGGGTGCCATGACTCAGGCCGCTTTGGAAGTGATGTCTGATGCTCTGTGGTGGGGAAGATTTGACAACATTTCGGCAACTGGATTACCCACGCCTGCGGAGAAGGTGGGAATGCTGTTGTCGAGGAATGCCACGTCTTCCCTGCCAGACATTCTGTCTGAAGATGATACTGCAGCTATTCTACCGGATACAAAATTAATAACTGTCATGTTTTGCGTGCTTTCTCTCTTCCCTGTCTCCCATTCCCTATTATTCTTATTTTTATTCCGCCGGCAATTTTTGGGTTTCTTCCCTCTTAATTTGTATTATTATTTATTTAACCTGTTCTTATCATCATTGGTGTGTGCTATGCGACGCGGTTTGTTCATTGAGTAGGCTTTTATAACCACGGCGTGAGCAAATCCACGACCGTTACAAATTGGTGCGAAGCCTGCGACAGGAGGCCCAAATGACCTACCACACCGGTTCGTTGTGGTTACGTCGCTTTGCATGCAATTCTATTGGAGTAATTTGAGCCATTAACCAGACTAATCGGCGACAGCGACAGATTCTTCATCGAGCTTCCGTAAATCGGAAGCTGAAGTAAAGATCTGTTTGGCTTTTCAGGTTGATGGCGTACGGTCTCTCTTGAGTGGTTTCAGCACCCATGATGCAGTGGGTGGCCGCCATATTGCTTGACAAGCTAAACAATAGAGAAAAGGTAAGCAAAACCAAAGAATTTGCATAAAAGACGAGAAACAATGTATTTTACACTATTTGGATGATCAAAAGCATGATTTTTAAATTGTAATTTCACAGGTAAACATAGGCCCTACACAGTAAAATGAGTGGATCTGATCAAATTTTAAAAACACATCTAGGCAAGTACTCACTGTTAGCTTAGTCTTTCAGGAGCGTTCCAAGTTCCAGACTTCCGAGGTGCTTCCTGGTAATCTGATCCACCACCCTTTCCTCGTGAACATCAAAGTCATAGTGAATGTGCATTCGGGCCAACGCAGACAACCTGTCTTGGTTCATGCTTGCCCATAGGTATTGTTGTGGTTACCAAATTCGCAAACCACCATTCAGGTCCCTTAGGTGAGATATCTCGGTAAGTATATGTGTAGTTAGGCCCAAACCCGTTGTCTAGTGGGAATACATGTCATTTATGCGTGCTGCGACTCTTCAGGATAGCCGTTTTTCTTTTACTATCTTTATTTTGGGCCAACCGCCATTGTTACCACCACCAACCACAACATCAACCACCCACCGCGGCGCCGTTTCACGTCACACCTCGCAACCGTCGCATCGCCACCGTTCTTGCGCCGCTTGTGGGTACCGGTGTTGGACTCGTGCAGGGCGCGCGCCGAACAGCGTGTACAAAACCACGGATTTTCCGCTTCAAAAAACGGATCAAAAACGACACACGCCCACTTTTGTGCCGTCCAATCGGTGAGCGAGGGGCGATTTGGCCCCGCCTCCAGGGCGTTGGAGGGCGGTTGCTATATGCAAATTTATGGATCAAAATGCATTCACGCCCACTTTTTCTCGGGCCAATGGGGAGCGAGGTGAAAGGTCGAAGGCAGGGGGTCAAAGATGAGAGAGCGAAGCCACGGGGCTTATATAAGCGACCGCGTTCGTCAAGTCGAGGGAGTTAAGACTTCGCAGTCGGTGGAGTTTGGAAGAAGAAGCAAGAAGGAGTTGGTCGTCGTCGTGTGCGTTGGAGTCGGAGCGAAGGGGACGGAGCTGTGGAGAGGCGGCGAGGGCAGACGAGGGGGTGCTCGCGTCGTGCCGGGAGCTGCACACCAGGGAGGCCGACGGCGCGACCTGGTCGAGGTGGACACGCTCGTCGCGGGACTCGAGACAGAGTAGAAATCCTCCTTTCCCCCGAGCATCAGCAACCCCCTCCTGTTTCCCCCCGCGCTGAGATAGTGCGACCAAGGGGGCCCCTTTCCCACCCCCTACCAGACACTGTCCGCGAGGCCCGCGGAGTTGAGGCACCATCGCCGCTCCGCGTCTCATCACCAGACGGGTAGGCCCGACCCGGTCTCGGCCTCAGGCCCGCCTCATCCTTGAGGGTTTTCTGTTCTTTTTCTTGGTTTTGGATATGTGTTGTCGGAGCCGTCTGTGAAGTAAAATTGTATGTGTTGCCGTGTGCTCGCATAATCGGTATTAGATCTGCATTGTCGCATTTGCTTTTTGTGTAAAATTGCATTGTGTTTCTTTTCCTTTTCTATGTGCTTTTGGTGGAATTGAATATGTGTGCTTTCCGTTCATCGCGAATAAATGTGCTTTGTGTTGAACTGTTTCCCGCTTCGCTTCGTCATTTCTTTCATTGAATCCTCATCTTGCTTCACGTAAAGGGTTGGTAGTGGGCTGAATACGCCCGATAATTAATCGAACCGTCGAGGCCGACGATAACACCGCTCGGTTATCCCGATAGTACGGAACGGGTCGCTTAAGTGGCCCGTGTCCGAAGTCGACCTGCGGCGAGGTGCGATCGCCCGGTCTACCCTCCGTGTGGGTACTTAGGTAGGTCGAATTTGGCGAGCAACCCTATCCCACGCGGGGGCCGATTGGCTCGATCGCGGTGAGACCGAAAGGTCCACCCGTGACTGGTTCCCGGCGTTAGTCCGAGAGGGTCACGACTGGATTGTCCGTCCGGTGGGCGACGTGCCGCGATTCGAGTTACGTGGCCGTTCGCACGCCGGCGGGCGCGAAATCTGCAACAGTATGAATGCAACTGGTGCAAAGCACTAGCACTTCTTTCACATTTACCGCTGGTGGCAGGAATGGTGCAGCACAATTTGAGGAGTGCATATACTGTATATTAGAACACATATCCTCATCACACTCCCTTATCGTATCCGCTGCCGTAGCAGGCTGCTCATCCAAGGGTTTTGTTTGAAACTTGCGGATCCATCTGTGCAGCTCTTGCAGAAACAGGTCCGCCAAGGGCATATCATCAGCGTAGGCCTCCAGCACCTCATAAACGATGGTGGATTATCTCCACACAGCACAGAGGGAACCAACCCCAGAATCTTTGAGTGGAGCACAGCCAAGTCTCAACATTGACCTTCTCGGTCAGATTTGATGTGGTTGAGAAATAGTATGGCCATGTTTCTTCGATAGTGTTCCTCAGGCACAGCAGCAGGCAGGTTGGGATGCATAGTCTGCGGACCAACAGTTCTTGGCATTGATGGCTTGACATTGACAACATTAGCCATTGTAACGGCTTGTCTTGTCAGGTCAGGCTAGATTAGATTTGTGACTTGCTGCAGGTACAATGTAAACCTGTACTAATCTGTTTCATGGTCAAGTTGTTGGTGACTGAATTTTCTCCCCCACCAGGATTCCTGGTGAGGAGGATGTATGGATATGGACACCCAGCAGGAATAAAAACACAAGTGGAAGTCCATGCATTGCGTGTTGAGCCATTGTGTAATTATGATGGAACATAGATGCGAAAACAGGAATCCGTATCTTAGACAAGGTTTTGACAAAATAGTGTGGTGGGATTAATTAAGATCAGAGAGTGAGTGACATGTGAGTGAGTCGAACATATATGCGACGTAACGCTGTGACATAGGGTAGACGGACAATGAAAAGGAGTAGGGTAGACAGACAGGACACCAAAATTTTGCCCCTCATCCCAGTGCTTAGTCGATACTCGACACGCAAAAAGCTGTCAAAGGGCAGAGTAGCTCCTTGTGAGTCAATGGCCATCCATATCTGGTACCCAACTGTGTCTGTGGATGTCTTCCTGCAGTTGGGTACTTCTTCCTAGGAGGTTGGTGGCAGGATTTGCACTCAGGCCACCATAAAACACTTCATTCCCCCCCCTCCCACAAAAAAATGAAAAAATGCAAGGACAACTGAAAACCCACTCTGTGGGAGTATCTCCTGTGCAGCTGCCCTTTGCAAGGCAGATTACCAGATTGTGGGATTGGGACAAAGCCTTTAGGACCCCCATTCTTTGACATGAGGAAAAGCATGGGGTAATTGTGGTGGTGTGTATCGGGGTGGTGCTGAGGTGCCATCCACCAGATGGCAGGCTCCTCAGGTTAACTTGAGGCGGTCCCTTCGGGTGGGTGCTTGGAATGTCCTATCCCAAAGAGAGGATGATCACCTGTCTCTGCTATAATCTGAGCTCCAGTGTTTGCACATCGGTATTGCAGCACTCTCTAAGGTTCAGAGACCAGATAGTGGTGAGATCATGGTGGGTGGTTACACCTACTATTGGTCTGGTCCCTCTGATGGTTACAATGCCCAAGGAGTTGCTGTAGCTGTGTCAAATAAGCTGACTCCCATGATAATTGATGTAGCGCCGGTCAACAAGCATATTATGAGACGAAGGACTCGTCACCCCTTGGGTGTCATTTCCCTGGTCTCTGTTTATGCTCCAACTGAGGCGAGTGATCTCACTATGAAGGAGGTGTTCTATGCCGTGCTTGAGTCCATGGTTGATCAGTGCGCCAGGTGAGATACTATTCTTGTCTTGGGGGATTTCAATTCATCAACTGGGACTGATAGGGATGGTTATGAGACATGTGTTTCTCCTCATGGGTCTGGAACGGTGAACCAGAATCGCATGAAGTTCCTCGACATTGCAAGAAGTCATGGACTTACGGTGGTTGGTTCATGGTTTTAGTACCACAGGCTCATCAAAGGACTTGGTATTCCAATGGTGTTGCAATGGAGATTGACCATGTGCTCATTGATGGTTGCTTTAGGATGATTCAGAACTGAACTGCAGGGTCTACCGAAGAGCACAGTTCCTCAATACTAACCACAGGCTTGTTGTAGCATTCCAGGAGAATGGTACCATCCCAGCTTAGGCTAGATGTTGGAACACTGTCTGGAACACAGGCATCATCCTAACTGACTGGAAGAGGGGCCTTGTTGTCCCTCTCTGGAAAGGGAAGTGTGATTGTCAGGATTGCAACAGCAACTGAGGGGTGACGCTGCTCTCAGTGCCTGGAAAGGTTTTTGCTCAGATAATTCTTGATAGGGTTCGCCACCATCTGCTTGAGCAGCAGCGTCGAGAGCAGTCAGGCTTTACACCAAAGAGGTCAACGATTGACCGTATCCTTGCTCTTCGGGTCCTCACCAAACGCAGATGAGAGTTTCGGCAGTGGCTGCTTGCAGCTTATGTTGATCTCTGTAAAGTGTTTGATTCAGTGAATTGTGATGCCCTCTATAGGATTGTTGGTCTTCGTGGAGTGCCACCAAAACTGATCAATGTGATTTTTGAACTATATGTACTCTGGTACTGATAGCCTGGTGTTTGCGCAGTGGTGAGGGCAGCGGCTTGAGATCCAAACGGTCCTGAGTTCAAGCCCCGTTGGGCCACTGAATTAATACACCAGGGGGTTGACTCAGCCTGTCATCCTTCGGAGGTCGGCGAAATGAGTACCAGTGTACTGGGCCGGTGTATACCCTGGTTAAAATAGGTGTACCATATCCCTGTGTCGTAAGAGGCGACCAGGGTTGCGTCCGGAAGGGCATCCGGCGTAAAACATGTGCCAAATCATTATGCTGATCATACGGATGATCCGCTGTGGCGACCTCTAACGGGAGCAGCCGAGATAAGAAGAAGAAGATGTACTCTGATACTGAGAGTGCTGTGAGGTGTGGTGATTCCATCTCTGACTTATTTCCAGTTGTTACTGGAGTTTGTAAGGGGTGTGTACTGGCCCCACACTTTTTAGCACTTGTATGGACTGGTTTCTGGGGAGGATGTTGGAGAGATCAAGTCGTGATGCATCGTTTGGCAATGTCAAGATATCTGACCTTGATTTTTCAGATGATGCATTCGTCTTTGCGGAGACTCTGGATATCCTTTTGGGGGCCCTCGAGGTGCTGAATGAGGAGTCGGAGCCACTGGGATTATGGGTTTCCTGGGTCAAAGCTACGATCCAGGCTTTCAATGACATCTCGGATGTTGCTATCTTGTGTGTACCTGTTTGTGGTGAGGATGTTGAGGTCACAGAGAGATTCACTTACCTTGGCAGTGATATTCATGTCTCTACTTGTTGTGAGGCAGAGTTCAATAGACATCTGGGTCGTTCTGGAAAGTCATGTATTCACTGGATCATGGGGTGTGGCACTCTTGGTACGTTTGAAGAAACTTATCCTCGGCCTGGTTTTGTTATGGTGGGTGGTTTGGTGATGCTGGCTGCTTCAGTTGGGTTGGTTGGTTTGGTGATGCTGGGTGGTTTGGTTATGCTGGGTGGTTTGGTGATGCTGGGTGGTTTGGTGATGCTGGGTGGTTTGGTGATGCTGGGTGGTTTGGTGATGCTGGGTGGTTTGGTTATGCTGGGTGGTTTGGTGATGCTGGGTGGTTTGGTGATGCTGGGTGGTTTGGTGATGCTGGCTGCTTCAGTTGGGTTGGTTGGTTTGGTGATGCTGGGTGGTTTGGTTATGCTGGGTGGTTTGGTGATGCTAGGTGCTTTAGTGGGGTTGGTTGGTTTGGTTATGCTGGGTAGTTTGGTTATGCTTGGGGGTTTGGTGTTGCTGGGTAACTTGGTTATGCAAGGTGGCTTGATGATGCTGGGTGCCTTGGTTATGCTGGGTTCTTTGGTTAAAATGGGTGGCTGCCACTACCTTCCCAGTGAAAGTGTTGATGGTAGACCATGTGAGCCCTCCGGAACAGTGGGGGCGGGGGGGGGGGACAAAGCACGGAAAGAGCAGAGGGTGCAAGACCAGAAAGGAGGCGGTAGACGATAGAGAGACCACTGACCTGTCTGCGATTGTGAAGTGATAAGCCCATAGCCCATATAATTCGAATTCCAGATAAACTAAAAAACAAAATCCTCACAAAGCATCAAAAAAACATAAGGTTAATACCCCTGGGTGCTCACCTGCTAGTGGCTGGATAAGATAACCAGGCAACTACTAGAAGGCATGGATGACCCACAAATATGTAATGGAGAAGAAAGTAAATACCAATGGAGTTTTTTTGTTGTTGTTGTTGCTGTGAACAAACTTTGGTACATCGCGAATGAGTAAGGTGGTGGTCAAGTTTCATCGGAATTGTGCATGTAGTTTCGGAAAAGAAAGCAAATACTTATTTTGGGGGGCAATCCCTCCCACCCCCGTAGACCCTCTTCGACATCGATTTTTTTAATGCCGTGAACAAGCTTTTGTACTTACATGGTGATGGACGTTATGGTAAAGTTTCATTGAAATCCTATGTGTAGTTTCAGAGAAAAAGTTGCAAGCGTCTATGGACGGATGGACTGACGGACGGACGGACGATGCGCCATCCCACAAGCTCCCCGGATCTACATTCAGGGTGAGCTCAAAAGAGAATCTACATTATTGAACGATTCTATTACTTGCAATGTTGCTACATGAAATCCCCTTCAGTTTTGGAGACTCCAAAATGTGCACAAACCAGGGCGAAGTGGGGGGTGGGGGGGGGTAATGGGGGCCCGGCAGTTATAGTTTCCCATCCATTCAGATCCTTTTTGGGATTTGATGGGCTGGAACGATGACCTAGTTCAAAACACTCTCCTCCAACCAGTCAAGTCTGGGTTTCAAATCCTGACCCAGCTATAAACTGTCATCCTGGTGTTTCAGAGGCAGGATGATTCATCAATGTGTGTGCCATCCCTCTTATGGACGCCATTCCAGGATTCTGTCTACCGGCATTATTTGATTGACATTAAAGACCTCATGGTGTCCTTCGCGAAAAGTATGTGAGTTATCACCAGCACCCTCAACAAATTATGAATTCCTGACCTCACCTCCAGGTGATGTGGACTCGATGGAGTCCCACAACAGCCAGCTCTTTGTTGGAGAAAATAATCATAATTGTGATACTTAATAAAGAATGAACCATCTTACGAAGTAACTTTTTTTCACCCCGCACATGCAAAGCAAATTTTTTTTTTGTCCTTTCTGCCTTTTCAACGTTTTCCTATTCTCCCCCACTTACAACAAAAAACAAAAAAACCTTGTGCATCTCTTCTTTTTTTCCTCTGTCATTTTCCCAATATCTTCTGCATGAGGTGGACAAGATGGATGCGGAAGGAAACTCTCAGGAGGGAAAACTGTAAATTTGAAAGGAGGAGGGCTTGGAGTGGAGTTAACCAGGGTAGAACAAATTAGTGGAGGTGAGCAGTGATCCTGGATTTAAGTAGTTTCAGCACAAGGGGGTTGATGGTGGACAGTGTGAGCCCTGCAGAAACTTCGAAATTCGGGGGGGGGGACAAAGCATGGAAAGAGCAGAGGGTGCAAGACCAGAGAGGAGGTGGTAGAAGTTAGAGAGACCACCGACCTGTCTGTGATGGCGATGTAATAAGCCCATAGACTCGGCTTCATCGCGGGAGTTTCCAATAATCTTGAAGACCTTGGTTTCTATGGTGTCAAGCAGAGCAGGATGTGAGGCTGGGGAGCCAGCCCAGAGGGGAGAGCAGTATTCCATCAAGCTGTGGATGAAGGAATTGTAGGTGGATGGGAGTTCAGGTGTGCCAAGGAAGGACTTTGTATGACAGAGGATGCTCAGTCGGCAGCTGACTTTGGAGGCCAACTTTGAAATGTGGTTTTCCCATGAATGATTCATGGCTCAAAGTGAGACCCAGGAGTATGAATAACTGAATGTCCTCAAGAGGATTGTTAAGAGAGCATATGGGGGGTTTGCCAGCCGGTCCTTTCAGAGAGAGATGGTGAGAGTGTGAGATTTGTCAGGATGGAAAGATGTATTCCAAGTGTTTGACCAGTTTGTGGTTTTTGTCAAGGTCTGACGAGAGGGAAGGGGCTGCACTCTGTTTGTCTAAATGATGAGGGATGTCACGGCAGAGGGTTAGATACAGCCTGGGATGATTCTGAGTCCTTTGTTTTGGGTTTGTTGAAGTTTTAGCACATTTGTTTTGGATATGGTAAGATCTCTGCTGGGTGTTCCTCGGGTCCTGCCTGTTGTTGGCTTAATAGTTAGGGTGAGGGGCTTTGGATCCCAAGGTCCTGAGTTGCTGACTTCAAATCCCGCTCAGCTGTTGAATTAATACCAGGTGGGGTTAGCTCGACCTGTCATCCTTCCGAAGTCGGCAAAATGAGTACCAGCATGCTGGTATACTGTGTCGGAGTGGCGACCGTCCAGGATTGTGTCCAGTAGCCAAGGAGACTGCTTAAGCAGCACCAACGCTCTGCACAGAGTATGGTCCCAATCTCCTCCTCCTCCTCAGCTGTGGCTGGCATCGTTGATAGTAGTTCACATAAACTGTTTATAGATTGTGGTTATGGATTCCTTTTGTTGACGAAATTTAGTATTAGTTAGTGCCCCGAGTGTGTTGAGTTTTTGCTCAACTTTGGCTTTGGTTTGTATGTGTTTAGTAAAAGTCATGTGGGTTCAAATGTGATTCCTGCTGGAGGTCCCGGTCCTGGTGAAGGGCATGTGTTCCTCGTGGGAGTGACAGTGGAAGAGCAATTCCTCACAAGGAAGACCTCCACACTGCAAACCTCTTCCAACTTCTCCACTCTTTAGGTTGTGGTTGTAACCTCATTGTGTCAGCACAGAATCACATTATTGAATCATTTTTTGCAGATTCTTTCCTGATACAACCATAAGGAAGCTACTACATTCCCAGTTCGCTCAACATTCAGACAAACATTGTAATTACTCTTCCACATCAACGTGTACTTTTTAACCGGGCGTAGTGGCGTGCGCCTGTAATCTGGCTACTTGGAGGCTTGGGTTGGAGGATCGCTTGAGGACGGGAGCTCTACGCTGGGCCGCGCTATGAGAGGATGTAGGGCAGCCCGGAATCATGGCGAAACTCAATCCTTATCCCTGTGTCGTAAGAGGCGACCAGGGTTGCGTCAGGAAGGGCATCCGGCATAAAACCTGTGCCAAATCAGTATGCGGATCATAACGGATGATCCACTGTGGCGACCCCTCATGGGAGCAGCTGAAAGACGAACGACAACGACATCAACGTGTACTTTTAAAGCATGCAACAAATGTCGCGTAAAAAAATAATTTCAACACTTTACACAAGCACGTTCCCTCTCACCTAACTTATCTCATTCAAAGTGAGTGGGTCAAACGTTTGTAGATACCTCAGCAGGTGTTGGAGATTTTGATTTGAAAATTGCATGAAATTCATAACTTTCAAAGCATGACGTCATACTTTTGCTCCTCTTTTGACGTCTGACCGTATCATCAGTGTTTGCACTCTTGCATCGGAGTCAGGAAGCCTCGTAATAAGGATGGGAGGCCTGGGTGGGACATGCAGCATCTGCTGGGGATGATAGAGCTGAGTTTAGGAGGAGCAAAACAATTTCCAGGAATTGAAGACTCGTGATTACGCACGAAGGCACAACTTCCCCCAGCACTGAGGCAAACTGGAATGTTTAATAACATGTAGTTTATGCTTTTGTTCTGTAAAGGTCGTCAAAATGACTGCGTGCGGTGTCTTGATGATGGCAGCTTACCTGTTTGGCATGACTGTTTGCCCCATAAATGGTGAGTGCTTTCGAGCTGTGAATGTTAGCAAGACTTTTGGAGTCATACATACAAATGCCTCTTGAGTGTACTTTTCCTACACCTTGTAAGAATAATAACATGGCAAATGTTTTACGTGCTCAGTGTTTGATCGCATGTGTGGGCGAGAAACAGAGGTCACTCCTCACGAAACAGGCAAATTCAAGGTGTTTTACCAACTTTTTCATCTTCTGCATTTGCCTTTGATAGTTATACAGGAAATTTTTCATTGTACTGTCCTGTATAATATTGTTCTTGTGTACTATCTACTATATCCTGATGATGTGTTGACCGTGCTTCCCCACTGAAGGACCTCTGGTGGCTTGTACCTGTTGTTGCTGTTTGAGCCTGGGGAGTAACTGCTGAAATCTATCTATCCGGATTCTTATCAACATCTTTGTTCGTTGTTCCTTTCACACTTCTTTCTACTTTTTTCACAAATATCTTTATTCATTCTAATTTTAGCTTTTTTCTTATCTTTTATCTCTTTCAACTCACTATTTCTCTCTTTCGTTAATCTATCTCTCTAAGGAAAAGTGAATTTGTGCAGAATTTTTTCTGTACGGCTCACTTGGCTGCGCCTGGATTGGTTTGAGGGTTCTAGAGTAGCGGCTGAAACCCGAATCCTATCCAGGTTCCTCCTGATGACTACTTCTTCGGGTTCCTTCTGATGACTTGAATGCAGTATTTAGTCTTCCATTTGATTAATGTCGAGATGCTCTTTATTCACATTATAACTAGAGGGGGAGCGCTCGCTAGAGTGCAAAACCTCCGCCGCCAATACTGCTAGGTCACTCAAGTGAACCTGATATCCTATTCATTCAATTTGACGTCAACAGTGGTCACAGAGTTATAGTTTGCAACTTTCCCTTTTACTTTTAACTTTTACGTACTCAATTCATTCGTCATAACTAGATTCCTTGAGACACAAATTGATTTTACGTGGGTATATCCACCTGAAGTTCCAAAATCAGCCGCAATTATAATTTTGGCATGTTTTTTTTTTTTGGAAATCACTTATAACATGTAGAAATGCAAAAAAAAAATCGAAATTTTGTTGAAAAAAATTTGCAAATTTTTTTTTCTCAAACAATTTTTTTTTGGGGGGGGGGTTGTAAATCACTTAAAACATGTAGAAATGCAAAAAAAAAAATTTCAAATATTTTTTCAAATTGGCCGCCATAGCGGCCATATTGGATTTTGGACCAAGTCCAAAATCTAATGGCATGATCCTTGGACCAGACCTAACCCCCCCCACCCCCACCAAGTTTCGTTGAAATCCGTCGAGGAGTTTTTCCGTAATACTGTTCACAAACAAACAAACAAACTAGTCTGAACCTCAGCCATAGGCTGAAGGTTATCTTGCCAAAAACAAAAATATTTATATCGTCAATGACGTCAGCAAAAGATTCTGTCGTCAAATTATAGCTATATCTGAAAAGCACTCTTCTTGGGCTTCAAGTTGAGGTACTACTCGATATTGTTAGTCAAAGATTTAAAAATTACCTTCATGATTGTCAACTTCGACCTAAGGAGCTAACCATGAAGGTCAAGGCCGATCGCCACCAAAAACTAATCAGCTGAGCGCCTATCGATATACTATATATCCACCAAGTTTGGAGATGATCCGATAAAAATTACTCAAAAGTTAAGGGTTTCATTGATTTTGATGTTTGACCTTCTGGTGACCTTGACCTTTGACCTTGACATTCAACATTTTGTGTGTCGGAAAGCTATTGCACTCACGAGTATACATATCAAGTTTGAGAGCAATTGCACAAAAACTGTGATCTACAGAGCTAGTTGAAACTTGAAAATCAATTGTAACAAAAAAATAAATACACAAACAAACCGATGAAAAAACAGATCTTGCAAAACGCTCTTCGTTTGGCAAGATAACAAACGAACAGAAAGGGGTGAAAACAGTAACCTCCATCCATGTTCGATGGCGGAGGTTAATTATATGGCTCAAACTGGTGTTTTTGACCTTTTTAATGTTGTAAATATTCCTTTGTGAGCACTTTCCTCATGACTCAAGGGTCCCGTGTTTATATCCCATGCACGATGTTGATAGGTCTATTGTCTACTAATGTCCTTGTATTTCATGTATATATATATATAGAAATACACTTATGTCTCCTGATGTTCTTATCCCAGTTCCTATCCCAGACATTTTTGAAAACTCCTCCTGTAATATATAATTTAGCGGAACATCCTTCAGATTGTTTTGCACAAAATATTAATCCTCAGCTCCATAGATTATGCCTCCCAACTGTGGACCGGTGCTCCATCAGTTGTCACGTGCCCTCAGAATCCTTAACAATTCTGATGATGATGCAGCGGCTTCTGGAATTTATTAGTCTCCCACTGTCATCAAATTGCTGGTATTCCTGCCAAGGATTCTGAATACATCATTCTTTAGAAGCCAGACAGAACTTATGGAAATCAAAATATCCCAAAGTACCTTGTGAAAAAGGTAAACCATCAGTTTGAACGATCCTTGGTATTTTTGTGCCGGTACCATTTCCAAATTCTGAAATCCCTGGCCTGGTTCACGACTCCTTCAGCAGCAACTGCAATGCAGTCGCCACCTGTCCAGGACTGCTAAATCGGCACATATCCATTGGGACCATACTCTGTGCAGCACGTCGGTGCTGCCAAAACAGTCTCCTGGACTATTGAACACAATCTTGGACAGGTCACCACTCCAACACAGGATACTCAAATGGCTCAATCATCCCAGCAAGCTGATACTCAGTTTTGCCGACCTCAGAAGCATGACAGTTTGAGTCAACCCCACCTGGCATTAATTCAATGGCTGAGCAGGATTTGAACTCAGGACCCTGGTATCCCAAGCCTTCCACCCGAACCATTAAGCCAACACCAGGCATATTCAATCGCCAACCTCAGTATAAACAGTCAGATGATCACAAATAGTTTCTGACACTCAGATGGATGTTAAACTCAGCATCCCATCTCTGCTACCATTAGTTGGTGGATGTTAAATATCCCACAGGGTCGTTTGTGAAAAGTAGGTGAGTTATCTCCAGCACCATTAACAAATTCCAAATTCCTGCCATAACTAGCTCCAGTTGAACTCCCTTTTCACCTGTAAGGAGATTTCACGGCCTGGCTTCCGGCCTGTTTGTGACAAACTTGGGGAAAATATTTCGCCCTTGGCCGACCCTACTTCGGGTGGCAGTACTTGTAGTAGATCTGGTTATCCATATATATTTTTTGCAACAATCGTTTTCTTTTTTTTTTTCACTGCACCTCTTGAAATTGAGGAACTGCTGGCATCACTACTCATGATGGAAGAAAGCAAATTGCTTCAATTACCATTCAAATTTCAGGTAAAAACAAGCGGCGCGTGCAGGGTCAAACCAAATGTACCATGAAACCGAACGGGGATGGTAATGAGGAGTGGGTTGAGGACAACTCTGTTGGCACTTTTCCTTTATAAGACAAATTTATTCATGGAGTAAAGAACTAGTGGTGATGTTGAAGGCTATAGTGTTGTTGTTGTACGTTGGCGGACCGGTAGAACAATCGATCAAATTAATAGTACCTTCATTGGGATGTGCTAACCACCGTGGGAAGCAATAGAAGTTGACAATTCGGGCTTTAATCCTTCGTCCTGATTAATGAACAGATATATAGCCAGGCTAGATTGACAGGACAGATAATAATATATGTCCAGGCTTCATATCAACGAAGGGTCAATGCCCAAAACATTAGTTTCTCCTTGCTTCTCACGGCAGCTCGCATACCTCAATCATTCAACGCCTTCATTTGATCCATTTATTGATTTGTTCTTTCTCTTATTATTTGGTTCCAGATGTTAACCTTTTGAGCACCTACTCAGTTTTATGGAATGATTTTGTGCTTGGATTCATGTGTTCCTGCTGCAAAGCTTTGCTCTTAGCCAAGCAGATAGTAAAAGAAAATGCATTTGATGTGAATAAAAGCATGAAAATTAGCACGGATGACCATGCCGAGCCACTTTCAAACCACCCAGGGATGGAATGTACTGGGGGTTATGTTCCACCCCTCAACATGATGGTTACCCTGGTATTTATTGGTTCGACGATTAAAACACCAAATACTAACTGATCATCACATGTGCGGCAATCTGCACAGTGAGCCATGTAAGAATGGTCATGGTTATCTCCGGGAGTGTATGGAGGGCTACAAAGTTATTGTTGGGGGAGTGGGTGGGAAGAGGACTGGGGGGGGGGGGGCGCTGTCCTACATTCATATTTATTTCCTTCATCAATATTAGTTTAGTGTATAACTTGAATTAATCTGCTTGTCTGTATGGAGAGGGACACCCACAATATCACTACTGACCCTGTGACCCGATCACTATTTTTTATGATACTTATGAAGCTGTGAATTCATGCTATTCAAGGCTGGGATTTTTTGAAGGATGTTTAGGGTGGATTGAGGGGTCAGGGAGTTGAAGATGAAATCATGTCATGAGGTTTAAGATCTCGGAGATGGATTTTCAGTTTTCTTTTCTTTTGTATTGTTCTACTTTCTCATTTTATTTTGTTTAAATAATTACCAGAACCTCCGCCACAAAAGGTGGGCAGAGGTCATGTTTTCACTCCTGTTTGTTTGTTTGTGTGCAGGATATCTCAAAAAAATTGTGGACCGATTCGGATGAAACTTAGTTGAGAGGTTGGGTGTGTGACAAGGACGAACTGATTAGATTTTGGTGAAGATCCGGATCCGGGTCTGATAATTTTTAATGTGATTCTTCACTATTGAGAGATAGGGCCAAAAACGATATATAGCACGATATCTCAAAAAGTTGTGGACGGATTCGGTGGATGAGTTGGTTCGGTGACAAGAACAACATGCAGATCTGACCAATCAGTGGAATACAAAACGTAAACTGTTCAGCCAGGTGGAGGTACGCGCTCTACCGAGTGTTCTAGTTTTTCCATCGCTGTTTTTCCAAAGTATTCTTTTGTTTTCACCATAATCTTACACAGGACAGTCAACACTCAATAGAAGATAAAAATCAATATGAAGGCAAAAGATAACTATTCCTGAAGTACTGCACATCACACCTCCATTCATTAACACAAAATATATATATATATATATATATATATATATATATATATATATATATATATATATATATATATATATAGGAAAATTACATTTTGGGGATGACAGTTCACACTAGATTGGGGGACAAAACCGGTAAGAGTGGAGAAGGTCCAAGTGAGCCAACTGCCATCCATATCTGATACCCAACGGTGACCACGGACATCCTCCTGCAGTTGGGTTACCCATTTCTCGGAGGTTGGTGGCAGGATTTGCTCTACGGCCACTGTGAAACACTTCATTATGCAACACACACACACACACACACACACACACACACACACACACACACACACACACACACACACACACACACAAAAAGAACCCACTTCATGGGAGTACCTCCTGTACAAGTGTCCTTTACAGGGCAGCTCACCGGATGACAGGACTGGGAAAAAGCCTTTGGGACCCCCATTTTTCGAGAGGAGGGGGAACAATGGGGCATCCCTGTGGGGCGGGGTTGTGGTGGTGTGTGTTGGGGTGGTGCCGAGATGTCTTCCACCAGACGGCGGTCTCCTTAGGTTAACCAGAGGCAGTCCCGGTGGGTGGGTGTCTGGAATCTCTTTACTCTGAGAGGATGATCACCTGTCTCTGCTGTCATCTGAGCTCCAGCATCTGACCATCAGTATTGCACCATTTCTGAGGTTAAAACACCGGATATTGGTGAGATCATGTGGGTGGTTACACCTACTATTGGTCTGGTCACTCTGATGGTTACAATTCCCAGGGAGTTCCTACAGCTGTGTCCAACAAGCTGACTCCTTAGGTAATCGAGGTAACACCGGCGAACAAGCTTATTATGAGAGTGAGGGTTCATCACTCCTTGGGTGTCATTCCCCTGGTCTCTGTATATGCTCTGACTGAGGAGACTTATCTCACTGAGAAGGAGACATTCTATGCCGTGCTTAAGTCTTTAATAGGACGGTGCCCCAAGTGAGATATTCTTCTTGCCTTGTATTGGGGGATTTCAATGCATTGACTGGCACTGAGAGGGATGGTTGTGAGATGTGTTGGTTCCCACGGGTCTGGAACCAGGAAAGCACTAATTTCCTTGACTTTGTGAGATCTCATGGACTTAGGGTGTCTGGTTCATGGTTTCACCGCCCACAGCCACATCGCTGGATTTAGTATTCCAATGCTAGTGGTGTGGCAAAGGAGATTGGCAAAGTTATTGTCAGTAGTCACTGGAGGCGCTGGAGGTTGTAGACCCTACAGTTCTGGCGATATCTCAAAAAGTTGTGGACGGATTCGGATGAAACTTAGTGGATAGGTTGGGTTTGTGAAAAGGAAGAATTGCTTCGGTTTTTTTGGTGAAGATCCGGATCTGGATCCGACTACTGGAATTTTTGAAGTGATTCTTCATCATTGAGAGATACGGCCAAAAACTATAGAGAGAATGATAGTTCAAAAAGTTCTGGACGAATTATGACAAAACTTGGTGGATGAGTTGGGTCGGTTACAAGAACAAGCCGATTCGATTTTGGTTAAGGTTCGCATCCAGATCCGGTCTATCAGTGGGATAGAAAATGTAAACTGTGCAAACTGGCGGAGGTATGCACTCCACTGAGTGCCGTTGTAGTTTCATGAGAAATGAAGGATCACAGAAACCACTTGTTGTTACTGAACCGTCGCTCATCCAGATCTCATCGGACCATCATGCGTCCGACGATGGTCCAAACTCGTACACGAACATGAAATATCAGAATAAAAAAAAAAATATTGGAGAAAAAAAGAAGAAACAGCAATGGCAGTTCAAAATGTAAATTAATTTTTGTGGAAATTGGAAAATAATGCAATGGTGAAAGCTCTTGCAGTCCATTACAGATCCAATCAACAGCCCAACAATGGGTTATTGTTCGCACAGTATTCAGAGGACCGTTCAAAAAGTTATCAGAACGAGACAATCACAATCGTCCAAATAACGTCAACTTTTGTATTTTTTCAAAAATATAAATAGATATCTTTAAGAAGGAAATATAATTTTCACATTTCACATTCACAAAAGACCAGTTCACATTTTTGGTGGGCATACCACATTTTCTGCCCACAAATTGCTTGACCATGTCTGTCGTTTTGCTTGACCTTGACCATGATCATGCTTGATCATTGATCAACAACATGAAGCTGAAGTGGGCCATGAAGATGAAAGCCACAAAGGACAAATGAACAGGAAGAGTCCACACATGAAACCCAAGGGAAGAGAGATGGATGAAAACCACTTGTTTCTTTTGTAAAATCGATTGATTTTATTGATCATTGATCATTGATCATGCTTGACCATGCCATTTACCATGTCTGTCGTTCTTTTGAGAGGTCGTTCGTATGACACATAATTCAGACTGGAGTGCATCTTCCAGGCTTCTCTTTCTGATGAGACCATGTATTTTTAAGATGTATGCCGGAAGAGGTGTTTCTCCTTCTCGGTGGGGACACGACATTCCCGCTGATTGAGAAATGCATGCATTCTTCACACCGTTGAACATCAACAACTGAAACAGTCGATATGGCAGAAGTTGTACTTGAAGAATTGCTCAAATTTTTCTGGTATTCAATGATTGGGCCTTATTGTATCATGTTCAAAAGAGCCAGTATTTTTTTCCTTGAGGAAACCACCTTCCTTCTTTCCTTGAGGAACCACCTTTCCTTGAGGAAACTCTTCCTTCAACCCCACCTGGAGGATGCTGGTATGTCCACCTGTGGGTAGCCTTGCAGGAATGATCCATTGGAAAAACAAAAAAAAACCACAAAAACCCTTTGATTGAACATTTCTCTGCGAACAGGCTGGGCTGCTTTTACTAAGTACACCACGTCGTCGTCGTAACTGCATGCCTTACTGACTGCACTTCGAGGATGTTCCTCAAATGTGAGAACAATATCACGACCATATGTGCGTGGGGTCAACATGGCGTGACATCAGGAAATGCTGCCAGTAATCTGACTTTCAGGCTCTTCCTGTGAAGCTGCTTATCATTGCTGACACTCAACTGCAACAGTCGATTCTGATATAGACTAGCCCGATCTAGTAACTTTGAAAAAAAAGGATAAATATCTTCTTCATGGTAGTTCTCCATCTCTGCCACTAATTCCACAAAGACGATGCCGTGTAGACGAGCATCGGGCCCTTCATTAATTATACTTTTATCAGCACTTGATGCCCTGCTGTATAGGATGGAGGGACAATTGGCATGACAATTTTCCTCTCGTGCTGCTGGAGCTAACTTCATGAGAAATTTCGCATCTTGCAGCTGAAATGCGCACTTATGGACAAGCTGGTCCACATCAAATGTTGAAGCTTCGTGAAGTTGTTATTTCCTTCTCGATTTTACAAAAGGAACAAGTGGTTTTCATCCATCTCTCTTCCCTTGGGTTTCATGTGTGGACTCTTCCTGTTCATTTGTCCTTTGTGGCTTTCATCTTCATGGCCCACTTCAGCTTCATGTTGTTGAATTTTAGACAACAAGATTTTTGCCCCAGGCAAAAATAGCATTCCTTTCCTGTAGTAGTTCTCTGCAGACTACTGCAGTAGGACCTGTTACCAACTATAGTATATGAGAGTACAACTCTCATATACTATAGTTCTAACTGCAGCCTTTTTGCCTGGGGCTATACAGGCAAATTAGCCATTCGTGTCTGTTTTATGGAAGTGAGGGAGGGGGCCCGGGGGTGGGAGAAAGTGGTTGTACTATAATCAAGCCTTTCAATGTCCACAGGCATGACCGTGCATCATAGTCCCTGGAATTTATACAGATTGTCCATGAATGACTTGTACCCGCTTCCAACATCTCCATTGGATCTTCTTTTTGCATATGGCAGCTTGGCTGCAGGGTAGCTATTGTTTTGTTGGGGAGCAACTATGCCGCGAATGCTGTGCCCCTATTACCAGTACACTGGTACTCATTTCGCCGACCTTGGAAGGATGACAGGCTGAGTCAACCCCACCTGGTGTTAATTCAACAGCTAACAGGACTCAAACAAGTGGCGTGACAGTTGCCGACTGGGCATCCTCCATCATGCAAAGTCCTTCCTTGGCACACCTGAGCTCCTGACCACAGACAAAGCTTTTGTCCACAGCCTGATGGAGTACTGTTCTCCCCACCAGGCCGGTGCTCCTGCCTCTCACCTTTCTCGGCTTCACGCTGTGGAAACCAAGGCATTTAGGATCATTGGTATCTCCCGCAATGAGGTTGAGTCTTTGGGTCTCTCACTCCCTCACCACAGGCAGGTCGGTGGTCTTTCTGTCTTCTACCGTCTCCTCTCTGGTCTCGCCCCGCCCCCCCATATTTCTGCAGGGTATTCAAAATCTGACAGCAACCCCCTTCTGGTAAAACTACCAAAATCAACCAAAAAAAAAAACTACCCCTTTTTCCCCACCTTTGGAACAATCTCCCACAGTCACCTCTTCAATCCCACTCTTCCCTCCAGGTCTTCAAAACAGATGTATTTAATAAATGGATCTGGGTTGTTTCGATGTACCTGTTGTTGAGAAATGAGAATCTGTTTGTCAAATTGCAACATTGGTCATGGGTTAGGTCATTTATTGTCATTGATCATTTATTGTCAGGTCAGGCCAGATTAGATCAACGACTTGCTGCAGGCACCATGCAAACAGTACAAACCTGTTTCATTGTCGGGTTGTCGGCGACTCAACCGTCTCCGCCATCAGGTTTCCTGGTGAGGAGGGTGTATGATATGGACACCCAGCAGGATTAAAAAGCAAGACCTGTCAAAGTGGAGGCGCTTCTTGTGAGCCAACGGCCATACAAATCTAGTGCCCAACTGTGTCTGCGGATGTCCTCCTGCAGTTGGGTTACTTTTTTGTTGTTAGGAGGTTGGTGGCAGGATTTGCACTCCGGCCACCGTAAAACCCTTCATTCTTCAAAACACAAGAAAACGCAAAGAAAATTGAAAACCCACTCCATGGGAGTACCTCCTGTGCAGCTGCCATCCACAGGGCATCTCACTGGATGATGGAATTGGGGCAAAGCGTTTGGGACCCCCACTCTATGATGATAGGAGGAAAACCACAGGGAAACCTTCCTGAGTCAGACTGCGATAGTGTGTGCGGGGTGGTGCTGAGGTGTCATCCACCAAACGGCGGTCTCCTTGGGTTAACCTGAGGTGGTCCCTTCAGGTGAGCACCTGGAATGTACTATTACTAATGGAGGATGATCACCAGTCTCTGTTATCATCTGACCTCAAGCGTTTGAGCATCGGTATTGCAGAACTCTCTGAAGTTCAGAGATCGGATGGTGGCGAGATAATGGCGGATGGTTACAACGACTATTGGTCTGGTCGCTCATGGCTACCATGCCCAAGGAGTTGCGGGGGCTGTGTCCAATAAGCTGCCTCAAATGATAATTGAGGTCACACCGGACAACGAGTATATTATGGGACTAAGGATTCGTCACTCCTTTGGTGTCATTTCGCTGGTCTCTGTATATGCTCCTTCTGAGGCAAGTGATCTCACCATGAAGGTCATGCTCCTATGCCATAGGATGGCATGCTCCTATGCCATCCTATGCCATGCTCGAGTCAGTGGTTTATCAGTGCCCTAGGTGAGATATTCTTCGAGTCTTGGAGGATTTCTATGCATTGACTGGCACTTATTGGGATGGTTATGAGACACATGTTGGTCCCCTTGGGTCTGGAACTGTGAACCAAAATTGCACTAAGTTCCTTAACGTTGCAAGAAGTCATGGAAGTAGGGGGGCTGGTTCGTGGTTTCAGCACCCACAGGCTCATCACTGGACTTGGTATTCTAACGCTGGTGGTGTGGCAAAGGAGATTGATCACGTGCTCGTAGATGGTAACTGGAGGATGATCCAGAACTGCAGGGTCTATCAGACTGCTCAGTTCCTCAATATTAACCACAGGGTTGTGTTAGCAACACTGAAGTTGCAACTTAAATCCGGGAGAATGGTACCATCTCAGCTGAGGCAGTACGCGGTGGCAAGCTCAAGGATGAGAAGGTAGCTGAGAAGATGGCGAACAGGCTGAGTGGGGATTTGGGGGGGGGTCTGGGTGCTTTGGGGAATCCTGAAGAGTTGTAGAGCGCCTTTAAGACCACCATCCTTGATGTTGCTCGTGAATGTCTTTGAACTCACCGTCGGGCAAAGAAGAATTTTGTCTCTCAAGGGACAATGGACACAATTGAGCAGAGTCGCAGGGGCAGGCTTTGTGGCAGAGCTGAGCTGTTCAGGGAGTTGAGGCAGAAATCTGTACGTGCACTGAGGGTGGACAAGGAACCCTGAGTGCGAGGAATCTGTGAGCGGTTAGAGTATCAACTGTGATCAAGTGATTCTCATCCTGCTTATGTGGGAATTCGCACATTGCGTTCCTCCCATCTGGCCCTTGGTGTACTGCAGTTAGAGCGGAGGGTGTTGGGCTCTTGACAGAGGAGTCCAAAGTGAAGGCCCGCTGGCCCGGTCATTTCAAGCGGCTGTACCAGGCAGATCCACCAGCTGTCAAATTGGATGTCAGTGGTGTTACTATCCTTATTGCTGACCCTCTAATAACCTGTGATCTACCTTCATTTGTGGAAACACAGGATGAGGTGAACTGGTTGAAATGGAGTCCATCTCCTGGGATCTGTGGCATCCATGCTGAACTTCTCAAGGCTGGTGGAAATGCTGTCCTCATGTTGTTGCATGCAATTCTGTGCTCTACCTGGAACACAGGCATCATCCCAACTAACTGGAAGAAGGGCCTTGTTGTCCCTCTCTGGAAAGGGAAGTGTGATCGCCAGGACTGTAACAACTACCAAGGGGTGACGCTGCTCTCAGTGCCGGGCAAGGACTTTGCTCGGATAATTCTTGATAGGGTTCGCCACCATCTACTTGAGTGCCATTGCCCAGAGCAGTCAAGCTTTACACCAAAGAGGTCAATTATAATTGACCATATCCTTGCCCTTCGGGTCCTCACCGAACGCAGATGAGAGTTTCAGCTGGGCTGCTTGCCGCCTATGTTGATTTCTTCAAAGCGTTTGATTCGGTGAATTGGGATGCTCTCTGGAGGATTCTTGGTCTTTGTGGGGTGCCACCAAAACTGTTCAATCTGATGTCTGAACTGTACTCTGGTACTGAGAGTGCTGTGAGATGTGATGATGCCATCTCTGACTTCCGAGGTCCGTCGATAAAGTAATGGGACTGAGCCTGCTGTGTGCTCCACTTAAACAAGTTGAATGAACGGGTTGCGTCACAGTCTTTCGCAAAATTCCAGCAATATATATATATGATTGACTGCACTCATTTTGTGATTGTTTACAGGTCGTGATTTACACGTTGTCTCATCTGAGTTGTCATGCTTTGATTCGTGAGCAGAGAGCCAATCTGAAGTTTCTTGCCAAAAAAAAAAATATATATATATATATATATATATATATATATATATATATATATATATATATATATATATATATATATATATATATATTGAGCCTGGTGTTGGCTCAGTGGTTTGGGTCGTGGTTTGGGATTGAAGGGTCCTGAGTTCAAGCCCCATTGGCCGCTGAATTAATACACACCAGAGGGTTGACTCAGCCTTTCATCCTTCCCAGATCAGTAAATTGAGTACCAGCTTGCTGGGATAATTGAGCCATTCGAGTAACCTGCGACGGAGTGGCGACCTGTCCGGGATTGTTCCCAACATCCCAGGAAACTGCTTCAGCAGCACCAACACTCTCTGTATAGAGCATGGTTCCAATTATATATATATATATATATATATATATATATATATATATATATATATATATATATATATATATATATATATATATATATATATATATATATATATATATATATATATATATATATATATATATATATATATATACATATATATACATATATACATGTATTTACATATATGCCTGGTGTTGGCGCAGTGGTTAGGGCAGCGGCTTAGGATCCAAAAGGTCCTGAGTTCAAGCCCCGTTGAGCCACTGAATTAATACACCAGGGGGTTGACTCAGCCTGTCATCCTTCTGAGGTCGGCGAAATGAGTACCAGTATACTGGGCCGGTGTATACCCCGGTTAAAATAGGTGTACCATATCCCTGTGTCACAAGAGGCGACCAGGGTTGCGTCAGGAAGGGCATCCGGTGTAAAAAATGTGCCAAATCACTATGCGGATCATACGGATGATCCGCTGTGGCGACCCCAAATGGGAGCAGCCGAAAGAAGAAGAAGAAGACATGTATTTACATATATATATATATATATATATATATATATATATATATATATATATATATATATATATATATATATATATATATATATATATATATATATATATTGTTGCGAATTCGCGCCCGCCGGCGAGCGAACGGCCACGCAACTCGAATCGCGGCACGTCGCCCAACGGACGGACAATTCTGTCGTGACCCTCTCGGACTAACGCCGGGAGCTCGTCACGGGTGGGCCTTTCGGCCTCAACACGATCGTGCCAATCGGCCCCCGGGTGGGATAGGGTTGTTCGCCAAATTCGACCTACCTAAGTACCCACACGGAGGGTAGACCGGGCGATCACACCTCGCCGCAGGTCGACTCCGGACACGGGCCACTTAAGCGACCCGTTCCGTACTATCGGGATAACCGAGCGGTGTTATCGTCGGCCTCGACGGTTCCGATTAATTTTCGGGCGGATTAAGCCCACTACCAACCCTTTACGTGAAGCAAGATGGAGATTCAATTAAAGAAAAGACGAAGCGAAACGGGAAAACAGTTCTACATAATGCACATTTATTCCGCGGCACACGGAGAGCACACATATACAATTAAACAGAATGCACCTAAAGCAATTGCAACAAAAGAAACACAACAATGCAGATCTACAACCGACTACGCGAACACACGGCAACACTTAAACAGTTTTACTTTACAGACGGTGCCAACAACACATTTACTCAAAAGTTGAAGAAAAGGCCACCCTCAAAGACAAGGGGGCAGACGGGGCCTGTGGGCCAATATTTGCGCGGGACCTGAAAGAGCGGTCAGGTCCGCAAGACTGGGTGGATCCTACCCGTGTCTTTGTGATGAGCCGCAAATGTGGCATCGCAGCGGTGCCCCGACTTCGTGCTCCTTCGCGGGTTTCGTTGGCACTGCTTGGAGTGGGGTGGGAACGGGGCCCCCCTTTTTGCACTATCTCAGCGCGGGGCGAAAAAGGGGGCGGGGAATTGTTGATGCTCTGGGGAAAGAGGATAGCAGGCTTGCTTGGGTCCCGCAACGAGCGATTCCACCGCGAGCTCGTCGCCGACAGCCGTCTTCCTTGCCTCGGGCCCGAGCTACTCGGTCTCTTCCCCTATTTCTCCTCAGCCGACTGTAGCAAACCACCTGTACGCCCTCGCCTCCCGACTCCACTCCGCGCTCCAAGCTCCAGGATTCCTCTCTCTGCAGCTCCCCGACAGACTCCGAACCCCGACAGACTGCCGGCTCCACGACCCCTCCAGACTGCGGGCTCAACTCGACTCTCCGACCCACTCTCTCAAACCGACTCTACTGAGACCGACTCGACCCAAACCAACTCTGCCGCCACCACACTCTGCCACCGCGACACTCTGCCGCCGGGACACTCTGCCGCCGCCACACTCTGCCGCCGCCACACTCTGCCGCCGCCACACTCTGCCGCCGCCACACTCTGCTCTCCAAAACTGACTCTTCCGCGATTCGCCACGCGCTCGGCGCTTTATAGGCCGGCAGGAGAACCCATATGCAAATTTCTGGATCAGAACGAGCTCGATGGGTGGAGCCACACTCGCCCATTGGACGGAGGAAAAGGGGCGTGAGTCTCCCCTGATCCTAGAATTTGCATATCGCGATTCCACACCGACGCGCCTGGAGGCGGGGCCAAACTGCCCCGCGCTTGCTGATTGGACGGATCAGAAGTGGGCGTGTAGCATTCCTGATCCGAATTCTCCTCGGAAAGGCTGCATTTTGCACTCACGGCTCGGCACGCATCTTGCACGAGCCCAAGACAGCCCGACGCTCGGTGCTCACAAGTGGTGCGGGAATGGCCGCAGAAGGTGAAGGTGGTGGAGGGTTTATGGTGGTGGTTTATGGCCATGGTGCCGTTTGGAATGGCGGTGATGCGATGTTTGCGGGAGCGAGTTGTGAAGGTAAAGATCGTGGCTGTTGGCGTTGTTGTTGTTGTTGTTGTTGTTGTTGTTGTTGTGAAGCAGCGTTGTGGTTGCTGGTTGTTGTGTGATGGCGGTTGAGATGTGGTTTGTTCAAAATAGAGATAGAACAGAAAAACGGCTCAAAGGGTCGCAGCCCGAATGAATCACATTTATTCCCTCTAAACAACGGGTTTGGGGCTAACTACACATGTACTTACAGAGATATCTCACCGACGGGTATACAGAGATATATATATATATATATATATATATATATATATATATATATATATATATATATATATATATATATATATATATATATATATATATATATATATATCCTGGTGTTGGTGTAGTGGTTGGGGTAGCGGCTTGGGATCCAAAAGGTCCTGAGTTCAAGCCCCGTTGGCAGCTTGAATTAATACACACCAGGAGGTTGACTCAGCCTGTCATCCTTCCGAGGTCGGCGAGGTGAGTACCAGTGTACTGGGCCGGTGTATGCCCCGGTTAAAATAGGTGTACCATATCCCTGTGTCGTAAGAGGCGACCAGGGTTGCGTCAGGAAGGGCATCCGGCGTAAAACCTGTGCCAAATCACTATGCGGATCATACGGATCATCTGCTGTGGCGACCTTCTTACGTGAGCAGCCGAAAGAAGAAGAAGAAGATGTATGAATATATATATATATATATATATATATATATATATATATATATATATATATATATATATATATATATATATATATATATTGTTGCGGTTTTGGAAATTCACAAAACACCATTCAGATTCCCCGAAGATCAGTTATTTTGATAAGTAAGTGTTTCAGGTTAGAATCCCCACCGATATGTAAAGGGATTTGTTCATGCCCCGGGCTGCGAATCTTTGAGGTAGCCGTTATTCTTTCTCTGTTTTAATTTCGAAACATCCTACAAAAACTCCTCACCATCGACAAGCAACGTTCCCCAATGCCACCACTGCTCAAGCCGCCATTGTGCGCCGCGGCGCGAACCTAATTTGCATAACTGGATCACAGAGCGACTTCCCCGAAACCCCCAGGTGACGTCAGACTTTGGGTTTCCCGTGAGCCTTACCAGGGGTGAGAGGTCGGAGGTGAAAAGTGGGCGGAGCCTGGCCTCGGGTTGAAAGATCAAAGAGCGGCTCGCCTCGGGCCAATATAAGGGAGGAGCTCGAACGAGTTCGCTGATTAGGCTGATTCAGGAGACGGGCGGCAGCCCGGAGAGGCTCATTCGGAGATTCATCGCTCGCGGGAGACGGGCAGTCGCGGAGAAGGAGGGAGCGCCAGACAAGAGCCGGAGAAGCGTCGGTGAATGGCCGAGGAGGAGACGAGCATCGGGAAAGCTAGGTCGCGGTCCGGGCGAACAGCCTTGAGACGGTCGAGTGGCGCTGAAGCAGTGGACGGGTCATAAAAGGGCATCAACTCTAAAAGAGCAAAGACCCGTTCACTCCTCAAAGCGCGTCGCCGGCCAGGCCCGACCGCCCAGTCTGCAGTGAAGGCCGGACGACCAAGGAGAACCGAGCAAGCCGCTCGCCAAGCTGCTCAAGCCGCCCGGCCGCTCAAGCGACCCGCGCGTGCGACACGAGGGCCAAGCCAGGGACAGCAGGGGTCACGCCAGGGATATCAGAAGACCTTTGAGCCGTCACAAGGGGCAAGGTAACCTGCCCGGCCTCTTGTGAGCCTCTGGTCATCCAGGCTCCGAGTGAAAATAAAGGCTCACAAGCCCTGTTCTTTTCTGGGGGGTTTGTATGAAAGTGTTCTGTGGCGCCTTGTCTGGTGAAGTAGAACTGAATTAAGTGCATGCCTGTACATAATAGATAGACATCGGCTGTCGGCTTTGCTCGTGTCTTGTCCCCTTCCCCCATTGATTGCTTGCCTGGTTGAAATAAATGTCCTCATTGTTTGAATGTCAATCTGCTCGTTGCGTCATTGACTTCGGGACAACGCGTTCGGGAAATTAGCCAGCTATTCAAGCCAAATTAAAGTGGTAATTGGTCCGACGGAACTTGGCGATTAAAACCGCTCAGCATTGCACACGGAGCGAGCGCTTAGCGGTCGTTTCCGTACAAGTTCCGTCGAGGTATAAATTCTCGGTACTTCTGCCTGCGCGGATAATTAGGTATATCGAGATTCGGCGATTAACCCTGTACTGTGTGGACAGAATATTGACAGTTTATGATGCGTTAAGGCATCCGTAGCAGGTTTCCGGAGTTGTCCGGAAGCTACGACTGAATTCCGGGTTTCGGCGGATGCGCGACTGCGATTGGGCCTTAAGCGGTCGTGCGTGGCTGTCTGAACCGGCAAATTCATCACAATATGCATATATATATATATATATATATATATATATATATATATATGTATACATATACATATATATATATATATATATATATATATATATATATATATATTCCATGCAATGGAAAAATAGTTCAGTTGCGAAGCGGTTTTTGGGGAGAGGTAGAGAAGGGGTTGGGTGGGGAGAAGATGATAGTGGGAGATATCATACCCATATACATTATTCGTTGTATCTTCTTGTGTTCCATCATTAAAGATATCTCAGTCAACTTAAATTGTAAATTTCCTGATTCTATTGAAGAATTTGTATGGTCAATCAACAACAAAACTCCCTGAGATCGCTATTTAGTCACAAATTTATTCTGGGGTCAAATGACCCCCATAAATTCTACCCTTCTACCAGTGTGTTTTTGGTGTTCACTCCACGTGTTATATTGATGATAATGGTGCAAACTGTTAGTGTGTTAACTATTATGCCTTTAACACAAAATGCCCAATTATTATTTAAATTGAAGAGCTTCATTCTTGGACTGTTTGAATTTTACAATTTCTCATCTCTGGTTGTATGACAAATGAGTGTTATGTGCTGATTCTCCAGGGTCCACCAACCCGTGCATTGCGGGCCTAGTTTCCTCCTGCCAAGAGTGTGTTCTTCTGCATCCCAGCTGTGCATGGTGTGCACATAAGGTCTGTTCATAAATATACAGCTTTAAGATTGGGACTAAATTAATTTGATTTCATTGTTATTATACTTGAAATAAAAGATAATTAAATCAAATTCTTAATCTGTCACGTTCTGGCTATTTCTGTTTCCACCCAGAAGGTAAACTTCAAGCAAGTCTGTTGCCAAACACAAAAATAATCACAAACACAAAATAGTAAAAACACTGCATTTTTATAATCATTTTAACTTTTTCTTAATACAGTCAACCCTATATTTTAATCCATACTTTACCTTGCTCGACAGTCTTGCTCCACAACTCGTGTATATTTTTGTATGTATATTGAGGAGTATTTTCTCTGTTCCGAAGAAATATTGGTCTTATCAATAAGTCTCGGTATATTTTATACCAATTAATTAATGAGTATATTTCAACACTTCACTATTGAGGCACAGCTATAATATGGCCCACCCCACTTCTGCCACATACCCAGCAATATCACAAATATTCAACCAATCATAAACAGGTAATTTGTCTTGGGTATCGGCCCACAATGGCTCACTAGTTTTGGATTTTACATTTTGGCTTTCAATGTATACAATCTATAAACCTCATCCAAAGAAAGCGTTCTCGAAAATTGGAAAAAAAAAACATTTAGTTTTGTGGACCTTCATAGTATGTGCCCCATGAGTCGGTGTTCATTTAAGGTTTTAATAAAGTAAGCCCTTTGAGATCATGAAGTAGTGTCTTATAAAAAATGGTCACAGCCAAAACCCCCTCTCGACGACTAGTTTACAGTCGGGGTGTAGTCTGGGCCAGCCTACATTATATCCCTGGTATATTGTTGGTCAGGCCATTTTATATCTTGGGCCAGGCTAGCAAATAGTATATCCACTCCTCATCCCCCCCTCCCCACAACCCCAGTAAATATGTGGATTATCGCTCGGGTGAGTAAATGCACACTCACCCCAGGGTATAATCTGGGTTGTAGCCTAAACTATACCGAGGTATAAACGAGTCAGGGTGGAGATGTTACACTGTTTACATGTTGATAGTGAGAAAGAATTTATAGTCAGATATGAATTCCTCCAGTTGTGTCATTCACATCATACATTTCATTAAAACAAAAATTTATATTTTAATTCTAGATGTTGGACTTCCATGGCAAACACAATATTCTTTGTAAATCTCTAACATCCCATGCAGAAGCAATGACAGTGGTGCAGGTGGCAAGACCAAGCCAGTGAAGAAAAGATGGAGGATGAAAAGAACCAACAGTACCTTTGGAGGGAATTGAATTTACTTTACTTTTTGTAACAGGAGGAATATAAGGGATCTGTTTTTATTCGTGTGCACGCAGAAATTTTCCAAACATCGCTGCAACCTACCACAGCAGCTGCTACAGCAAGGGTGTCCTCCTAATGATATGGAAGCTCCACAAAGTGAAGTGTCCTTGCTGCAGGCAGTACCACACAATCACTGGCAACATGGGGAGTCACTACGTGAACATGGAATGGGCAATCTCACGCAGCTGTCTCCACAAAACATTGCATTAACTCTACGTCCAGGTGCCTTTCTATTATCAACATGTCAGATTAAAAAAATAAATAAATAAAGAATGGTGCGGTGGAAGATCAGGTGAGAATCTTGCTTGTAAAGGCTTGGAGGTGGAGGGATTGAGAGTAGATGGTCTTTTTACCATTTACGGTCTACTCTTACAATAGCATTAATTAATTAATGTCACACCCACCCTCTCCCCACCTTCCCCCCCAATTAATATTTGATGTTGTGTCAACCATTCTGAGACTGTGTATACACTGTGCCTGCTATAATATACAGGACCACTTCTTCAGTGGCATGATGTAAACTAACTGAATGGTAATGCAACCAACTGAATGAATTCATCATTGATAACAAATACGTATTACTCACCTTTCCCATTGTCAGCTGACAATGAATGTCAGTACTACACCACAGTCAGTGGAAGGACCTCACTCACTGTTGTTCAGAATTGTTAGCACATACATTTGAACTCAGAACTGGATAATGTGTTCATTTCATCTGGAGAATGGAAAACCGACTCTAGCTTTCGTGAAGGCTATCATCTGTCTGCGTCATTGGACAGGTAGTGCAATGGATGGAATGAACAGAACATTGACCGAAGTATGCTTCCACCATGGGAAGCAAGGAGAAGTTGAGTTTTTGGGCATTAACCCTTTCTTGGAGCAAATTAAAGAGACGAGATAGGAAGAAAAATTGATGGAAGGTGGGAGTCAGGGAGTGAGTCAGAGCCTCAGAGGTACATGTGTCAGAGGCATGCCAGGGATCGGAATGCACTTGGTGTTGGGAATGACACATGTTTGGACTCCTCAAAAAAATGAGGGTCAAGGTTCAGTGGTTAAAAGTCAACCAGACTGGAATTGAGAAAGAGGGAAATGATAAAGAAACGAACAAGAACCAAGAAAGGGGCCAGAAAATGACGATAACTAAATAAACTGAAACGACAAAAAAAAGAGAGAAAAAAACCAGTCCCTGAATCAACTTCCTTTTCATCAGAACAAGCACTTGGATCTCATGAACCCCACTGACAACTTACAATCTTATAACCCCAATCTTACAACTTCAGATTTTTCCTGCTCTCTATATTTCCTTTTTTTTTAAATCAATTTTTTTCTTTCTTTTTATCCATCACAGCCCTCATACTTCTCCGCTTCTCTCTAATCTTCGTTTTCTCCCCTTTTTATTGGTCATTTTGGTTTGTTTATTTAAATATTTTTACTTGTTTGTTTATCATCCATCTCTTTTTGCTCTCCTTTTTAATCTCCTCATATCTTTTCCCAGTCCTGGTCCCTTTGACTTTTAACTATTGAACCTTGACCCTCCTTTTTGTGAGGTATAAGTTTATTCCTAACCCACATCATTCCCAATCTCTGACATGCCTCTGATGCAAGCACCTCTGACTCACTCACACCCTACATCAAGTTTTCCATCCATATTACATGTTTCTCAGGAGTATTGTTTTATGTCCAGTAAAATATACAAAAGCAGATTACACATTGATAAAATTGATATCTGTTAGTGAAGAGATCACTGGTTGATGTTAAACCATCTTGAACTTGAGTGATTCGCACGGTGGATCTTTTTCAGGGCAAAAGGTGCGATTCCCCATATCTGTTCTTCAGGCAGAGGACTATCCTGTGGACTTGTACTACCTTATGGACTTGTCTTTATCCATGCATAATGATTTGCACACTATACGGGATCTGGGTCCAGTCCTAGCAGATCAGATGGCGAAACTGACCAGCAACTTCCGTCTTGGATTTGGTTCTTTCGTCGATAAATTGGTATCTCCGTTCATCAATGTGGCTGAGCGCTACCAGCAAAACCCCTGTGCAGAGTGAGTCCCAGCACCCAATTGCTTTTGTATCATAATTGACTCTCCATTGGTATATTCGAAACAGATTTGATTATGTTGTGTACAAAGTATTTTGTGGGGCAGCAGTGTCACTCCAAATCGTGAATAAAACATGTGATAAGATAGAAGGCCAGCTTTACTGTGAAGTTGACCCAGAAAAGGTCCTGGCTGATGGTGACGCTTAGAAGATCAAATTGATGTCAGCCTTCACTTCTGGGGTTGAACTAAAATCTCAGATGTATGAATCTGTCCATTCAGCCTGTGCTACATCCTCAACCCCAACATTACAACCCAACAGCACATGTTCACAATAGTGAGTTCCCCTCTCTCCCCCAACTCTGCCACAATTAAGTGCAACCACATATTTAGTGAGAGATGCTATTAATTTATGTGGAAGCAGTTGCAGGAAGGAGGAAAGAGGAGAGAGGGGAAGTAATAGTACTGTATTTAAGGTACATGTTGGGTAAGGTATGCCAGTGTGGGGGAAAAATTTATATTAATGTATTCTAAATTGTAACAAATGTAGTTTTAGAAATGTAAGTTTTATGCTATAAGTTGAATTGGCTGTCCTTTCTGGCCAAGAGACTTTTGCCCTAAATGTTGATAAATGTCTTGGTCTGGAGCGGTGTGACCTGGGCTGATAACAGCGAACCTTTGCCTCGAAATGTACGTAGTGACTTCTCGCCTAAAGGACACGTCTGCAGTCTGGGTTCATAGCCCCCACCACTCTCCCAATGAAAGTATAAAATGCTTTGAAATGTAAAATTGTTTTAGTGCAACCATGTGAGGAAGTATAGAATCTCAGTGGCTTGTACTCCTTGGGACTGACCAAGTACCAAGTTAGAATAAAACTCTCTGATGTAATGTGGAAGTGAATTGAATCGGGCTGGTTTAACTGTTAACTAAAAGTAAGAATAAATGAAATAGAACCAAATAATATTGCAACAAATGGGGATTCTTAAGTTCATTATACTAGGGTGAGAAGTGTTGTGTTGTTGTTCATCTTTCGGCTGCTCCCGTTAGGGGTCGCTACAGCGGATCATCCGTTATGATCCGCATACTGATTTGGCATAGGTTTTACGCCGGATGCCCTTCCTGACGCAACCCTGGTCACCTCTTACGACACAGGAATCAGGATTTGGGTTTCGCCATGATTCCGGGCTGCTCTACACCCTGCCCAGTGCAGAGCCACCGTCCTCAAGCGATCCTCCAACCCAAGCCTCCGAGTAGCCGGATTACAGGCGCACGCCACTACGCCCGGTACTAGGGTGAGAAGTGTATGGTGGATAATTAGAAAATAAATTGTTTCACAAAGGAAGGACTTGTGTGGACATCGGTTATCAGTGTCAATGGGTTTTATGCAGGATCTTATAACCAAATTGGTCAAACGTTAAACTCTGCCTGAAGTCAGATAGGATTTCACAATCGGCCAGGAAGAATCCTTCAACGATCACAACGGGGTGGGTGAAAAAAATCCACAACACCAACAAAGCAGTCATACCGTGAAACACAAATCCTACTACTTGCTTACCTGCAAGCCATTTATTTCCTTTTATTCCCTCGTTCCCTGGGCTCTTATCATCCAATCAACTCGAAAAGTGATTTGCTATCATTATGTATGTACTATTCTTCCTGAAAAATTTTCCAAGTAGCAATCAATCGCTAATTTTTTTTTAAATTAAAAAAATAATAATAAAAAAAATGTTCTCGCACTGTTTATCTTGATCATCAAGCCGTCCCCTTGTTCTGTCATTTAGCACAACCACAATATGATGGCAAATACTCTGTCCTCTTTATTAACTCAAACACCTTTCTCAGGTTACTCCATAACTCTCTCTTCTGAAATATAAACAGCTGTTTTATTGCCATTAAAAAAGCCGTCGTCGAAAACAAATGCTTTGCCGATTTTTATGTTGCTAATTAACAAAAGGATTGAAGACCAAAGAGTAATCAAAATTATACAAAACAAGTGGGGTCACCTTTCAAAATCAGGTTATTTCAACTTTTGTCAAACATCAGGATGGTTCCTGTTTACAGATTTAGTAAAAAATTTACATTGAGAGTGCAATACGGCAATGATGAGCCAAATGCCCTAATTTCTGCGTTTAAGGTTGTACGGGATTTTGTGACCACGCGCTACACTCAGTATGTTCCTGTAGAGACTCTGGACCTCTTTGTCTATCTATTTCCATTCTGCATGCAGAACATAAATCTTCTATGCTAATAAATGTCAATGTGTGTGTGTGTGTGTGTGTGTGTGTGTGTGTGTGTGTGTGTGTGTGTGTGTGTGTGTGTGTGTGTGTGTGTGTGTGTGTGTGTGTGTGTCCTCCATAACTCCAAAACCATAAAACCGAACAGCCTGAATCTTTGCATGCATACCAAGAAAACTCCATGGAAGTGCAGGAGTGAAAGTTGGCTGTTTGGGTTAATTTAAGCACCTCTTTTGAAGATAATTAATGGCCTTATTTAATCATGTCCTTAATCAGGCTATCCTCGGCCACCTCGCTCACTGGGGTCTTAAAGCGTATCCAAGGTAACCTCGCTGGGGTCTGAAGCCGCCATGTTTTTTGGTCTGCTCAACATTGCCTTGACTTGGAACAGGCCGCAACGATTTCTTAACGATAAAATTTTTTTTTTCACTTTCCTCACTTGTATTTTCGAATGCCTGTACATGATAGCTATGAATTGCTGGGTACGTTGCAATCCTCATAAATGCATGGAGACATCAGTGTTCATTGCTCGAGTTCATTTTGGCACATGCGATCACCACAAGTATCTCTCAAACTCAGGAGAATTACAAAATTTAAGCTCCAGAATGGAACTTCCAAGGAGTTTGACTCCTAGAAAAGTGTTCATTTGTCCAATTCGGACATATTTGACATTACGGGCATTTCCGGGAGGTGTATGTTTAATATGACGGTTCGGTGATTGCCAATTGCATGCCAAGGGAGCCGTTTCTTATCAATCGTTTCATTGGAGTACTTAAGCCAGCGCTCTTCAATATTCGCATTGTCACTGAATACTGTATATAGATCGACTTGAACAAAGTCCAAGGCTACTCACCTGCATTGGCCACGTGTTGTTCTGCAATATAACAGGTGGCAGTTGCCTCGCTGAAAATGTGAAATTTTATTTACAATGATGTTTCCCATTTTTGTTCTTCCATTATACAACCCGTCACTTCGGCACAGATAAATATAAATAAAAATTAAATATTTCACTTTTAAAAAGATGCTTGGTACGACAAAACTTTAATGTAGACATAAACAGAGACATTTTGAAGGACATTATTATCATAAAAAGAAAACCACAAAGCTTTTCGTTGTGCTCTCTTCAGGTAAGATTCGCACAGTCAGTGAGTAATCAAGAACAGTCGAATCGACACCTATCAACAAAATCAATTCTGATTGGACATTCTCTACTGATGCGTCATCACCTCCCAATGGTCTAGGTGGGAGGAGCCTCTTCAGTGTTCAGCTCTCCAATTGGAGGTTGCAGAGTCTGAAGCGGAGCCGCTAAGGATGTCGTAGAATCCTCTTCATCACCATCTGTGATCGTGAGATGAGTTCGTTTTCCTCTTCTTCTTTGCACAAATAAGCAAAGCGAGTGGACAAACTTTTTGCCGACACAACATGGGTCCATGGAATAAGTAAGTGATGACGCATGAGTAGAGAACGTCCAATCAGAATTGACTTTGTTGATAGATTTCTATGGAGGAAGGAAGTGGAGGAAGTCAGAAACCTGCATCCTGCATCATTAACCTGCAGAGAGTCAGAAACCTGCAACATTAACTATGGAGGAAGTCAGAAACCTGCATCCATCCATCCATTGGGACCATACTCTGTGCAGAGCATTGGTGCTGCCTAAGCAGTCTCCTTGGCTATTGGGCACAATCCTGGACAGGTTGCCACTCCGACACAGAATACCAGCATGCTGGCACTCATTTTGCCGACCTCAGAAGGATTACTGGCAGGGTGAACCCCACCTGGTATTAATTCAACAGCCGAGTGGGATTTGAACTCAGGATCCTTAGATCCCAAGCCCACCACCCTTACGATTTTGCCAACACCAGGCATAGAAACCTGTAGGCAACTCTGAAATACACCTATGTTTTATTCATTGGAAGCCATGGTTGAAATTTCTGGCCTCGGCATTTAGCAGCTACTAACACAATTGTATACATATATAAAAATAGGACCACCTGTCCTGAAGCTCACCTGGATCAGGAGCAACAGTCACTCAACCCCCCCCCACCGCCACCCCCCGCAGACCCCCTTCGAGCCTGATTTTTTTTTTTAAGGCCGTGAACAAACTTTCGTATATCACAGGTGATGAAGGTTGTGGTCAAGTTTCATTGAAATCATGTGTGTAGCTTCAGAGAAGTGAGCAAATACATATTTTGAGGAGTCAAATACTCCCCTGTAGACCCATTTGATGAGCGCAGATATTTATGCGGTCAATAAACCTTCGTTAGGCATCAGATATGAAACTCCTGGCCAAGTTTCATCAAAATCGACTGTTTGGTTAAAGCGATAATGACTGAAGTGTTTACGGACTGACTCACTAACTCACTCACTCACTTACCTATGGACACTGCTCAATTGCATAAGCTCACCTGACTAAAGTCCAGGTGAGCTAAAAATGAATACTGTACATTCTAAGTGAAAAAGGCAACATTTTTTAAGCTATATATCAGCAGGAAAAATAGATTAATGAAAAAAACTCTCACCAAAAATATCTAATCTGTCCTTTGAGATGAGAATAACTTTATAAGGTTTGCTTTTATTTGCAGAGGGAGAGTGTTCAGAAACTGCCCACCAACTTTTGCCTACAACCACATACTTTCTTTAACAGCTGATACAGAGCATTTCAGGCAAGAGCTAATGAAGCAGAAGGTATCTGCTAACAGAGATTCTCCTGAGGGTGGTTTTGATGCCATGCTTCAGGCTGCTGTTTGTGTTGTAAGTATGAAGGACAATTTTGTTGTATTTTTGACATCATGACACAATTATCCAAGTGTCATGATGTTCCTTCTGCTGGAATCATCAGCCAGGATTCTCACCGTGGCACCAGAGGGAACATCATGACACTTCAACGTTGTGACGTCACGTCAACAAGTTTTTTTTGACTTCATGGGTACTTGGATTCCTGTTTGTGTGCTTCGTGTTTTATAGTTCTACAGAATAACCGACCACATACAGTATAATGCTTCGCAAGCTTTTTGCATATGATGCAGTCAAATCTGCATTTGAAATGTGCAAATTTGAATGTGAATATAGAACAAAAGGTTTGATCATCGATGTTGGAAAACTCATGAAGAGATGTTCACAAAGAGTTTATATATCCGTTGTGAAAGCTGTTGTAATTAATTTAATCATTCAATTTTAAGTGTGGTGATGGGGTGGATAAGAGAGGGGGATGTGCATGTGTACAGACAAAATTGCCTATATGATATATATATATATATATATATATATATATATATATATATATATATATATATATATATATATATATATATATATATATATATATATATATATACTGGATATTTTCCACACCTGCAATTACACTATGATTGTCAAAGCAAAAGGTCTATTACCTCCACCATTTGTACCATGTTAAACAATATAATTCAGGGCCTTGTGGTGAACAGAGGTGATTGTATAAAAAACAAGAAATGGAATTTTAAAAGGCATACAAGTATTGGAAAATAAGTGAATGTCTATGGTGATAGGAACAATTAGGATGGAGGAAAGAAGCAACACACTTGCTGCTGATGGCTACAGATGCCAGCTCTCATCTGCCCTTGGATGGCCGCATAGCTGGTCTACTCCAACCACATGATGGACGATGTCATCTGAACTCAGAAAATCTGTACTCTGCGACAGACAAACTCGTAAGACTTCAGAATATTATCATGTTAAATGTGTGTGCAACATGGATTCCCAGAAAGTGCTTAATGGCCCTTTATTCTATAAGAGGCTCATGGAATTGCAAGTTTAAATTCACAATGAGGGTAGCAGAGCAACAATTGGGCAAAACCGAGAAAGAGAGAGAGAGAGAGAGAGACAGTAAGAGAGAGAGAGAGAGAGAGAGAGAGAGAGCGAGAGAGAGAGAGAGAGAGAGACAGTGAGAGAGAGAGAGAGAGAGAGAGAGAGAGAGAGAGAGAGAGAGAGAGATACAGATACAGATACGAGCCGGTAGGCGGCGATGGGTCACCGAGCATGGAAACTATAAGATATAGAGCAAAATGGATGTCATATAGCGGATAGGGAATCATCTTAAGATTATGCATATCAAATCTCATCCAGTTCCATCTACTGATAACTACTTGGTATCCATTTGAATGAAAAGTACCGAAAATGCGGTTTGAAATCGGAAATCCCCAGAGTTTGAGGGGGTGCTGTGAGTGAACAAAGATCTAAATCGAAAATCCGGCTCGTTCGATTGTGCACAATGTATTCCAGACGATTAGTGTGAATTTTCATGACCATCCGACCATAACCCTAGGAGGAGTAGCATTTGGCGCGAAGCACCTCCAGCTCTCGCATATTATCGATTTTTGCCCTTTGACCCCTGACCTAAGCAATATCGGTCAATATGTCCTGAGGCAAAGTTGTAGTACTCATTGAGTACCATGAACCTGCAAAGTTTCATTCATATCGATGCACTCACCTGGTCGCTCGGGGGCCTTCAATTTTCGCGCATACCCTAATTGTAGGGGGCGCTGCGGGTAAAGTATTCCATATATCACAAAAACCGGAATATATTTGATAGAGCATCACCTGTAGATCATTCGTGCCAAATTTCATAACCCGATGTGGGATAATGGCTTTCGGAATTAATTTCGCGTGAACGGAACCGATTTTGAAGGTTTTTCGGTTGTTGCGAAGGAACCAAAGCGTCCCTAGCAACCATCACAATCTCCAAAGCACTAGGTCATAAGATGTACCTACCACCCGAGTTTGGTCAAAATCCACCCACGTTTACTACCAATTATGCTGATGACAAACGAACAAACATCCAAACAAGCAGACAGAATTACCGACAATAAGGGTCACCTATTTCGGCGACCCAATACATTGAAATCCGCAAATAAGAGGATGTGTTAGGAATGGTTAATGGGGGTAATAAAGATCATTGGTCAAGACTGGTGATGACACAAGGTGGCGGTGTATATGATGCATTTGCTTGAAGTCCTGGAAGGAAGAGTGAAATAGAACAAACATTTTTCTGGGAGGCGGATGCATAAAAGGTAGAATTTCACAAAAGATCTCATGAGATTTTGATCAGGTTTCTATCAGACCACATGAGAAATCACAGGAGACTTTTATAAGGGAAAGGAAAAAAAAATCTTGACTCATCTCCATTTTTAAAGAATAAGTTATTTTAAACAAGTAATCTTAACAACATCGACAGTGTCAAAATATATAGTTATTCTGTTTCGACATAATAAGCAGAACTTTGTTTCACTCAGGACTATCCATCCCTGGGATTACTCGGAGAGAAGTTTTCTGAAAATAACATAAATCTTATATTTGCAATTACGGATAAAGTTGCTGAGATGTACAAGGTAAGCCACTTTAATCATTTCCATAACAATTATGATGAAAAGCATTTATGGCCATCATTTTGATCCTGCTGTGATATACATTCAATCCAAGCCTTTGCATGTGCAGGTCTATTCAGATCTAATCCCTGGTGCCACGGTGGGAATCCTGGCTGATGATTCCAGCAACATAATCAAATTAATTGTTGAAGCTTACAATGTAAGTCATGGTTTTTCTTTGTGTTTTATTTTTGTTGAACCCCTCAGCCCATTTGAGGAAAGAAGTATTGTCGTGGATATTTAATCTGTCCTTCCATCTATCCATCCATTCTCTGTATGTTTGTCCATCTGTATGTCTTCGATCCTGCTTCGGGGTTTCGGCCGACATGGCATCGATGCCCACATTCTCAAATCCTACACACTGTTGTTGCTTCTTCTCAGTCTGTGCTATTCAACCTGTCTTTCTCCTCTTGCCACCTCCTGTCTGTCTGCATGAAAGTCAGAAAATATTACTCCCATCCACAAAAAGTGTCCAAATACAAATCTTCTCAAAACGAGCCAGGAAGTTTACTTCTGATAATAGGCAAAGTCATGGTATCCATCATTGCTATGGATGTCATCTTTCATCTTTTCAAACAGCCTCATATCTGATCATTAAGTTGGATTCCGGCATGGTCTCTCAACTCTGAAAATGATGTAGCTCCTCTCTTGTCAATGGGTGGAGGCTCCACATCACAAAGAAGAGGTCAGGACAATCTCCCTGGATAAATCTCGGGAATTCCACACGGTCTGACATCCTATTCTGTTTGCCAACCTCGCTGCCTCTGTCACACAAGGCCACTTAATACCAGGCATTCTGACTTCCTTCACTCACACAGTCAACACCTTGCTATCAATGGAACCCTCTCTTCTACCAGTAGAGGTTGGAGTTTCCCAAGCCATTGTTTTGAGCTCAGTCTCGTTCTTCATTGACCTAAATGACCTCGCCCTACTCTAGCAACTCCCTAATCCTTTTTTCGAATAACTCCACATTTTTTTTTTTGTCGCAAGGGGGCACCTGTGCCAATCTGTGGATATGGAATTGTTTAAGTTCTGGTGTGAAAAATGGAACATGGCTTTCAATCAATAAAAAGCTCACAATCTTACCCTGTCACTCTATATAAAAACCACCTCTTTCCATCATCAGCCAATGGAAGAGGATCAGTCTGTTGAACTCCTAGACCTCACCATCAGCCATGTCTCTCCTGATCTGACCAATTTCAAAGCTGGCCACAAAAGCCAGACACAGACTGAGAATTGTCTATCGTTCCAAGTTATTTCTTGAAAAATCAGAACTACTCACAGCTTACAGAGCTCTTATTCATAATTCACTAGAGTGCTTCTCTCTCTCTCTCTCTCTCTCTCTCTCTCTCTCTCTCTCTCTCTCTCTCTCTCTCTCTCTCTCTCTCTCTCTCTCTCTCTCTCTCTCTCTCTCTCTCTCTCTCTCTCTCTCTCTCTCTCTCTCTCTCTCTCTCTCTCTCTCTCTCTCTCTCTCTCTCTCTCTCTCTCTCTCTCTCTCTCTCTCTCTCTCTCTCTCTCTCTCTCTCTCTCTCTCTCTCTCTCTCTCTCTCTCTCTCTCTCTCTCTCTCTCTCTCTCTCTCTCTCTCTCTCTCTCTCTCTCTCTCTCTCTCTCTCTCTCTCTCTCTCTCTCTCTCTCTCTCTCTCTCTCTCTCTCTCTCTCTCTCTCTCTCTCTCTCTCTCTCTCTCTCTCTCTCTCTCTCTCTCTCTCTCTCTCTCTCTCTCTCTCTCTCTCTCTCTCTCTCTCTCTCTCTCTCTCTCTCTCTCTCTCTCTCTCTCTCTCTCTCTCTCTCTCTCTCTCTCTCTCTCTCTCTCTCTCTCTCTCTCTCTCTCTCTCTCTCTCTCTCTCTCTCTCTCTCTCTCTCTCTCTCTCTCTCTCTCTCTCTCTCTCTCTCTCTCTCTCTCTCTCTCTCTCTCTCTCTCTCTCTCTCTCTCTCTCTCTCTCTCTCTCTCTCTCTCTCTCTCTCTCTCTCTCTCTCTCTCTCTCTCTCTCTCTCTCTCTCTCTCTCTCTCTCTCTCTCTCTCTCTCTCTCTCTCTCTCTCTCTCTCTCTCTCTCTCTCTCTCTCTCTCTCTCTCTCTCTCTCTCTCTCTCTCTCTCTCTCTCTCTCTCTCTCTCTCTCTCTCTCTCTCTCTCTCTCTCTCTCTCTCTCTCTCTCTCTCTCTCTCTCTCTCTCTCTCTCTCTCTCTCTCTCTCTCTCTCTCTCTCTCTCTCTCTCTCTCTCTCTCTCTCTCTCTCTCTCTCTCTCTCTCTCTCTCTCTCTCTCTCTCTCTCTCTCTCTCTCTCTCTCTCTCTCTCTCTCTCTCTCTCTCTCTCTCTCTCTCTCTCTCTCTCTCTCTCTCTCTCTCTCTCTCTCTCTCTCTCTCTCTCTCTCTCTCTCTCTCTCTCTCTCTCTCTCTCTCTCTCTCTCTCTCTCTCTCTCTCTCTCTCTCTCTCTCTCTCTCTCTCTCTCTCTCTCTCTCTCTCTCTCTCTCTCTCTCATATACCAGAGTCACATTTGTCTCGTGAAATCTGTGGATTATAAAGCTCTCAACATTATTGGCATCTGAGCATCTCCCACAATGAGGCCAAAGCACAAAGCCCGTTGCTGTCATATCGCAGACAAGTTGTGGCTGCTCTGTTTTTAACATTTTTCCTCCAGTCTCGCTCCCTCTGCTTTTGTCGCTCTCTGGCCCTCCTCAGCAACAATAAGATGCACACTTTCTTCCAGTAACCCCCTTCTGGTTCAACTTCCAAAATACAGGCTAATTTCACATTTCAAATATTTTGTTCCTTTTTGTTCTGCTTGTGGAACCACTTTCGTGAAAGTTTTTCAATCTCATTTATTCGTCCCGGGCTTCAAGCAGGCAGTGCACTGCCCTTTCATGTCATCCAACATCCATACCTGTAAATCTTTCTACTCCATTCACTATACGTAACCTAATGAAACCCTCATACTTGCAGGTTCCTGCGTTTCCTCCGTCCTCGCTCTTCTCTTGTCTTGTTTGTTCATTCACTTGCTTATTGTGTCCAACTCATGCTCCACTCACTGCTCCACTGTCGGTTTGTTACCTTTTTACCCTCCATCCTCACATTCTTGAATGAACCTCAAACTTGCATAAAAATATAGAAACTTACATGGTAAACTTGTTTGTTCTATGTAGGTCTGCCACTTTGAGATGTTGTGTAGATGTGACATCTGCAGCTTTTAAGTATCTGACCTCAGGACCAGCTGTCCCGTAATTTACAGGATCGAACGGCTTTATACCACAATGTACTGCATCCCTTTTCATACCTTCCAGGGACATGATTTGTCCCGTATTCTCAGTATTTTGCTTGCTTATTTCAGTCGTAATGCTGATTGCCATTACGCAGCTGGCCTATACGTACACAATATGACCGTACCATGCTCTAGAAGACATCTTGGGCATATTTACATATATAAATACTTAAAACGTCAAAGCTGCAGTGGATTTCATCCCCTGACACCCACTGAGGGATGCTGTCTCTTAATCCCAGAAGGGATCCTACGGTGACCCCCCCCTTTGACCCTTGCCTGCATTCCATTTTTTTTTCGTGACAGCTGATAACTCTCATCATGCCTCATTCACCTAACAAGAAACACGTCCCACACCATATTTTACCCTTTACATAAATTAGCTACTATTTTTTCTGCTACATGAACAGGAACCACAACTGGTAGGGTACTCGTGTTTTCTTGAATGATTTAAACATCAGACTCCCTGGGTATGTCATCTTCACCAATGTATGCTATCCCTAACCAACGGTTCATTTGCTGGTCAACATGTCAGTACCTTTACCTCTTTGACACAATGTAACAAAACAACCATTTTTCCTCATATAGGACAAATAATGTCCGGTATTATCGTTATTTCACACTCACCTGTGAGCTATCTAGCTTGGGTTTGAATCTCCGCCTAGCAATAAACTGTCATCCTGGTATTTTTCAGGTATGGGGATTCATCAATGTGTGTACCCTGCCTGGGATGGACGTCCCATCCGTTGGCATTCGTTATTCTGATCTGATGTAACATACTCTTGACAGAGCATTGCTGCTGCCAAAACAGTTTCTTGGCAAAGGTTATAATAGGTGGTTTGCCATTGCCTTCCCAGTCGGTTGGAGGACGTTAAAGATCATTCGTTAGTGAACGTTAATGATGCTACGGTGTCTTTTGTGAAGAGTAAGCGAGTTATCACCAACACCCTGACTAAATTCCAAATTCCTGCAGTCAGTAAAGTATCTCCCGTCGGAGTGGTGACCCATCCAGGATTATAAACTTAGACAAGAAATGATACTCTGTAAAGAGCATGGATGATGATGATGATGATGATGATGATGATGATGATGATGATGATGATGATGATGATGATGATGCATATGTTAAAATTGAGTTGTTCGTCACTGGACACGATTTTTCAGTAATTTACAAGATTGTCACACCACAAAATTGAACTAGTCTGTTCCAAATCTGGAGCTTCGACTTGTCAATGTACCACTATATTCCAACACAACTTGGGTCATCTGGTCAACATCGGGTTTTATAGGCTTTATATATCATTAAGAAGATTGATGTTTCAAGGTGAAGCAAAACTTAACCACAAGGAGTGCACCACAGCAGTGCTGGGCCAAATGGCCTCATTTTCTTGTTTGAGGTCAGTTTCTCCTCAGTTTCATGTTGTCGATCAGTCTCGTGTTTAGTTTTTTCAATTATTTTCAGACTTATACACACACACACATAGACAGAATTGCCTTGCAGGGGAGGGAGGGTTGCCCATGACTTGAACAAGGGTACCCCCAGCACATATTCAAAATCTGGTGGAGATTGATCCAGCCGTTTCTTTTTTTTCTATTATTTTCAGACATACATACATATACATAGAGATAATTGCCTTGCTGAGGGGATGGGGGGAGGGGTGGGGTTGTGCCATGACCTGCCGCTGTGTACATTTGTGAAATCTGGTGGAGATTGCCCAAGGGATATGCAATTGTATAGAAATCAAAGATAAATCTACACTGACACACACACACACACACACACACACACACACACACACACACACACACACACACACACACACACACACACACACACACACACACACACACACACACACACACACACACACACACACACACACACACGCACACACACACACACACACCAACAATATACAAATGGCTTGAAGTAAATGGTGGGACTGAGTCAATCGGACAAGTGTAGGTTTTGCTACGTAGAAACATAAAGCACAATTCACCTTCTATCAGGATGTAAAAACTCAAGTCAGAACAGCTGTACACCTAAAGGCACAACAAAGTGTGTCAGGTAGTTCACTGGCACATCTGCAAAAACTTCAATTTCCCAGTTCAAGAAACTTGTGGAAACAGGAACCAAAAACAATAATTGAAAACAAGAAAAAGAGCAATCAGAGATTGCAAACCCTCGCCAGGACTTATTTTGAGTGGTGTATTTTTATAGGTTTTAGGGTAAATTCAATATAGCTGCCAAACCATGTGACCAATGACATCATATGTGTAAACCTTTTGTTCCTCATGGACAGGCAGTCATACATGTAAAGTTTCGTCTCGATCTGTTCAGCTACTTCAGAGAAGAAGATTTTTGAAGCTTTTTTTTTAACAATATGGCTGCCAAATCACGTGACCGATAACATCCTGAATTTTTTTTCTGTGGACCATTTTATCTCTAGATGACCCTCAAATTTTTTCATACTCATCGGATGCGGCGTTCTACAAATGCAATTATGACATCATAACGAGGGCACTTATGACATCATAAAATCACACTCATTTTGCATGAGGAGTACTTGCCATGTGCCAAGTGCCAATTTTTTTCTTGGTGCGGTTTCAGAGATACAGAGGTCCAATGTTTTTCCGTTTTTCCAATATCATTACAACATTCTACATGAGTAGTCGCACCAATGGTGAAAATTTTGTCTCAATCCGACAAGCGGTTGCAGAGAAAAAAGCACAAAAGTTCTGTGCGGACAAGCAGACAGTCAGACAGACAGACAGACAGACAGACAGACAGACAGACAAACAAACGGACACAAATGCAATACCCTCTCCGAATCCTTTGGTGAGGGTAACAAGGAAGTAACGCTCACGTATAACCTGATTATCCCATCGAGCATGAACACAGATAATACGAATTACGAGCGGATATAGTACTTGGACACAAAAAAAGAAAAGACAGCATTGCTAAATTGAGGTTTCAGTACCCAGTGATTTTGGCCAAAAGAACACAGACATCAAGAAAATGACCAAATACCAAGATCTCAAAAATGAAGTGAAAAGATCCTGGAAGCTGAAGAACTTGTTGGAGCAATGTTGGAGCAACAGGAACGATAAAGAAGAACTGCACAGAGATCTTAAAAACCATTCCTAGGAATATTACTGCAAACAAACTGCAGTTGGAAGCTGTCTGGAGCTTGGTGACGATCCTCAAAAGAGCCCTCGGAACAAAACTTTGAGAACAACACAACTTCACAAATTGGTCCATGAATCATGATCGATTACAAAAACGGAGGTGGATACTTCGAGACCTGGGAGGACTCCGTTCCACCTTCTGAAACTCGCATATATGCAGATAACAACCAACGACACAGGTTTTTCAAAACATTACTTAAAGTAATATTCTTTTCCCTCTGCAAGATGGCCGAGTAGTTGTTTCGGATCAAGCTGTGATCTTACAAAGTCACGAGTACGTGTTGCTGATGCAAAATGAATAAGAATAATTCAACCTTTTATGGTATCCTTTTGTTCCATCAGAAAGTTTATTGTTTTATTGTGGTTTTATTATTTATGGTGGTGACAAGAAGACTAATTAGTGTTTTAGGAACTGTAATCGAATTTGTTAATGAAAATCTGTGTTGTGTGGAATATGCAGAAAATCCGCTCCAAAGTGGAGCTGGAAGCTTTGGAGCAACCAGAGGACATCAGCCTCATGTTCACCGCTCTCTGTGGGGATGGACAACTGCAGCCGGGTCAGCGTTTCTGCCACAACGTCAAACTTGGAGAAACGGTGCGGGAGATCTCAAGAGGAGATAAAGAAAAAAAGTCAGAAACATGAGCAATTTTTTTTTGGGGTTCCTGAACCTTTGCAGAATTCAAAATGGAGTCAGGGAACGAATGGACCCTCCCAAATTTATAAACCCAATGACCATGCATCTCACCGATGAAGGCAGCTGCAGCCAATTACTCTCACTGACTGTCCAACTCTGATTTGTGAATGGGAAAAGAAATATAAAAGATTTGTTGCAGTTGAAAACATCAGGATAAACATTTGGCTTGATGGCCTCTCGAGTCTTCACTGATCCTGACAACTCTGCGATACGGGTGATGGTGATTGGTTCATTGGCTTGGGAGACATCTGGGTCACTGTGTTTGTGCAGAGGATTTGCTAAATTTGTTTTCTTGTTAAAACTCCCCCTTGCTAGTACAGCTGAGAGGCTGCTCTGCATTCCAAAAGGCAGATCAAGTCTGCTGTCCAACTGCCACTTCTATAATCCTTGCCATGAAAGCAATTGAGGGCATCCAGATTTTTTTTGTACAAAGTCGAGGCTCATGGAAGAGCCAGAACACAGAATGGACCAGAACCAAACGGAATATAAGCAAAATAGGTGAAAGAGAGAAAACATGCCAAAAGTAGGGTACAGGGACACTTGGAGGATGGATGAGCATGAGGAAGGGGAGTGGGAGGGGCACATGGGGTTGAACAAGCCGCATACAATCTCAAACATAGGGAGAAGAGGAAGGGACAGGTGGAAAAACACAATAACTCAATTGTTTGCCTTCTCGCCTTTGAGACGGCTTGTAATTTGTAGAAATCCATACAGAATCATCGCACCATTTGAAAACCTTTATTCCTGAGCAGGAGTCAGCTTTTTGCGGGCTCCAATCATGGTACCCTTTCTTGTGGCAATGTTTTCACGGCCAGATGTCCTTCCTGACGCCAACCCTTAAGTCGCCTTCGACCCTGCAGGGATAATTACCAGTATACTGGTGCTCATTTCGCCGAGCTTCTGAAGGATGACAGGCTGAGTCAACCCCCCTGATGCTAATTCAGCGGCCAGCGGGGCTCGAACTCAGGACCCCAAGGATCCCAAGCCACCGCCTTAACCACTGAGCCACACCAGGCTCATAAATCCATACAGAATACCATTTGAGAAATAAAAGTGATGGATATGGTGCAAAAAACATTTTATGCATCAAAAGTGTCAGAGTTTACACACCCCATGTCATATGTTGTGCTTGGTGTTGGCTTAATGGCGAGTGTTGTGGGCTTGGGATCCTTGTGTCCTGAGTTAAAATCCTGCTTGGCTGTTGAATTAATCCAAGGTGGGGTTGACTCAGCCTGTCATCCTTCTGAGATCAGCAAAATGAGTACCAGCTTGCTGATATCCCGTGTTGGAGTGGCGATCCGTCCAGGATTATGCCCAATAACCCAGGAGACTGCTTCGGCAGCACCAACACTCTGCACAGAGTATGGTCCCAATGGATGGATAGTTGTATGTCTGGTATATTCCCCTTCCTTCCCTTTCCCCAACTCCTATCTTCCCCCTGCCTTGTTTCTCTTTTCTCCACAATTCTCTCAAAATGCTTTTCGCCCACATCTTCCACCCATACCTTTACTCCAACAATTTTTTTCCCCAATTTTAAATTCACAAATCCGTTGTGACTACTTCATATGTACAAATGCCCCCAGCTTTAGAACGGGACATTAAGCTTAAGCTTGAATGAGACAAGAAGGCGAGAGAATGAACATGAAAATCGAACAGGGAGGAGTAGAGGAAACTGAGATTATGGATCTGAAAGAGGAAGGCAGAAACAACAAGGAAAAAAGACATAGATTGACATAGCCCCCATTGTTTTAGTAATTTTGCTGTGTGGAGTTAAAGGGCTAGCCCATGTTTATGACAACTAAATTGGCCATCAGTCCACCAGTCAGCCATCTTTAATCAGAATGCAAAATAAAGTGAGGTGTAAGTGTATGCCATCATGTACTGTGCTTGAGCCACATTTGAACAAAATCGGACGATGCGTGTCCGAGAAATGGTTGCGGACGCACGCACGGACACGAAAAACGAGACCAAATTCATAAGCCCCCATTTCGGACTAAGTCCAACAGCGGCTAATAGCCTGAAAGTAATTGGGTTGGTCAATGAGGTCAGTGGGGCTAGGAAAGGGGACTTAGGTCAATGTGGCTAGAAAAGATGTGGGGAGAGTTTTGGGGATTTTTTTGGGGGAGAGGATTGTACAGCACACCGACAAGCAGGGGGTGTTTTAGGAGGGTACTCATGGGGGTTAGGAGAATGAAGGGAAAAACACAGTGGGAAATGGAGTTATTGACATAAACTACAATTCCGCCACTGGAACCGGGTTCAGGCCTGTCAAACAGAAAAGGACAATACCCAGCGATAGACACCGAGGAAATGTTTCTGTTGGGCACATAATGTCAGGTTTGCAAGTGGCAGCTTGGTTGAGAGATCTGTGAAATTTGAGCAAAGATCTCAGAAGTTGCAGGTCCATATAGTTAGGGATGGGGGAGGAGTCGTTGTTGGCAGGGAAGGGGAAAGAGCAGGGAGGGATGAGGTGGATTATTATGTGATAAGGTCGTGCACTGCCTTATTGAAGCTGTTGAAGAAATAGTGGGATTGAACAGCCTCAGGAAGGTAGTTTCACAGATGGAAGAAGCCACACAATCATATTCAATCAAGGAGGACATAAGTATAAAACGTGTTGTTTATACATTGATGTGACTGCTGTTTGTCTTTTTATGAGCCTCAACATCTTATCGAAAGAGAAATCATGAATGTTTTTTTTTTCCAGGTAAGCTTTGAGGTGGAGGTTGAAGCAAAAGGATGTGCAGAACATGGCAGGAACAGAAACTTTATGATAAAGCCACTGGGCATGACAGAAGCTTTGCACATCTCACTCAGAGTGGACTGCGGATGTTCATGTCTGGCTGAAGCCCAAGACAACAGCTCCGAATGTAGCAATGCTGGTACACTCGAATGTGGCGTGTGCAGGTCAGAGCAACTCCACCTCGTATTTGTTTATTCTTTCTTGTTGTTCACAGATTGAAAGCTCATGGTGGAACTTGGACAAAAATGACATGCACAACATAAGGAATCGCATTATGAGACACCAGTACACAGTCTGCTTTGGCATAGATTAAAAACACATCGGTCAACAATGGATAAATCAACAACATGAAAAGGAAGTTGAACTTTGTATCCCAAACATCACGAACTACTTGCTCAGACGATAATGCCGGACTGGCTAACAAGTATTTCAAAGAAAACCTTGAAAATATGGCTTTTGCATAAAATAACAAGAAAAAGAGCAATCAGAGATTACAAACCTCGCCGGGACTTCTTTTGAGTGGTGTAATTTTATGGGTTTTAGGGTAAATCCAATATGGCTGCCAAACCATGTCACCAATGACATCTTATGTGTGATCCTTTTGTTCCTCATGGACAGGCGGTCATACGTGTAAAGTTTCGCCTCGATCTGTTCTTCTACTTCAGAAAGAAGATTTTGAAGGTTTAAAAAAAAAATATATATATATATATATATATATATATATGTGGCTGCCGAATCACGTGACCGATGACGTCATGATTTCTTTTTTCTGTTGAACATTTTATCCCTAGATGACCCTCAAAATTTTTCATACTGATCGGATGTGGCGTTCTACATATGCAATTATGACATCAAAATGAGGGCTCCTATGACGTCATAAAAAAAATCAAACTCATTCCCCATGAGGAGTACTTGCCGTGTGCCAAGTTTCAATTTTTTTCCTTCGCGCAGTTTCAGAGATACAAAGGTCCAAAGTTTTTTTTTTTTTTTTTTCAAATTTTTCCATTTTCCCAATATGGCTGCCACACCACGTGACATTTGACATCTTAATTACCATTACAACATCCTACATGAGTAGTTGCACAAATGCTGAAGATTTTGTCTCAATCCGGCAAGCGGTTGCCGAGGAAAACCCAAAAGTTCTGTGCGGACAGACAGACAGACAGACAGACAAACGGACCCAAATACAATCCCCTCTCTGAATCCTTCGGCGAGGGTAATAAAATAACGAAGAATAGTATAATGATGACTGTTTAACGGGCACAATTAATCGAATCTCGTGGGATTGGCCGAGGAAAGTTTTTGGCGCAAGTCTTTCACGAACTGGCTGGCCAGGTCTGCCGTTCGACGAAGTTGGTTGCAGAAAGAATTTGAAATTTGTTCAGGGTGCCTGCAACATGTCGCCCACACAATGATGCCTCACCCTGCATTTGAAGCACCATGGTCAGGTCAGGGTATGGGAGCATGTGCCAGAACAGCGCGTCGCTGCGTCCACTTTCCGCCGGTACTCCAGGGGCCTCCGTCTGGCCATCCCCCAGGCAGATGCAAGGCCCATCCCCATCTCCTTGAGATGATGGTCAACCTGCTGCAACCACGAGGCACGTGGTCGGCCCACTGGCCTCCTCCACTCATGAGACTCCCTCGCTGAGAGAATCTGGTGAGCAGGATTAGCGTCAGGAAAACGAGCCACATGTCCATACAGCCGCAGCTGACGCTCACGGACTATGCAGGTAACAAATCTCATCCGAGTCTCTCTCAGCAACCGCTCGTTGGACACAAAATCCGACCAGCGATAGCCAAGGATTCTCCGAAGAGACCTGGTACCAAAGGAATTAAGTCTCCGTCTCAGATCCTTGGTCAAAGTCCAAGTCTCGCACCCATAGAGCAAGACTGGAAGTACCAAGGACCTGAAGACTCAGACTTTCGTCCTCCCGCACAGGTACCGGCAGCGCCACACCCCATGATCCAGTGAATCCATGACTCCCCAGGCCCGACCCAGACGTCTATTGACCTCCGGCTCACAACCTGCGGAGACATGAATATCACTGCCAAGGTAAGTGAATCTATCCATGACCTCAACATCCTCACCACAAACAGACACAGACAGGACAGCAGCATCCAAGATGTCACCGAAAGCCTGGATCTTAGTTTTGACCCAAGAAACCCGTAATCCCAACGGCTCCGACTCCTCATTCAGCACCTCGAGGGCCCCCAAGAGGATGTCTAAAGTCTCCGCAAAGATGACTGCATCATCTGCAAAATCAAGGTCCGAGATCTTGACATTGCCAAAGGATGCACCGCAACTTGATCTCTCCGACATCCTCCCAAAAATCCAGTCCATACAAGTGCTGAAAAGTGTGGGGGCCAGTACACATCCCTGACGAACTCCAGTAACAACTGGAAATAAGTCAGAGATGGTACCACCACACTTCACAGCACTCTCAGTACCAGAGTAGAGTTCAGACATCAGATCGATCAGTTTCGGTGGCACCCCACGAAAACCAAGAATCCTCCAGAGGACATCCCGATTCACTGAATCGAACGCTTTACAGAGATCAACATAGGCTGCAAGCAGCCCCTGCCGAAACTCTCGTCTGCGTTCGGTGAGGACACGAAGTGCAAGGATACGGTCAATCGTTGACCTCTTTGGTGTAAAGCCCGACTGCTCTGGACGCTGGTGCTCAAGCAGATGGTGGCGAACCCTATCGAGAATTATCCGAGCAAAGACCTTGCCCGGCACTGAGAGCAGCGTCACCCCTCGGTAGTTGTTGCAGTCTTGGCGATCACCCTTCCCTTTCCAGAGAGGGACAACAAGGCCCCTCTTCCAGTCAGTTGGGATGATGCCTGTGTTCCAGGCAGAGCACAAAACTGCATACAACGACACGAGTGCAGCATTTCCATCAGCCTTGAGAAGTTCGGCATGGATGCCACAGATCCCTGGAGCTTTGCCCCGTTTCAACCGGTTCACCGCAGCCCGTGTTTCCACAAGCGATGGTGGACCACAGTTGATTCGAGGGTCAGCAACAGGGATTGTAACACCCTTGACGTCCAACTCGACAGCTGGGGGATCAGCCTGGTACAACCGCTCAAAGTAACCGGCCCAGCGGGCCTTCACTTCAGACTCCTCTGTCAAGAGCCTACCACTCTCTGCTCGAACTGCAGTGCTCCGAGGGATGGGCTTGGATGAACGTAATGCGCGAATTCCACTGTAAGCGGGACGAGAATCACCTGTCCACAGGTGATGCTCTACCCCCTCGCAGATTCCTCGCACATAGGCCTCCTTGTCCACCCTCAGTGCACGTACAGTTTTACGCCTCAGCTCCCTGAACAGCTCAGCTCTGCCATTCAGCCTGGCCCTGCGACTCTGGTCAATGGTATCCAGTGTCCCTTGAGAGACAAAATTCTTCTTTGCCCTGCGGTGAACTCCAAGGCATCCACCGGCAACATCAAGGACGGTGGTCTTGAAGGTGCTCCACAACTCTTCAGGACCCCCCAAAGCACCCAGACCCCCCAAGTGTCCACTCAGCCTGTTCGCAAACTCCTCAGCTACTCTCTCATCCCTGAGCTTGGCAACATCCAGCCTAGGCTGGGATGGTACCATTCTCCAGGATTTAAGGTGCAGCTTTAGAGTTGCTACAACAAGCCTGTGGTCAGTATTGAGGAACTGAGCACTCCGGTAGACCCTGCAGTTCTGGATCATCCTCCAACGACCGTCAATGAGGACATGGTCAATCTCCTTTGCCACACCGCCGGCGTTGGGAATACCAAGTCCAGCGATGAGCTTGTGGGCGCTGAAACCATGAACCAGCCACCCGAAGTCCATGACTTCTTGCAAAGTCAAGGGACTTAGTGCTATTCTGGTTCATAGTTCCTGACCCATGGGGACCAACACACACCTCATAACCATCCCTATCAGTTCCAGTCGATGCATTGAAATCCCCCAAGACTAGAAGTGTATCTCGTCTGGGGCACTGATCAACCACAGACTCGAGTGTGGCGTAGAATGCATCCTTCACGGTGAGATCACTCGCCTCAGTCGGAGCATAAACAGAGACCAGGGAAATGACACCTAAGGAGTGACGAATCCTTAGTCTCATAATACGCTCGGTGACCGGTGTTACCTCAATTATCATTGGGGTCAGCTTATTGGACACAGCTACAGCAACTCCTTGGGTATGGTAACCATCAGAGCGACCAGACCAATAGTCGATGTAACCACCCACCATTATCTCGCCGCAATCCGGTCTCCGAACCTCAGAGAGAGCTGCAATCCCGATGTCCAAACGCTTGAGCTCAGATGATAACAGAGATAGGTGATCATCCTCTCTTCGGGATAGGACATTCCAGGCACCCACCCGAAGGGACCGCCTCAGGTTAACCCAAGGAGACCGCCGTCTGGTGGACGACACCTCAGCACCACTCCGACACACTCTCCCGCAATCTGACCCAGGGATGTTACCCCGTGGTTTCCCTCCTATCAAAGATTGGGGGTCCCGAAGGCTTTGCCCCAATCCCGTCATCCGGTGAGCTTCCCTGCGAAGGGAAGCTGCACAGGAGGTACTCCCACGGAGTGGGTTTTCAGATTTTTTTTTGCGTTTTGCGGAATGAAGCGTTTTACGGTGGCCGGAGTGCAAATCCTGCCACCAACCTCGTAATAAGAAGTGACCCAACTGCAGGAGGACGTCCGCAGACACAGTTGGGCACTAGATATGGATGGCCGTTGGCTCACAAGGAGCTCCTCCGCCCTTTGACAGGTTTTGTTTTTAACCCTGCTGGGTGTCCATATCCAAACACCCTCCTCGCCAGAAAACCTGGTGGGGGAGACGGTTTAGTCGCCGACAACCCGACCATGGAACAGGTTAGTACAGGTTTACATGGTACCTGTAGCAGGTCACAGATCGAACCTGACCTGACTAAAAAAAGCACCATGGTGATAGTTTATATCTGGGTAGGGATTCGAACCCAGGCTAAGCAGCTTTGAGTCGAGCGTACGTACCACGAGGCCATCCTGCCAGCCCCATCACAGTATCATTACCATCTTTTAATTGACATCACTAAAAAAACAAATTCCCACACCCTGTTGTTTTGCATGTCATGTATTTGGTTGTGGCCATGTGTCCTGGGATCGCGTTGAATATCAGTGTGTGGGTTCACATCAACTTTTCCCCTCGTGTGTGCATTTCATTCCAGGTGCAATCCCAGCCACATAGGCCCGACCTGCGAATGTCCACAAAAATCCGCCTTGTCCGCCGGACATGACGCTTGTCGGGAGGGCGAAGGCAAGCCTGTGTGCAGCAGACGTGGCGATTGCATATGTGGCACCTGCGTTTGCCACACTTCTGAATACGGAAACTTCAATGGGAACTTTTGCGAGTGTGATGATTTCTCTTGCGACAACTTCCAGGGAAAAATCTGCTCAGGTGGGATAAACGCATGCATTCTAGTTTGAGAGTTGTATTGTTAAGAGACAATGCCCCATTGTGCAGAGTGGTTTTTGTGGACAATCCATTTTTGACAAATTTCAATTCGGTGTGGCAAATGAAGAATTTTTCTTCAAAATGAAGACGGTCAAACAGCTCGTGTTCAGCCATTGTAGAGAAATTCGTTTAAATTCTTTGTGATTATTTTAATCAAGAAATATTATGGCTGAGTGAACAAGGACTGCATTGTTTAGAGACAATGCCCATTGTGCAGAGTGATTGTGTGGACAATCCATTTTTGACAAATTTCAATTGTGTGTGGCAAATGAAGAATTTTTCTTCAAAATGAAGACGGTCAAACAGCTCGTGTTCAGCCATTGTAGAGAAATTCGTTTAAATTCTTTATGATTATTTTAATCAAGAAATATTATGGCTGAGTGCACAGGAACTGCAGGTCAAACAGTGTAAGATGAAATTTTGAAAATTTTTATTTTATTGTTGGAGTGATGTCATAGCAGTTTGTCATGGTCACATGCTCTGAACACCAAGGTGGCTGGCACCCTTGAATTTATTTCATTTTTACGAGTGGAGTGGGGAGGACTTCACACAGGAAGGGGTACAGTTGCAGTAAAAGGGTGGGGAAGGTGGGGGGGGGGGCGAATGCGTCGAATCTCAGTATAGTGATTATTTGCCACAATAAACAGTTCATTGAGTGTCAGTTTGCGTTCTGGTGAGACTCTACTACATTAACATTTCATTCATCCCAGATGGGTCAATGGAGATTCCCGATTGAACCTATTTCTTCTCAAAAAAAACTTCAGGCACTTAAAAAGCTGTTACACAAGGTTAGGACAGGCTCGGTTCACAGAAAGCTTGACTAATTTACCGAAACTATATATTTTTTGTCTATAAAGTCGAGGCTCATGGAAGAGTGAGAACATAGAACGGATCAGGACGTAAGAGAGCAAAAGCAGTTGAGAGGTGGGGGGGGGGGGAAACACACCAACAGGAGGTTGAGGGACAAAATATAGGGAGATAATGACAAGTAAGAGATGTGGGGAAGAATGGGTGCGAGGGAAGGACACACGGCGTGGACAGGGTGGATACAGAAGCAAACTCTGAGGAAGGAAAAACTGGAAGCTTGGAAAGAGTTGGGGTTAGGGGGGGGGGGTGGGGGTGTTCATGGGGGTCAAAAAGATCAAGGTTTTGGATTGGGTATGATCTGAGATGGTGGTGAACAAGAGTCTTGAAGACCTGGAGGGAAGGATGAGAGTAGGGTGGATTTACTGATTCTGGCTCACTTTTCCCCATGTAAATGAATGGGGGATTTTCAGCGATTCCCTTTTTTTTTCCCTAAAAATAAACCCCCTTTTTATCCGTTTTTCCCTGCTGTGCAGGGGTTTGGCTTTTTGTGAGGCAATGTTTTATGGTCGGATGCCCTTCCTGGACGCCTCTTACAACACAGGGATATGGTACACCTATTCTAACCGGGGCATACACCGGGACCAGTATACTGGTACTCATTTCGCCGACCTCGGAAGGATGACAGGCTGAGTCAACCCCCTGGTGTTAATTCAGCAGCTGAGCGGGATTCGAACTCGGGACACTGGGATCCCAAGCCGCCACCCTAACCACTAAGCCAACACCAGGCTTTGTATATATATAACCAGGCTATCCCAAGGTATATTTATTTGTCTCCCCTTTAACCTGGAGGTTGATCAGCTCACTCATTGAACCTATAAAGATTTGTTCATTCTCAAATTCCTTCAATAGTTTAATTTTCTTTGCACAATAATCCCCATCTAAAATATTGACAAACAAAACATTTGAATCTTTATATTTTTTAAGATACCCCTTTTGTGCCATTACGAAATGATAAACTTCTCTTAATGATCTCATCTGACCACCTCCTGAGCCACATATCATTTTGAGATTATAGTAAATTGTTTTTTCATTGTTCAATTGATAACCATCAAAGTTTTCAGTCCATTCAAGGATATTCATTTTTTCTTTACATCCTCTAACTTACTAGTTTTTAAATTAATTCGCTTATTTGTTTTATTTACCTTTGTTTTAGTTATTTTTTCAATAAGACTTATTTGATATTTTTCACATTCATTATGTTTTCCATTTATATACCAAGACTGAGATTTTCTCCACTCTTTAGTTTGATTAATACTTGGTTTAACCATTTATATATTGTGAAAAACCACAAGTGTAGCCCTTAAAAACCCTAACCCTTCTTCCCATCGTTAAAACGCAATCTATTTTATACACTCTATCATACAATATCCATATGGAACACAATCTATTCCATTATCTAAAATAAATCTCTTATCATCAAAGGCTCCTAATGCCTTTTTATTTACTTCTTCACTATATATGTTATGTTTATAACTTCTTATTGTATTCATTTTCCTGTATTCTTCTTTCTTATTCATCAAACAATTATAATAATTTCTAAAAGTTATTGATTTCTTTATTACATATTTCTTTATTCCCTTTAACCTCTTATCAATCTGATCACCATACTTATAAGCATATGCCTTTGCTCTCAATCCAATAAACTCACTCATTACTTTTCCACCCAACTCATCCTTAAACTTACCAATAACCTTTTCATTCTTTTTGGAAAATAACTCACTCTTCTTGCTGAAATTACTTGTATCATATACTCCAATATTTTTCTTCATATCTTCATAAACATCATCAGTTTTTATATCTAGGATAAAACTATCAGTGTCCATATACAACAATGAAACATTTTCACCATACTCTTTCTTTAAGTCATTATACAAATAATCATACATCAATATCTTTGATAAATCAAGAACTGCTGTTCCAATATAAATTGGTTTATCCATTACAATACTTTCCTTTTTCATATGAATTGCAGAAAAGTTCTCTGAAAAAACCTCTTCTCTCTCAAAACTTGGTTTATTTATCAATCTCGAAGCTTCTTTCCAAGATGTTGCTAATCTAATGTTTTGCCTGTTTCTAACATTTTCCATAGTCTTTCCAAATACAGCATTATTCATTAATTTATAAAAGTCCCCTTCAAATTTTACTTTTGTATTTGCTCTCATATCTGTATTGAATTGAATATACTTTTTCACCCAAGGACTTTGTTTAAATTTTAAAACTCTATGAATTTTAGCTACTCTCAATCCTTCTCTCAAAAACTGTTTTAAGCTTCTCTGATGTAAAACATATCCCTCTTTATCATAGAATGTTGTTAATAACTTTTCTGTTGATTTGCCTTTAATATTAAAACTTTTATGATAATCACTGAACCATTCTTTCTTTGGGGTTTCTTTCTCACATGCAAAAGGAAGGTCTTTATGCTTATTATGAAGAACACTCGGGTACCTCAAATCAACTTCAAAATAATAACCTTCTTCTTCGTCATTCAATTCCTCTTGAGAAGAAATAACAATATTCATCAAAGCCTTTTCATAATCCTTTTCTTCCACCCACTCTAATTTACCATAAGGTAGAGATTGAGACATTGCCCATCCATACAAATTATTAGCATCAAAATACATCAAATAATTACTATCTTTTTCACTATCATAATTTGGAAGATATTTATTATTTGCTTTAGCATATCTTTTGAACATACTTGTGATATTCCACCTCTCTTGGACTTCTCAATCATCAAAAGCATATCCACATCACTGATTAAATCTATATCTTGTTTTGTCATTTTCAACATTGCACTCCAAGCTAAACCAGGAGCTGTGAAATAGTGGGCAGGGTCTAATCCATAACAATTTTTATTATGACAGAGTGTTCTAAAAGCCTCAAACACATCAGCTAACAATAAAACATCTGTTTTTAGATATAAATCGTGATATTCTCCAAGGTTCTTTATCTTAAATAATTTCCATATTTCTTGTGCGTGTTTATATTCCTTATCACTTATCTCTTCTTCATAAAGGTTATTATAGAAACTTTCTTTTGATGGAAGTTGTGTTTCTTTAAATCTCATAAATGAATCCATATAATCATAAGGATAAATTCCCTTACTTGTAAGAATTTTCTCTTTACTTTGAATTTCATTCCTTGTTTGAATTTCCTCTCTCGTAAGAATTCCTTCTTTAATCAGAATTTCATCTTTAATCTGAATTTCCTCTTTAGTTAGAATTTCATTCATTGTTCGAATTTTCTTTATAATTAGAATTTCATCTTCAGTTAGAATTTCTTCATTAATTACAGTTTCCTCTTTACTTTGAATTCTCTCTTTAATCTGAATTTCCTCTTTAGTGAGAATTTCCTCTTTTGGAAAGAATGAATTAAGATTTGGAAAAGAGTCCGTGGAGCTTAGATTTGATGCGAGGTAGGCTAGTGGTGTTCCCATAAACTTGTAAGAATCTAGAAACCTAATACGAGTTAAAGGTTTTGTGAATATCATTTTTGAAAATGAAATATACTTTTGACTTGTGTTTGTTATGGCAGAAATATTCCCTGGTGTTTTTGAAAGTTCATTTATAAATAGATGTGTATCATAGTTGGCGCTGTTGTGAAGAAAGACTGGAATAAAAGAAGGTAATTTATAATTAAGATTACAACAGGAATGAGCGGGACCTCTATATTTACCAGTAAGATGACAATGGTCTCTAACTTTAGACTCCTTAATTTCCCCCTCACAAATATGACAGATATTGTTCATTCTAAATTCTAATTTTTCTTCTTTGGTTAATTTCATCGGTTCATTTGTTTCTTTCATTAATTTAGTGAGTCTTATACAATCCTTTTCTAATCGTTTTACAAACTCTTGTGAAGCATTTTTTCCACGATAATGTTCAAGTTTGTTATACTTTTCTCCAACAGATGATTTGATATAATAACAGAAACCACAAGGAATATGTTTTTGATATTTATTTGTATATGGTTCTTTTGGATTAGGAGAAGCAGTATTTATCTTTTTAAGGATACACTCAAAATCAGCGTATATCACAAATGGGTGCATGATAGATTTATTATAATCTTCAAAAGAAATCTTTTCACCAGGTTTAGGCATTGTAATTACAGCTGATTTATGATTACTACAATATTTTGAATGTTGTTCTAATCGTTCTTTTGTATGAAATGAATTAAGACATCGCTTACAAGGATATATTTTGTTTGCTGTTCTGAATACCTGAGAAGAGATTAATCTTGATAAATTATTGATGTATGTGTAATGTGAATTCTTTCCAACACTAAAATATAAAAGATCAATGTGTGTTTCTTCATTTTTATAGTTGTTTGAAATTTTTAATATTTGAACTTTGTTTGTATCCGTTAATCCATATACATTAATAGAAAGATTATTCTTTTTCTCAAATTTAGGAATATCTGTTAGTGGCATTGGGAATTTAAAATCTTTAATGTCCAAGGTATTCTCATATTTCATATATTGTTTTACTCTTTCTGAATTACATTTTGGTGGATGTAAGTGAGCAAGAACAGACCAGAGAAAACATTTATTATCATTGTTCTTAATATTAACAACTGCCTTCTTTAGTTTTATTTCTTTTGGTAATTCAATATAAGAAGAAGCTTTAAGAGGGTTTGATTTTAGAATGTGTATATCTAAAAAGATGATTTTTTTAATATTGAATCCACTTCCTACCACTGTATTATCAACATCCTCCTCTTGTCTTGATAGTTCTTCATAAACCCCACTATTCAAAAAATCTTGAAATGATGTTATAAAATGAAGATCTGTTCTCATATAAGGAGTTTGTTCTTCATCTTGTCTTTTCATATTCATTTTCACTCCCATATAAAACTTTAAAGTTTTCATTTCTTTTAATGTCTTTTTAATAAATTTTTCAACATCGGGTTTCACTATTTCAATTGATTCAGCTATTGATGATGGACCGGGTTCTCCAAATTGAAAAATCCTTATTTTTATATGCCCTTTAAATGCCCCATCAGTGTTTTCAATATAATAGTCTCCCTTTACTTTAAACTCATTTTTCTTGTGTTTTTGTGATTGAAGATGTTTATTATAACTACTCTTCAAAACATCCTTTGAACAGATATCACAATGTTTTCTTTCCAACTCAAGAGGAGATATTTTATGAAACAGATTAAATGTGTGTTTGTTGGTTCGGAGGTGTTTTCTATAATGTTTATATTCGTGATTACAAACATCGCAGTACGTTGTATTCACCATATTTATAGAATAAAACTTTGCTTAAACTAAAATTTTCTTGATGAAAATTTCGTTTGTTTTACAAGGTGAATCTGTGCTTAAAACCATTTTATCCTCCAACTTTTTCACTTAATAAATACAATGTTTCAAGACACAAAAGACAAGTTTCAATCAATCTCTTCATCTGTTAAAGATACTGAGAAATATGTCAAGGATGTAAAATTGAACAAAGATAAATATAACAACTATTGGATAAAAACTATTATGGTAAATAATATGAGTTCTTCAATTTCCTTCAGTGGAAGGGCCTTTAGTATACCTGGTAGAACATCAATTAAAGTATCTCTAACAAAAGTTTCTCCTCTCCTTCTAGTAATATATTCAAAACTAGAAAAAGCAATGAAACAAGAAAAAGTATCAAAGAACAAAAACCTTATGGATGAAGCTTTAGAAAGAAAAGATAAGACCATCTGTAATATGCAAGGAGAAATTTGTATTTTTTTCAACAACCCTAAAGATGTAAATCCTGATGAAATAAAGGATGTTAATATATCAGGTGAAATGACATTTCGTTCAATAGTAGTTAACGATAATTTTAAAATTACCTTTAATATAAAAAATGTTGTCGTTGAATCTGATAATGAAAAAAGTATATCGATATCGATGGTAATATACAACTGAAAGTATAGATGAATTTCAGTTTAAGTAAAGTTTTACTTTATAAATATGCTAGACTTTCCTGATTCTCCATATGACAAATTTGAGAATTGTCCTGCGTGTGAAAGACGGGATTAAACACAGAGTCAAAAGCCTATAAACAATGTATATTCTGTGATTATCTTCTAATTAATGATAATAAAAAATATAAAAAGGAAAATAATTCTTTTAGATTTACACCAAAAATGAATTACTTTACAAGATTGATTAGAGAAATGAATGTAAAGTATGAGGATGATAACACACCTTTCCTTACAAGGGAAGAAACTGAACGTATAAGAGAAATGTTCAAAGGATTGTTGTTGTATATTATTCATGGATGTAATTTTCAGGGAAATATCAACACAAGATATTGTATAAATAAAATAATGGATTATCTTGAAATTAAACCTGAACTTAGGATAAAATATAGAGTTTCTAAAAAGCCAATAATAAATTAAATAACCTGTTTTTCAAATATATAAATGAATGATTTTTTACCTATTTGGGAAAATAAGATAAAATTTAACAACCATAAAAATCTCCCAAATTCATTAAGATGTCTCATAGTTGGTTCAAGTGGATGTGGAAAAACCTGCTTACTTTTAAAAATGCTCCTCACTCCCAACTTTTTAGATTATGACAATTTAATAATTTTCACAAAGTCGAGTTTTCAACCAGAGTATCAACTACTCTCACAAGGTTTTAATGCTGGTCTTCAAAAAGAAGATATAATCGGTTTATTTAAACGTCAAAAAACCTAAATGATTATAACATTGAAGATATAATTCAACTATTTTGTGATACACAGAGATGTAAAAAGAAATCAAATCCTATAACTTGTATTCTTAGTGATAATACGGATGATATACCGTCTCCCCAAGATTTGGATAAATCAAAAAAGAACCTCGTTATCTTTGATGATTGTGTTAATGAGAGAAACCAAACAGTAATGGACAGCTACTACACAAGAGGGAGACATTCTTCTTGTAATTGTATTTATCTTAGTCAATCGTACTTTCAACTTCCTCGTCGTTCCATCAGAAACAATGCTAATACTTTTATTTTATTCAAGTTAAATTCAATAGATATCAATAATTTTTGGAGAGATAATTGTTCTACATTATGTAGTAAAAAGAAATTTGAGGATTATATGAAGCACACGACTGAAAAATATAAATATATTGTTGTGAAACAAGATGAGATATTAAGGGATATATTTTTTGTTTTATAAACAATTACATATATAAATGACAACTATTATTATAAATCTTGTGGGTAAATCTGCTTCTGGAAAAAACTTTCATAAATCAAGGTTCTTGTGTAGTACAAATGAGAATATTGTAAATTTACTTAAAAAACACCCCGTGATACGCATTGTATCAACAACAACTAGAGCAATAAGACCTGGAGAAGTAAAAGGTGAAGATTATCACTATATTTCAGTGGAGGAACATATGCGATTGAGGAATGAAGGTCAAATGTTTGAGGAGGTTTCTCTTGGTACAACAAAATATTCACATTGTAAGAGTGAGTTAAGGAAACTAAAATCTGGTGGTGTTGGGATATTAGAAACTAATCCAGAAGGAACGAGACAAATTATTAAACATCTGAGTGGAGTGAAGATTTTATCATTCGGTTTTGATGTTGATGAAGAAACTCAACGCAAACGTATGAAAAGCAGAGATGCAAGTATTAGTGAAGAAGAAATTACAACTCGCATTAATGTTAATAAAGAATTTGATGAAATATTTAAAGAAAAGGATTTATTTGAACACATCTACTTGAATGATGAAGAAAAGGAAAATTTCCCTGTTGATCTTTACAATTCATTAAATGATATTTTACAATAAATAAATGGATGTAAAAGAAAGAGCAAGAAGATTTAAGGAACATCAAGAGTTGGTTTCAAAAGTTGTAAAACAACAGGAAGACATAAAGAAGAAACGCAGACAGAAACTAACGGGCGAAGAAGCATTTGAAAGAAAACAAGAGAAATTTTTTAAACCACTTTTAAAAACTTCCCAAGAAAAATGAAAGATGTTTCCACAGTTCCCACAGTAGAATATACTCCCAGAAAGCTCCAAATGTTAAAAGATTTCAGTCAAATGACGGAGGAAGAATTAGAGCATATTGGAGAATTAGAACATGATGAAGGTTTATTTCAACAACTGGAAGAGATTAATCAACCCCCTGATTATATTGTGAATGCTGTTCAAAACAATGAATATTCAGCGGATTCAAAAACCAAAGCAGGACTCATTCCAACAGAACAACCAGCAATATTTCATCTTGTTCAAGAAAAGGTATTGATATTTAATGATGAATTAAGGTTCTTAAGTTCTGCTCAACCCCTGTTAAACTAACTCCGAGATTAATGTTTCTTCTCACAAAAGATGGAAGACAAGGTTCAACTGTGAAGGATGAATCAAAGTATATTGATAAACCATTGGATATGGAAAATAATGATGATAGAGTATATATTGATTTGCTGAACACTCTAAATTATAAGGTTATTCTTTCTGGTAAAAGTAGGAAGAATGAGAAGGAGAAACACATTATTCAGGCTTTAAGTATCCTTGGTTCAGGTGTTAGTTTTCTTCCAAATGACCCATCGCAATTAGTTAATAGACTGTTATTGTTGTTAGGCAGTCAGAAGGCTGGAAATAACAATTGTTTTAATGAAGCATCAGCCATTTTAGACCAGTTGATGAACATGAAAATAATTAATAAATATCAATATAAAGACATTTTATCTCATATTAAATAAGATGAGAAGCACAATCCTTAGTTTCAATTTCACAACAAGCGACCACACATCTTCATTCCCATACCCACTACAACTTGACACAACAAAAGAATATGAGGCATCTTTATTGTCCATGGAAACTTATAATACCTTATTTAATATAACTGATAAAAATGACAAGTTTAGTTATAATCCCGGAAGTGGATACAAAACGATAACAGTCTCACCCGGAGCATATGAGATTTCTCAAATATCTTCCGAAATTGCTCGTCTTATGAAAGAACAGGGTGATGAACCAAAAAATATTGTTATAAACATTCAAAAACATACTTCAAAATCAACGATTAAAGTTAAAAATAACTACAAGGTTGATTTCACAATTGATAATTCATTTAGAGAGTTATTGGGTTTCTCCTCAAAAAAGATTGAAACTAATGGGACGTTTTACAGTGATAATGTCATTCAAATATCCTCAGGAATAAATTCGGTGTTAATTCACTGTGATTTGATTGATGGTGCTTATAATGATGGAAAAAAAAATACAATATTTTCATTCAGTGCATACTCAACCCCAATTGGTTATAAATTCAATATGGAACCCAAAAATTTGGTTTATCTACCTGTGTCAGGAAAAACCATACACAGAGTAAATTTTAGGATAACCGACCAAGATAATCGTGTGATTTCTTTTAATGGAGAAGTTATATCCATCAGAATTCACCTACGTGAAGTTTTCCAATAAATAAATACGATGGTTATTGTGAGGAAACACGAGTTGGGAAAATATAAAATAATTACAGGGGATGGGATGTTCCTTTCCCCATACTACAAGGGTGAAGGTATGTATCTTGGTAGAGGATACTATAAACCTAAGAGACAAAGGGGTGTTGGACATCAATTTAGAGGAGATGGGATAATTGATACTCTCATGGGTATTGGTTCAACTATTCTTAAACATAAAGATCTAATTGGTTCAACTGCTTCTGCTGTGGGAAATGTAGCAGGTGCTGTAAAGAGTATAAAAGATGCTCAGAAGGAATCTCATAAATTACAAGCAATAAAAGAAATTAAGAAAGGCAAAACTCAGTTGTCCCCCAAGAACGACAGAAAATAATTCAAATACTTGGATCAGGGTTTCAAAAGTTTTAACATCTTTTTTCCTAAATAAATACAAGTATGGAAGCAATTGATAGTATCTATGATTTGGATGATACTATTATTATCTCAAACTCCACTAAAAAAGAAGATTACTTCAAGGTAAATGCAATAACTGGAACAGACTGGAATACGAATGGTACAAAAAGTTTTGAAATAAATAATCAACAAACCTATTTGAATCTCTCCGAAAGTTTCTTGTTGTGTAAATTTAAATTCACTAAAGCTGGGAATAACACAAACGCTACACTTGTAAATGATTTCTTCTGGAAAATGTTTGATAGTGTGCGTTTGTATATTGGAACACAAGAAGTTGAAGCGGTTGATTATGTCTCTGCTGTATCTGAAATGATAAAATTTACACTCTATACATTCAGTGATAGAATGGGAAAGGGGTCTGTCGAAGGTTTTATTCCTGATATGTCAACGGGAACAAACACAGACCCTGGATATATTCAAAGGAAAGGAGCGTATAATGATGATACAAAAGCAGAAAATAGTTTTACTGTGGCGGTTCCTCTTAAAGGTATATTTGGATTTTGTGATCATGATAAAGTTCTGTATGGTCTTAAAATTAGATTTCAACTACAAAGGAATGATAATGAAAATAGATTGCTTTTTGGTGTTGGTAATGCTTTTGGTGATCAGAATAAATTTGTAATTGAGGAGATGAGTTGGTATATCAGTGAATATACTCCTAATCTTAAAACAGAAGAGATGTTGAATCGAAGACTTAACTCAAAGAAACCACTCAGTGTATCATACCTCAAAAGAAGATGTCAACACGTTAAACTCAATCAAACTACTTACACGTGGAATTTGGGTGTTCTGGAAGGAAAGCCACGATATCTGTGGATCATTTTTAAAAAGCCAGATGGTGATACTGCGACTGATAAGAATAATGCATTGAGTGATAATGCTAAGGTGAAACAACTTCGCGTTTCTCTAGATGGAACATTTTATCCACGAGATAGATTGGAAATTAATTGGGAAAAAATGATTTTGCTGAAGCATACAAGTCTTACCAAAAGGTGTGTGAAAGTAATGGAAATAAAGAACCTATTTTGGATATGACAGCATTTAAAAGTTTGTATACAATCTATGCGTTTGACCTGAGCGCGCAAAAGGAAACTATAAAGTCTAATCGAGTGGATACTTCCCTATACATTGAAAGAGGAGAGAGTGAAGAAGTTGATACATATTGTTTGCTTTTGGAAGAAACAGAATTGCAGATTAATACAGATAATGGTGTGATGATTAGTCTCACATAATTTTTTGTTAAATAAATGAGTGGCAAAGTACCAACTGGGGTATATGTTAATCAAATCAATCTTCATAAACTATCATCTTGTGTTCAAAATCAAAAGCCTTGTACGATTAACGTTAATACAATTCAGAGAAAAGGAGCAGTAAGAATTGATGTTTTGCTCACAAGAGAACAGGTTAAAATCTTGAATGACACTGGCTCACTTAAAATTAAAATGACAAAACCAATGTTGAAAAAATATTCAATAAGAGAGACGAGTGGAGGATTTCTCCCATTTCTAATTCCTTTATTTGCTGGTTTAAGTGCGGTTGGAGCATTGACGGGTGGTATTTCAACAGCGGTGAAAACTGCCAACGAAAGGAAGGCTCAACTCCAGGCTCAAAAAGAATTGGAAAGACATAACAAAGAGTTGGAGAAACAAATTAGTGGAAGTGGCGTAATTGTAGATTTTGCTGAAAAACTTGAAGGTCTGCCTGATAAAGCGAGATTGTTAGTTGGAGATATGCTTTCTTCTATTGCACAAGCAGGTGTAAAATTAACGAAAAGAGGTAATGGATTATATCTTTCTAATAAATAAATGAGCATTGATGAGTGGTTGAAAGAATTTGGAAAGAATACAACATCAAATTTACAACTTGCCAAATATTGTAAGAAATTAAAAATTCAAAATGTGGTTATTTGTATGAGAGATGAATTAACAAATGTGCCGAAACATACAAAGAATATTATTATGAACTTAGAAGATAATAATGGGAACGGTTCTCATTGGGTTTGTATTTTTAATAATCAAGACAAATATTATTTTGATAGTTTTGGTCTTCCACCACCTGTTGAAGTTATAAAATTCTTACAGAATGGTGTTTATCAAACATTTCAAGTCCAAGAATTAAATTCCAAGTGTTGTGGTCAATTATGTCTATATGTGTTATTTCAACTCAACAAAAATAAAAAATTTTATGATATTATTTTTAATCTAATATAAATGACTTATGTTGGTAAAGATGGTTCTATCTTTGGTGTATCTCAAGAACTGGATATTGATTTATCAAATTATTACACAAAGGCACAGGCTGAACGACATAAATATAATATAACCAAAAATATTAACATGAAAAATGCTTTTAAATTAAAAAATTATCCAAGCCCGACTGACGCGAATGACTTGGTGAGATTAAGCGATTTATCACAATATATATACTTAAATAAAACGGCTGTGTATTCCAAAGATACAGAAGTGTTGATATTATCTCCAGGTCATACAGAATTCACAGTTCGAATTAAAATAAATTTTTATAAAGAAGGGCGTATCGTTTGTATGAGAATAGAACAATGGGGGTATGATATGAATGATTTAGGGTATAATTGGTCATTTAAAATTAACCTCGAAGACCTGGAACAATTAAATCAGTCTCGTAAGGAAGAATATTATCCACTTGGTATCGAGAATGAGTTTTGTGGGTCCACGATTAGTAAACAACAAATAAAAGAATTTAATAAGGGCAAATATAATAATGGTTTTGCCCTTGTTTATCTCATGAAAACAGAAAAAACAGGATTATATATAATAAGTAAGGAAATACAAAATGATTTAACTATGGGAAGATGGGGAGGTGTTTCGTGCCATAATATTATTCTAACATATATTTCTAATACATAAATGACAGCAAGAAGGCTTCAAGAAAATTATCATTTCTGTGTCCAAGCATACCTTCAAGAAAAGGGTATTCGGTATTTTAATAAATATGTTCTACAACATAAGAATGAGGTATTTTCAATAAAAGATTGGCATTATGCTGATGTTGATAAACCGACAACTTTAGATTTAATTAGAATGTTAAATAATGAAAAAATTATAAAGTTAAGAAAAGGTAAGGCTCTTTTAGAAATTCAAAAGAAATTTTATTGGTTTCCTGTTGTAAAAAATTATTTTCGATGCAGGAATAACAAGAAATCCTGATGAATATATGTATAATATTCTATGCGGGGTATACCAATCAAGGATAGTAAGAGATGAGGAAGGAGTTGAAGAAGAGAGGGAAGAGGAGGAAAAGGAGAATGAGGAGAGGGAGAAGAAAGAGACGGAGGAAAAGGAGAAGAAAGAGAAGGAGGAAAAAGAGAAGAGAGAGAAGGAGGAGAGGGAGAAGAAAGAGAAGGAGGAAAAAGAGAAGAGAGAGAGGGAGGAGAGGGAGGAAAGAGCGAGACAAAATAAATATCAAAATATGGAAACCAGTGAGATTCAAAAAGATTGGCGGTATTACAGAAAATAACTCAACCCACCGAGGAGGAAACCAAAGAATTGACAAGTCTATTTGCAATATTTTCTTCAAGACTATTGACATCGTCAAGCCATTCATTTTAATTCAAGTTTTTTCTTAAATAAATGGAGGAGAGAGTGAAGGCATTTCTTAGGATTCTTTATGTTTTAAAAATTAAGATTCAAATGTGCATGTTGGAAACTAAAAAGGTTTTTGCACTCTGCAGGAATTTTTCTCATAAATAAATGAGTTATTGTCTCAAATGTAAAAAGAAAACTAATACTAAAAATATTTCATATATTAAAAGTAAAAATAACAGGGTTATACAAAAAGGTATATGTTCGGTGTGTGGTTCAAAAAAATCAATTTATCTCCAAACACAAACTCGGAGGAGATATACAAAAGTTTTTATCAGGAAGTAAATTTACAACTACTGGAATACCAGGGAATTACATCTTCCAGGGTATTCTTTCTGTGGTCCAGGCACAAACTTGGATAAAAGATTAGATGAGGCAGACAATCCTAAATCCTGGAGTAAACCAATCAATAGAGTTGATGAAGTGTGCATGAGACACGATATTGATTATGGGAATACCACAACGTTGGAAGAAAAGCATGAAGCCGATAGAGAAATGTTGTATAATTTGTCTCTGATACAAAATCCAACCTTGAGAGAAAAAGTTGATAGGTTCATCGTGAAGAAGATGATTAGTGCTAAATTGAAACTTGGACTTGGAAATTCAAAAAACTTGTAAGCTCTAATGATGTCATTAAGACTGAAGAGCAATTAGCTGATGAATTACATAAACCAATATTCACAAAGTTTCAGAGAAGGAAAGTTTATTCCAAGGAAGTAGATTATATCTGGTCTGCTGATTTGATTGAACTCAATAATGATAAGGGGTACAAGTATGCTTTAACCGTTATTGATTTGAGGAGTAGATATGTGTGGGTTGTCCCTTTAAAAAACAAAACAGGTAATACTCTTATGTTAGCTTTTCAACAGATATTTAATAAAAGTAAGAGAAAACCTAAAAAATTGTGGACTGATGAGGGTAGAGAGTTTTATAACAAGACATTTATGAATTTTCTAAAAAATAACAGTATTACATTATACAGTACCTTTAATGAAGGGAAGGCAGTTGTTGTTGAACGTTTTAATCGTACCTTAAAAGAGAGACTATATAAAAAATTCACACAACTCGGTTCACAACAATGGTTATCTTTTATTCAGGATATTGTGGATAAGTATAATGACACGATTCACACGTCAACGAATATGAAGCCATCAGAAACATTTACAAAATTAAAATATGAAAAAGAGATTAATGTCAGAAAACCTAAGTTCAAAGTTGGTGATATCGTAAGAATATATAGGTGGAAATCTCATTTTTGAAAAGGGTTTTACTGAACGATGGACGAAAGAACTTTTTAAAATTGTTGATGTAATAGATACGGTTCCTTGGACTTATAAGATATATGATTTGGAAGGGGAAGAGATTTTAGGTTCATTTTATTCACAGGAATTACAAAAGACAAAGATAAATTGAAATTTTTTGACTCCGCCCCTTTTTGACTCCACCCACACAAGCCCCGCCCACACAAATCCCACACAAACCCCACCACACACCCCCCCACAAGCTCCAATAAATTGAAATTTTTGACTCCGCCCCTTTTTGACTCCACCCACACAAGCCCCACCCACATAAACCCCACACAAACCCCACCACACACAAACCCCACACAAGCTCCACACAAGCTCCACACAAGCTCCACACAAGCTCCACACAAGCTCCACACACACAAGCTCCACCCATATTCACATAATTAGTGATTAGTTAATTAGTTCCCCACACACAACATGTTTATTTAATTAAAAAAATTATCCACCCATCCACACAAGCTCCACTCATCCACTCATCCACCCATCTCTCCACCCATCCATTGATCCACACAAACCTCATCCACATTCGCCCCTGCCCACATAAACCCCGCCCACATAAGCCCCACCCACATAAACCCCTCCCACACAAGACCCACACAAGCCCCACCGAAGCCCCGCCCACATAAACCCCTCCCACACAAGCCCCACCCCCTCATCCCCTGTGCGCCCCCACCTTTGACCCACCACCTCCTCATCCCACCCCCCCACCCTTCCCCACACACACACATGGGGAGGGGAGGGATGGGATGAGGGGGTGATGGCTCATTGGGGGGCGCACCTACCCTCCCTTCATGTTTTGATCCTCTTCTTGTAATTCAGAATCAAGTAATTGTATACAAAACAAATATAATTTATTAATATTGAAAATATTAAATATTCATTTGCGAGAATGTGTAATCTTTCCCAGCAATCTTCTCCAGATGTCTTGTGATTTCGAAACTCAGACACCATATTCTGTTTTGAAACAAAAAGTGGATAATAATTACATGGTAATATGAGTAAGCCTCGTTGACCACTGAATTAACACACCAGGAGGCCGACTCAGCCTGTCATCCTTTCAAGGTCAATAAAATTAATTCCAGTGTACTGACAAAACCGCGTTCAAACTAATAATGCAACCAACATTAGACGACATTCTAAAGAGAGAGTGATATTAATAATAATTCAGAAATATTTACCTCCAGAAAATCATGTGTTGTACAAGATTGCTTCAACAGCTGATGTTGTGCGATAGTGCTGAAAAAAAAAAAAAAAAGTCAAGGGTATAGATGAAGAGACAGACAGACAGGGAAAGCAACACACACCCACACACGCACACACACACACACACACACACACACACACACACGCACACACACACACACACACACACACACACATAGACACACATAGACACACGCACACACGCACACACACACACACACACACACACATAGACACACATAGACACACGTGTCTCACCATTGGTTTAATTCATTCGAGATCAGAGACCGGTCATTATAAATCATTGATCTCTTCAATAAGAGCAGAGAGAGGTAGGTAGGAAGACAGACACACACACACGTGTCTCACCATTGGTTTAATTCCTTCGAGATGATAGGACGTGATAAGACTTCGTGCCACTCATTGAAAATGTCTTTCAATTCTCTTCTAAAATCATTGATCTCTTCAATAAGAGTATTAATTTCATGAACCACGCCGTGATACGTAAACTCAATTTCTTCCAATGCCCTGTCAGGGAAAAAAAAAATATATATATATATCAGAATTATCATGATTTAATTAATAATCATTTGCTTCATCGTTCAAAGAGAAAACCAAACAAACTTACCAACTCTGTAGTAAGCTTTTGCCTTCATCGGAAGAGAGATCATCCATGTCTCAGTTGTAAAAATGAAAATCCCGTCTGGCAGAAACTTTGTCTGGTGAATCACTTATAAGGCTTACAATGAGAAAATTCCCCGAAACATTGGGTGCGGCCACAGGAAATGACAGCTTGGAAAATAACTGGGCGATTGTATGAATCATTTACAAAACATACTTAAAATGGTTTCGATTCAAATGTTTTCAGTTCGTGTTCTGAGATAAAATATAAACACGAGACCTTGTCTCACAGAATAGTTCCTATTTTTTCACAGCATGACTGTCTAAAACCACACAGCACGACCGTGTCAAAAACACTTCCTCATTTTCACGGCATGAACTGAAAACATTTGAAACAAAACTTTTTTATGGCGTGGTTTATACACAAAAATGATTTGCAACTCGGACGGTGGTCAGATGAGATCATTAAGAGAAGTTTATCATTTCGTAATGGCACAAAAGGGGTATCTTAAAAAATATAAAGATTCAAATGTTTTGTTTGTCAATATTTTAGATGGGGATTATTGTGCAAAGAAAATTAAACTATTGAAGGAATTTGAGAATGAACAAATCTTTATAGGTTCAATGAGTGAGCTGATCAACCTCCAGGTTAAAGGGGAGACAAATAAATATACTTTGGGATAGCCTGGTTATATATATACAAAGCCTGGTGTTGGCTTAGTGGTTAGGGTGGCGGCTTGGGATCCCAGTGTCCCGAGTTCGAATCCCGCTCAGCTGCTGAATTAACACCAGGGGGTTGACTCAGCCTGTCATCCTTCCGAGGTCGGCGAAATGAGTACCAGTATACTGGTCCCGGTGTATGCCCCGGTTAGAATAGGTGTACCATATCCCTGTGTTGTAAGAGGCGTCCAGGAAGGGCATCCGACCATAAAACATTGCCTCACAAAAAGCCAAACCCCTGCACAGCAGGGAAAAACGGATAAAAAGGGGGTTTATTTTTAGGGAAAAAAAAAGGGAATCGCTGAAAATCCCCCATTCATTTACATGGGGAAAAGTGAGCCAGAATCAGTAAATCCACCCTACTGATGAGATTCAAGAGAATGTGGAAGTTCATTCTACAGGTGAGGAACAAAGAGGAACAAATAAGTGGAGGTGAGCAGTGATTCTGGATTTTGTGAGTTTCTCCAGGAGGGGGTTTCTAGTGGTCTGCATGCGCCCTGCAGAAAACTAAGGGGGGGGAGGTGGTGGGCGATGGAGAAAGCACAGAAAGTAGGTGGAAGAAGACATCGACCACTGACCTGTCTGTGATCGGAAAATTATAGCCACATAGACTCATCTTCATCGTGGGACATTCCAAGAATCTCGAAGGGCTTAGTTTCCAAGTTGTCAAGCTGAGCAAGGTGTGAGGCATGGGCTCCAACCCAAAGGGGACACCAGTACTCCATCAAGCTGCGGATGAAGGCTGTTTCTACCAAACATCAAATTCCTCAGAAGAAAAAAAGAAAATAAATTGCCTTGTGCATGCCAATAATGTACAAGTCTGTCTCACACTAATTGCCCTGCATGTACACACACAACATTTAAGATGCAAAAACGCATGTTCTACCGACAACAAACTCTCCGGCAACATTGTTCCTCCCCTCTCCATATTCTTGGATGTTGCAAAAGCAATGATGTAACTGATGTTAGTTGTGGGGATAAATTTCTGTGCCCATGCTGGGATTCAGGATTCCTTTCAGGAGGCTTTGGCAGAGTCGACCCAGGTACGTTGAGCTTGAGCCAGCCGAACCAAAGTCATTGTGGGTGGAGTGGGAGGGAGATCTGGAAGGGACAGGTTTCCCTTGGCTCAAGCAAGCTGAAGATCACATCGAATTTTGTTATCATGGAGTATGGTAGGACTCCGTATGGAAGGATGGCACGGGGGAAAAAAAAAATGGCCGCCCCATCAAATGCAGAAATGGATATAGCCCCTGAATGTTAACCCATTGATGAGTGCAGGTTTTTACTCGCCATTCTATAAGGTCAAGCAACTACTTTTTGCGACAAAAAATATCAACATGAAGACTATTGCTGCAACTACAATATATGGGTGGAGTTGTGCATAAGCCTCGGCTGCAATCGTTATGAAGGTTTCTTTATGCTAGGCTTATAAAGGATGGGGGATCCTTAATTCCATTCTAGTACTGTGATGCTGTACTGGTCCCCAATCTGGACAAAATGTGTAAGATCCTAGATTCTGTAGGTACAGAGACACGATTGATGCCTTTGGTGTGATCGGGGTTCCCAGGGGCACCAGTGAAACTCCCCTGGATTCAACAGTGCTTCCCTTCAAAAGGAGTCTATTAAAATGTGCCACACAGGTGTGCCGAGTGAACGCCACCCTGTGGATAAAACATTGCAGTGAAATGTTTTCCTTTTTGAGAAAAATCTTTCTTCAAATGTTTCATCCAATTTTGCTCCTTTTGTTCTTTACATTCAAAAATATGAGTTTACATTCACCAATATGAGTTCATGAAACCAGACTTGTGAATATTAACTTACAGCTATCCAGTTGTTCAAGTGCGACAGGTATTCATTCTTGCACTGCACCTTTCCGTTTTCTTGAGCAGGTCATGGCAGTTGCCAGTGTGGTATCTGCAAGTGTGATGCCAACTGGACTGGCGAGATATGCAATTGTTCACAGAATGAGGCTGCTTGCCTCGCCACCGATGGCACAGTGTGCAGCAAACGTGGAAAGTGTGTTTGTGGACGTTGTATTTGTGACGAAGGGTCACATGGAAACACCTGTGACAAGTGTCCTTCCTGTACTGACATCTGCTCTGCACAAAGGTAAATGTATATACATATATATATATATATATATGTACACACTGTGAACGTGTTTATGGGTGGCAATATGGCCTAGACTAGAGGTTTACACACTCACCTCGAAGCTGTCCAGCCTGGGTTGAATCTTGGCCCTGCTATAATCTGTCATCCCAGTGTTTCACAGGCAGGGCGATTCATCAGTGTGTGTGTGCCATCTCTCAAATGGGCGTTAAACTGGGTGTCCCACTTACCGGCATTAGTTGATGGATGTTAAAGATCCCACAGTGTCCTTCGTGAAGAGTAGGTGAGCTATCGTCAGCACAATGGCCAAATTCCAAATTCCTTCCCTCACCTTAATCGAACGTCAGCCCGAGCCAGCCGGTTCGAGAGACTTGGGCCAAACTTCCCCAGTCCAACCCCACAAGAATGTGGGAATAATTGTAGCCATTAAAGGAGAAGAAGGTGAACATGTTTCTGTCTAATGGGCTTCGTCAGTATTGAACAGAGCCTGCCCAAGTCTTGTATCCATCCATCCATTGGGACCATACTCTGTGCAGAGCGTTGGTGCTGCCTACGCAGTCTCCTTGGCTACTGGGTACAATCTTGGATGGGTTGCCACTCCAACGCAGGATACCAGCATGCTGGCACTCGTTTTGCCTACCTCGGAAGGATGACAGGCCGAGTCAACCCCACCTGGTATTAATTCAACAGCCGAGTGGGGTTTGAACTCAGGATACTAGGATCCCAAGCCCACCACCCTAACCATTAAGCCAACACCAAGCATAAGTCTTGTATAATAGTTTGATAAAGGCAGAAACTCGTTCACATTTTGGTCACTCCTCCCCTCTGGCTTAGGTGCTGACATAAGGCAGGGCTCTTAAAGCCATATCATTGACGTTGGGGCCTTCTGTCCATGGGTTGAGACAGTGCATCACATGCTGTTCATCCATGAGGTTATGCACACCCAATTCTGAGGATTTCATTTGCAAAAGTGTTTCCTGACTGTTTTTGCAATGAAACCTTTGGTCGCTTGGTTGCTGCAGACATCGTGTTTATGAGGCAAATGACTCGTCAAGACATGAAAGGAGCTGTGCTTCCATGCGTGTCCATTGGTCGGACAGTTCGCCTGACTTCACCCACAATTTCTGCACTATGGCCATAAATTTTGGAACCCTTTATAACTTGAGGAATTTACCCTTTAGAACTCTTTAGATAGTTAGAATTTACCCTTTGTAATCCTTTCTCTCAAGCAGCACTTTTACTGGATTGTTATTACTGTATTTCCAACTATTTTTGTTTAAAATTGTGAGTTGAGCAGGCAACTGATGGGTTTCTGTGAAGTCTGTGATAGCATGATAGGGGAACAGAAAGCACATATTCCGCTGTTTCGGCGTGGGAATGCCCGTTGGCTTTCATGAGCAGGAGGAGGGTGAGAGTAAAGATGGGACAACTTTGGAAGGGGGAGGTTGAGGCTTTGGGGGAGGGGGGGTGAAGACTTCGATGTAGGGAGAAGATTTTGATGCCTTAGGGTTGGGAGGGGAAGGCTGTGGCTTTTTTGTTGAAGAGTTATCAGAATTACATGTATAAGTTTATTCACAGTAAAAAAAAAACTGTGTATGTGTGTGTTTCATGTACATCTACATAAATGTTGGAATGTTTTGATCTCCTTTCCGCAACCCCATTATCCCCAATCTCACAGATGATTTTCTCATATAGTCATATTGGCCTTTCAATTCACCAAATGAACTAATTAATTTAACACGACTTTGCTTTGTACCTATTAAAAAGTTTTAACTCAATATCTTTTGTTTTTTTCATGAAGGGATTGTGTGGAGTGTAAGTTGTTTAACGCCGGACCACTAGCAAGTGGACAAGAATGCGAGATGAGGTGTTCGGGAACAATAACCGTGGTGGACAACATTGGTGAGATGTGGTTGTCTTCATCTGTTCATTGATGCCAAATAAAGATAAGAGCTGCTGTCAAATGTTGGACTAACCATGAGGAGCACGTTGCCCTGCTCTGCCATACTGCACAGTGCATCATCACATATGTTCACTTAAAATGCCTTAAATTTGCGTTCAACAATCTGTGGCTTGTATAATGTGTGGAGAATGAATCGCTGTGTGGGGTGTCCATGCAGTTGCCAAAATGGTACACTTCTCAAACATATTTTATGCAAGGTCGAGGCTCATGGAGGAGCGAGAACATAGACTGAATCAGGAAGTAACAAAACACACCAACAGCAGGGATGAGGGACAAAATAGAGGGAGACTTTAATGAGGGATGTAGGGAAGAATTAGGGGTTGTAGAGGACACATGTGGTGGACAAGATGAATACAGATGGAAACTCTTAGGAAAAGCTGGAAATTTGGAAAGAGGTGGGCTTGGAGAAGGTTTAAGAAGGGAGAAAAGATCTTGGTTTTGGATCGGGGATGACCTGAGATAGTTGTGAAGTGTCTTGAAAACCTGGAGGGAAGAATGAGATTGAAGAGAATGTGGAAGTTGGTTCCACAGGTGGAAAAAAAAACACATGAGGAACACCTGAATGGAGGTGAGCAGTGATTCTGGATACTGGAAGTTTCACCAGAAGGGGGTTGATGGTGGACCGGGTTCACCCTGCAGAAACCCGAGGGGGTGGGGGAAGGGGGGGAGAGAGGGAGGACAAAGCACAGAAGGAGCAGAGGGTCCAAGACCAAAATTTGTGGGAGACGCCAACCTAGACTATACCAAGAAACACTCGGAGGTCTATAAGGCTTAATAATAACTAGGTTATCATTCTTGATTTCGATTTTGGATTTGGAACTGGCCTGGTGAGTCTTTGCTTGCTGCCTTTGCCGTGACTGATGTCATTCCTTTATCCCAAACCTCCTTGTGGGACCTTATGTTGTCCACTTCAACTCGCATTTCAAGTTCGCTCATAATTTAACTTGGATATATCAATACTCCATTGTAAGCTGTTGTCCAAGCAGCCCTCAACAGCTGTGTTAATACTGCAGTACTTTATTAATGTCCAAGACAACCAAGCCAGAACAATGAATGAGACCATTAGCAGCATAACCATTTTGACATTAAATGCTCATAGATGGCATTGTTTTGTTAATTGATGTATTTCTTCAACATCGATAGAGTTTACACATGTTACCACGTCTCTGGACCTCACCACATTTCCAGATGTGCCCTCATTTCCGGACTCAACCACGTTTCTGGCCTTGACCATTTCCAGTCTGTGTTAAATCCACCATTTCATGTGTCCATCACCATAAAAAAAACACTCTCTTGATTAATTTGATGAACTCTGGGAATATTATGTCATTGTTTCACAAAGCAAAGACTACCCTGATGTGGAGGTCAGGCCTAGTGTCTGAGATAACAGCGTGGGAAGCTGAAACATCCAAGTAGATAAAGGATACACACTTCATTCTGGAAGGCCATTTTGGCATCTTTGGATGCTGAAGGTTTGGGACAGAATAAACGAACCTAACGAGGCCCGACCACGAACTTTAAAAAAAAGGCATCCTGGCACATTATTTGTCACAAACAACAAAGGGACAATTTTAGATGCTTGTAACTCCTAAACTGCTTATGTTTATATATTTTGAAACCATCCAATTGGAAAGATACACTTTCTGTTTCTCATTTATAAAACGTCCAATATATAGGATATCAACATTGGTATGAAGCTCACCACATACACTTTAACCCGAAGATCAAAGTATAAGATCATGCAAAGGTTTTCAAAGCAAAGTACGTCCATCCATCCATTGGGACCATACTCTGTACAGAGCGTCGGTGCTGCCGGAGCACGTCCACATTGACCCTAAGGCCAAAATATCTCCTCTCCCATTGGAGACAGTACCACCAAAGTAGTGTATTGGGCCCAGTCTTGATCCTCGTCCACATAAACGACCTCTCCGCTACTCTGAAAAACTATTTTCCTTTTCACAGATGACTCCACATTGTCGTACAGTACCCGCTTCCTATTGGTTGATAGATCGCAGCTGCGTCTTTCTCTCTCTCTCTCTCTCTCTCTCTCTCTCTCTCTCTCTCTCTCTCTCTCTCTCTCTCTCTCTCTCTCTCTCTCTCTCTCTCTCTCTCTCTCTCTCTCTCTCTCTGCTGATCTGAAATGATTCGACTCTTGTCTGGAAAATGGAACATATCCTTCAATCCAAGAAAAAAATTGCAGTCTCACCCTATCGCTCAGAAAGGATCGTCAAACGAACCAGCCTGCGTACTTCTATTTCCATTGTCAGCAAATGGAAAAGATTCAGTCTTTTGAAATTCTGGACCCCACCATCAGCCAAGTCTTCTTGTCTTACCTAAAGCAAAACTGGTCTCCAAAGCCAGTCACAGACTAGGTATTCTTTGTTGTTTCAAGTCTTTTATTGAAAGATCAGAGCTAGTCACAGTCCACAAGTTACTGAAAGATTTCACAGAATACAGTCCACTCACAGTTCAATGTCTGTAGCTCCATGGAGTACTGGTTTCTCCTATGGGCTGCAGCTTCAGCAACACATCTGTCTCTTCTTGATTCTGTGAAGTCTAAAGCTCTTCACAAAATGGGAATCATCCACAATGAGGCCAAAGCACAAAGTCTGCTACTTTCACATCGCAGAGAAGTCAGTGACTTCTGGGTTTTTTTTTTTAACCACCACTGCTCCGGTCTAGCTCCCTCTGCTCTCTCAACATACTGAACCTCCCGAGCAATTCCAGGATGCACACGTTCTTCCAGTAACCTCCTCCTGGATTAAAGTTCCAAAATCCAGGCTGACTGCGCATCTCATCTCTTTTGTTGCACACTTATCGTATCCGTGGAACAACATTCTGGAGGCCATTCCTTTCCACTCCTCCTGAGGATTCAAGCAGGTGATGCACAGCCTCTCATGTCATCCCCAATTTTCACCTCATTAACCATTCCTAACCCAACTGTTTTATTTCATATTGTGGTGTTAACTGCCCATCCTCCCTCCCTCTGTCTTTTCCTGTTCATTAATTCCCTTGCCTGGTGTCTCCCACTGTTGCCCCATTGCCTCATGATCCGTTCACAACTTCCATCACCTTGCTCTTCTGCGAGCCGCAATCACGCAGAGAAAAATAGGAAAACTTTAGTGTCTGCCTTGAATCATCATCATCAAACGATAACTAATGACAAAATTTTGAAAAAAATAAATAAATAAACGCTAAAAGCTGAGGGATACCAAAAATGCAACATTGCCATAAGTACAACATCACATCCTGGCAAAATAGAAAGAAACTAGAAAGTCACTCTGCAGAGCGCATACCTCCGCCACGTAATGCCTGATCCATGACAACATATCGGGCCCAATATATTTTTGAAATATCATGCGATACAGAACTAAATCGTTTTTGGCCCTGTCTCTCAATGGTGAAGAATCACTTTTAAAATTATCAGATCCGAATCCGGATCTTCACCAAAACTGAATCAATTCATCCTTGTCACACACCCAACCTGTCCACCAAGTTTCTGCAGAGTCCGTCCATAACTTTTTGAGATTTCCTGCATACAGACAGACAGACAGACAGACAGACAAACAGATAGACAGACAGACAGACAGATAGACAGACAGACAGATAGACACATAGGGGTGAAAACATAACCTCCTTCCACCTTCGGTGGCAGAGATAAATATGGGTAAGCTGACTCGATGTACTCAAGAAAATTTAATGGCTCCTTTCATTGATACCAACTCAATAAACATGTATTGCATTACAAATCAATGTGTGTGTCTTTGTCCAGTTATTCAATTATTGAAATAGTGTTCATGTGCATTGTGGCTCTTTAGATATCGTGTTTTTGACCAAATTTTTTTTTTAAATGGCTCTTCTTGTTATTTAGGTTGCCGACCACTGACATGTACCAATCACATGTGAACCCAGCTATGTAATTTTTTCTCTCTCTCTCTCTCTCTCTCTCTCTCTCTCTCTCTCTCTCTCTCTCTCTCTCTCTCTCTCTCTCTCTCTCTCTCTCTCTCTTCCTTCCAATCAGATTCCAGCATTGAGCAACTGTGCACATACAAGGATGACGATGGGTGTGTGATGCATTTTGCTTTATTCGAGTCTCCAGAAGGATACTTGAATATCACTGCTCTGCAAAACAAAGGTACTTGACAACAGCTTGCATTCCACAACAACATGACAATGTGCCTGACATGCCATATGTCTGGCATTCTACCAATACACTCTACCAATCGACCTGAGACAGAGCTGATGAGTCTGACGAGGAAGGAAGGAAAATAAATAACGCATGTTTCCTTGCAGTTGTAAATAATGCATCTTGCCTCCCTTGGATGGGCATTAATCTGGGTGTCCCACATGCTAGCATTTCGTTGATAGACGTTGAAGATCCAACGGTGTAATTGTCAAAGAGTCGATGAGTTCTAATTCAGCGCCCAGAACAAATTACAAAATACTGCCCGAATCAATTCCAGTCGAACATCAGTCCTGGTCAGCCAGTTCGTGAACAACTTACAACTTGGGCCAAACTTCCGCAAAACGAGGGATTCTTTATGGACACTAAAAGTAGTAGTAGTAGTAGTAGCAGCAGCAGCAGCAGCAGCTGCTGAGTTGGAGCCTCTCGATAAGTGATGCATCCATCCTTCTCCAGGTCATCCACCTTCGGATGCAATGCCCGATCGATCCTGAGCAAGACATCCAGTACGTTGAGATACCAGCAAAATAAACTCCCTTTGAAGGTCGCACCCTTCAGAGGGAGCTGAGCTGGCTGCAGATTCTTTAATCATCTTCCTATAAAATATATTTTGCAACAATGAACCTCCTAACTGCCTGTGGTACTTTTATTTCTTTCTCTTCCCCATGTGTCTTAGAGTGCACCGAAGGACCAAAAGTGCTTCCAGTTGTACTGGCTGTAACTTCCACAGTGTTAGGCCTCGGTCTACTGGCGCTTCTCATCTGGAAGCTGCTGGTCTCTCTGCATGATCGGCGTGAAGTCGCACGCTTCATACAGGAGCAAGGAAAGGCCTGTTGGGAAGCGGTTAGTCACACACACACACACACACACACACACACACACACACACACACACACACACACACACACACACACACGCCGCCATTTTGATATTCAGCACATGCATTAAAATAGGAAACACGGTTCCTGTTATTCAAACGAGCTGTTAGCGCAGTCTGGTGATGATACCTTACCGTGGAAACCTGTGTACACCTTGTAGTCAGATCCAATCGGGGAGTGACCATGCACAATCACGACCATCTCGGTACCACTGTGGTATACAAGTGAAAGATTTTACTGAAAAACTGTCGATGGGTGTTGGGGGCGGAGAAACGATACCACACCTGAAGCTAGCTCGATTTTGTAAAATACAGGTGATGGTTTAATTACCTTTCTTCACATATCAGCTCTCAGCTTCGTATTTTGGCGAAATGTATGTACGAATTACTGTGCCTCAACGATCTGGTAGTGCCTTGAGGCCTGCAAACGTCCAGGACCGCATAATGGTTTTCAAAGTCCCCCGAATGTTCTAGCAAACGGAGAACAGTTTGTGGTCATCACGTACACACTGTCCAAATGGAGTCTTACGCTCATCATTTTTAACGAGTGCATGCCCGTACGTGCGTGGCCATACGTGCAAACAACAACAAAAAAAATACCATCAGAGATGGGGAATCCCCCACCATTGAATGAAAAAGGTCATACATATTCTAGATAATGAGGGAGGTGAATTGGAAATAAGACACCATTTGGTCATCATCTCGAAAAAGTTCCCCAGGGGTGAGGAACGTAGTGAGCAAAAATAATTGAAATCAGATGAGCAGTTTTCCATTTATTACAAAAAACAGTTTTTTCAAGATGGCCGCCCCAGTCGGCCATCTTGGATCCGGCCACGCCCAAAATCAATAGCGTTCTTCATTTTCAGGT
>NC_140963.1:72154119-72291619 GCF_056783735.1 Eptatretus burgeri | reverse complement strand
AACCAGAAGAAAAAAAAATTAATACGTGTTCACAGGTGAGATCTTGAAAGCAAACTTTCTCTTTTGCAGGAAACGAATCCAATTTATAAAGGAACAGTCTCTACCTTCACCAACGTCGCCTACGCATCCTCCAATTCGAAGCAGTGACTGTTTCTGAATTTCAAATGATGAAGATATCATGAAATGTATCAATAAAAATTATCATTCACTCGACATTTACTGTATCGTCGGTGTTATCATCATAATGTTTCATCACGTTTGTTTGAATAACAAGAAATTTCTACATGATACTCATGCGTTTCATTCCTGAATGTCTAATGTCGCACTGTATTATCATTAATTAATTAATAATGAGAATAAAAAGTCAAGTTTAATTGGAAGTCGAGTTATGGAGAATATTATGTGAAAACTGTGTGCTGTTTGGGCAGCTTTAAAATAGTCGGCTTTCGAAATGGGTAGGCCTCTGTGTGCCGGTGCATACCGTGGCCAAGATCGAAATGTGCTTGCACCCTGGTTGAGGGCTGCTCCGGTCGCACCCTGCAACGGAGTAGCGACCTGTCGATGGTTAAATCTCACCTACCAGATGCTGGTGCGTCACACATTGGATAATGGTAACCTCTAGCGGTCCACCTGAACCTCATCAAACTATTGTCACATTTCAATAAGTCATGTCTAAGTTATTGAGTGATGTCACTGACCCAGGAGCCGGAAAATTAACGTATGGTAATGATACTGTGATGGGACACTGAAGGACACTGAGGCATTGTGAGGACACTGAAGACCCTGAAGCCTTCAAGGCCAATTTTGCTTTCTCAGAAGTCACAACAGCCAGCACAGCACAGCACAGCACAGCAAAGTGAAGCTCTGCTCCGACTTCACAGTATTTGACAACTCTACAAGGTCATGAACTTTCTTTATTCACCTGGAAAGTTGCCATGCAAGAAACGTTTGTAAAGTTAGAGTGTTTGCACACAAAATATCTTAACCCTCAATGCTTTTTAACAGACTTAGGCAAAAGATCATCGGCACCCTGAACAAATTCCAAATTACTGCCGCAACTAACTCTATGAAATACAACCCCAAGTTGGAGCTCTCAAACACGACACATCCCATCCCATCATCCCTGTTGTTTGTGTGCTTGCTGATGTCCTTTAAAACAGTGAGTTTCCTGTTTGGAACGATTTTCAATTTTGTTTGTTTTTGGCCCTATCTCTCAATGGTGAAGAATCACATCTTTGTTCGTTGTTCCTTTCGCACTTCTTTCCACTTTTTTCATTTTAATTCTTGCTTTTTATTCTCTTTCATCTCCCTATTCCTTTTTTCATTGTCCATCTCTCTAAGGAAAAGTGAATTCTTGCAGAATTTTTTTCTGTAAGGCTCACTTGGCTACACCTGGATGGGTTTGACGGTTGTGGAGTAGCATCTGAAACCCGAATCCTATCCAGGTTCCTCCTGATGACTCCATCTTTGCTTCTTACTTTTTCAGGTTCCTTCTTGGTCTTCTGTTTCATTAAGAAATTCCAGTGACCATATCTGGATCTGGATCTCCACCGCAATCAAATAAATTCACGTTGTCATCATCATCATCACACCCAACCTGTTCACCAAGTTTTGTCTGAGTGCGTCCATAACCTTTTGAGATATCCTGGTCACAGAGAGAGACACATATAAACAGGGGTGGAAACATAACCTCCATCCATCTTCAGTGGTGGAGGTATCAACCCAAGTCTAGACTCTTCGGGACCGTTAATATCTTATATGGGGCTGGCAGGATAACCTAGACTTCGGAGTATGCTCACTCACTTCTGAGCTGTCGAGCCTGGATTTGAATCTCAACCAAACTATAAACTGTCATCCTGGCATCTCACATGCCTGGTGAGGCATCCATGCGTGGGCTGTATATTAATGCAGTGTCTTTTGTTCAAAGTAGTCTAGTTATCGCCGGTACCCTGAACAAATTACAAATTTCTGTCCTGAATGACGGTTGGGATGGCAACGGCAAGCCACTCAGCATGACCCTTGCCCAGGAACGACTTGGGCAGCACTGACATTCTGGATAAAACATACAGGTCGTGGACAAAAAAATGGAAACACCTGAGTAAATGAGGGACAACAAGTATATTGAAAGCAATGGCTTCCACACAGGTGTGGCCAATGTGTTAATTAAGTTAATAAAATCACAGCACGCTCAGGGTCATGCATAAAGATGCTGCACAGGCTGCAATTAAAAATGCTGGTTACCTATAATTATGACTACCATGGCTGCAAGAGCAAACATCAGTGACTTTGAAAGAGGAGTGATTGTTGGGGCGTGTTTGTCAGGATTTTCAGTGACAAAGATAGCTCAACTTCCTGATATTTCATGAGCAACGGTGTCTAAGGTGATGTTGGCATGGAACGCTGATGGAAAGACATCATCAGCAAAGGGCAACAGTCAGCGAAAGTGTCGGATTGGTGATTGTGCATGAATTTGAAGTGCAAGTTAAAGCAGACAAGGAAATGCAGATCAATTGACTGCAAATTTCCACATGGGGCATGAGCAGCTAGTTTCATTAAAAAAAAAACGGTCTGTCAATAACTCCACAAAGCGGAATACCATAGTTGGGTCACAGTGCGCAAACCGATCATCACACCTGGCAATGCACGTTTGTGAGTCCAGTGGTGCAAAGCACACAGGCAATGGACTGCTGAGCAGTGGAGAAATGTGATATGGGCAGATGAATCATCCTTCACCATGTTCTCGGCAAACAGACAAGTGCGCATGTGGTGCCAACCTAAATAACTCGACCACCCAGAGTGCATGGTTTCAACAGTGAAGGGTTCTGGTGGTTCTGTAATATGGGGTGCATTTTCCTGTCATGGTTTGGGTGCAGTCATTCCCTTAGAAGGCAAGAGAATGCCAATCGCTAATTAATGGTACTGAGTGATCATCTTTACCCCATGTTGCGGCATTTCGTTCCTGGCGGGAGGGGTGTCTTCCAAGATGACAATGCCCCCATCCACAGAACACGTGTGGCTGCCCAGTGGTTTTATGAGCATGACATTTATGTTATCCATATGTCATGGCCTTCTTAGTCACCAGATCTGAACCCAATTGAGCATTTATGGGATATTCTGGAATGACGCCTGAGACAGCATTTTCCACCTCCATCAAACAGGTGTTAGTTGATTGACTTTCTAGTGGAAAAATGGTGCTCCATCCCTCCTGCAGAATTCCAGATGCTGGTGAACTCTCTGCCACGGTGCGTACTGGCCATACATGGTGGCCCAACGCTCTATTTTAGTGACTTTACATTGGTGTTTCTATTTTTTGTCGACTACCTGCAGTAAATGATGATGACTCGTATATTGCGGTTCATGAAAAACACTCCAGGGGGCGCTGCCAACTTGAAAACGTTAACCAACATTCGGGTTTTCCTCTGTTCATCTCTCAATATTGTTTGTTAATTTCTCCTGTCCCGAGATTTCTTTCTCGAGATATAGGGCAGCAAATCGTCTCCATTGAATCCATTTCCAAACCAGCTCTTTCGCTCTGCTCCAGGTGGTTTCCCTCTCATTTAAATCTTCTGTGAATGAAGGTACTCCTCCAAGTCTTTTTTGGTACCAACAAAAAGGAAGTTACAATACACAGCGAATCACCAATACTCCCTGCTTGTTCAGCATGAATCAGGCTGCACTTGCATGACTAGGTGTGAATGAGTGAACACCCGTTTCATTTTTTTATATTCATATACGTCATCAACACCTTCCCAAAGTTCGTCACGATTAGAATGGATGTTGCAAACACACACACACACACACACACACACACACACACACACACACACACACACACACACACACACACACACACACACACACACACACACACACACACACACACACACACACACACACACTATATTTATGTAAAGTACTGTATATAAATGGAAGAAATTAAATGAGTTATGGATGTAGCTTCTAGACGATCTTTATGGTGACAATCTTTTGGCCAAATAAGCCTTCTTCTTGGTCTCCCTCAACGAGATCGAACGTAATTCAATGTATATCTACGTGAAACCAGATCACTTTCCAATCAGGTCGAAACAACGTCACTTTCCAATAAGGGCAAAACCAGGTCACTTTCCAATTGTGGAAAAACGAGGTCACTTTCCAATAGTGGCGAAACCAGGTCACTTTCCAATAAGGGAAAAACCAGATCACTTTCCAAGAAGGGTGAAACCAGGTTGGTCGCTTCACTTTACATCTGCTTTGTGACAGCTTTTGACTTTGCATTCATGAACTGCTAGATTCCTTTCTGGGTTTACACGCATGACACCATCATGATGAGGTCATCATCATGATGAGTCTAAGTTCAGATTATTTACATCCTATTAACTAGAATAGGATGTAAATAGGATAACCTTTGACATTTTACCAAAGACTATCATGATGGTGATGGTCTACGGCAGGGGTCCCCAACCTGCGGCCCGTGGGCCACATGCAGCCCCTTAGACGGATTTATGCGGCCCGCGGTGCCATATTAAGTTTACATTACAATGCGGCCCGCGATACTGCCAATTTCTCAGGGTCAATGATCAAAGCGTTCTGTAATTTTTATTATGATTTTGATTCATATTAGACACATGTGTTTTTTAACACGATTATTCATTTATCATATTCGTTGGCAAGAAAAATATATTCAGCACTAATTTTTGTTTAAATTTCTGCATATTAATTATATATATATATATATATATATATATATATGTATATATATATTTTTTTTCCGGAATTTAGCGTCCTTGTTTGGGGTGCGGCCCTCCGCCCCTCACCACTTTGGTTTTGTGGCCCTCCGCCCAAAAAGGTTGGAGACCCCTACTCTACGGCATTGGTCTAAGTTCGGAAAATTTCGGAGTTTCCATTGTTACATTCCCCAACTGCTTAATAAGAATGTTTTTTGGCCTGCTCAACCATGCCTCGACTTGGAACAGGCCGCAACGATTTCTTAACGATAAAGTTTATTTTTCACTTTCCTCTCATATTATCGAATGCCTGTTCATCATCGCTACGAATTGCTGTGTACATCGCTTTTGTAAGTACTATAGTTTTCAAATTAGGAGCTTGGAACGACTTAATGTATCATATGATACGATTTTCCATGATCTACTCCCACGGACTAATTAAAGTATATCAACAAAATATTATTTTGGTTTTGAGGATCGGATATCGCCCGGACTAAATAAGTGTCAAAATCTGTTGTGAAATCTGATAATTTATAGAAATAACGAGTCTTATAACTAAGCTGATATACCTATTTACTTCATGCAAGCAAGCAAGGCCATGTTCCTTCCTCCAAACATACACAAGAAAATGTGAAATTTCCAAAGCATTAAAATTATCTCTTTCTACTGTTTGGATAATTATATTGAGGGAACAAAAAATTTAGGTGCGTGCCAACATTAACGAGCTTCATTGCATTATATGACTTAATGCATTCACTGCAAGACCAGATAGTGTAGTCAAAAAAATGAGATGTTGCTAAATAACATGCCAGAGGCATTTTTGAGGAAAAGTTGGCAACCAGTTTATTTTATCTAATTTGGGTGTGCTGAATTCAAATTTGCTGTCTGCCAAGCTGTATCTTGACCGCTTGACCCTCAAAATGATGTAATACGCCATGCCCCTTTTTTGCCGAATGCGAAATATAATTCTCCTTAAAAATGGCATCAAAACTATCATATGTGGTATCAAATTAAGGCTAATGACATGTACATTGCATTCATACTGTCAATGAATTAGTTTTGTATGATCTTTGGTCAATGAAATGTCAAAAGGTCATGATTTGTGTGAAATATACAATCAAAATTATACATACATTTATGGTTGTGTAATGAAAAGGAGAGGAAAGTCAATTTCTACTTCAATTAAAAGTTGGTCAGGTTTTGATTAAAAAAAGGATTAATATGCATTTAATGTTGTTTGTAAGTGTGACCCATCTTGGTCTCTGAAAAAAAATATAGCTTCTCTAGAGGGCGCTAAGTCATCATATTGTGGCTCCAGGCTGTCTCTCCTGCACACATCAGCACATGTAATTGGACAAAAGTTAGTCCATTGTTATGTCAACAACCTTGTCAATTATACACTATTCTGGTAAGTTTTTTTTAATATTTTGAGCACCAGTGATATTTTGTACATAACAAGGCATCTGTGAATGTAATTATCTACATGATATTTCATAAATTTGAGTCCTTCCCTTGTATCACGTAATAAAATAACAGTTGCACCAAACACCACACTGAGTTGAGATTTGTTGTGGTGTGATCATAATTAACGACAAAATCTAATACCCAAATAATTATATCAGAGTGTATAATAATTTAACAAATAGTAGCTCGAGGATACAAGATAGACTGGTTATGTCAAATTTTAAAAGTACAGAAGGCCTTATAAAACAAATGTGATGACATTTTTAATATCAGTTGTAATGGTTACGTCAAATTAAAAACGTACGGAAGGCCTTAAGAGACAAATCTCACGACAGTTTAAATCCCGGTCCTAATGATTATTTAAACCCACAAATGTATAGAAGGCCTTATAAAACAATTCTCACAACATTTTAAATAACAATATAAGAAACATTCTCAAGCATGTTCAATTATTACATTTTCAGGGTTATCAAGAGCATGTGACCTGCCATGGAGCCCTTGCTGAGTCTCAAAAGAGAACGTCCAACTGAATTTACCCAATGCATCTTTTGCCAAGAAGATGCAAGCGAAAAACTACTTGCCGCCAAAGAACAAGGACTTTCTACTTTGAATAAATGCGTATGCCAAAGAGAGAAACTTAGAGACCCCAAAAACAGAGCAGCACAGATAGAATTGTTTCCGTGTTTACCTCAGAGCAAACAGATCTGCTCATATGGCATAAATCATGCTACTCAAGCTACACAAGCAAAGAAAGGATCTCTCGACTTAAGAAATCAGAGCAAGGGCTATCTGACCATGAAAAATCGAGTCATCCAAACACCAGTGTAGCAGAACTACTGACCACACCAGCCTCCAGACTAAGAAACTCATCATCTCCAATGAATTGAGAGGCATGCATGTTTTGCCAGAATGTTGTAGCCAATACAAAGTTGTCATCAGTGACTACAATGAAGACGAGCCAAAGGATCCTTGAAGCTGCAAAGTTTGACCAATGTCGACATGTAAGGATGGCTGGAGTAAGTGACTTGATTGCATCTGAAGGCAAATATCACCCTAACTGCTACAAAAAGTTCCTCAGAATTACCTCGAGTACCAAAGAAAAATCCCAGCAAACAGATTTGGCGATGCAGTTGATGCAGATTTGGCGATGCAGATGCAATTGATGAATTGAATCGATCAGCTGACAAATCTTGATTTACATTAAAATCGAGTTGCTCCTCGTCCAAACTATTGTTAGATCACCCCATCACTGATGGTTTATACTGAATAATGATTCCTTAGAATGAAAAAGAATGATATGAATTTAGTCCTGAATTGTCTTGAGAGCTATGTAGAATTACGTAATATGATATTATGACCTCATTTGACCCAATATGACATCTAAATGACCCCACATGATGTAATATTTATTTCATGATCATGTTTTTGCAATGTTCATGTCATCACCTTTCAAATGATATCACACATGATATATTTACATCAACTTTTAGAGTAAACCATATTGCGGAATATGCAAAAAGGGGCGTGGCTTATTACATCATTTTGAGGGTCAAGCGGTCAAGATACAGCTTGGCAGACAGCAAAATTAAAATCAGCATACCAAAATTAGGTTTTGTAAAGTGTCTGCCAGCTTTTCCTCAAAAATGCCTCAAGGGTTGTTATATTCAGAAAAGTTGACTAGTCTATGATGTGCCCTGTCCCCCAGAGGGACTGCCTATTCATAGTGTCTGCCAGATCTATGTCATGGATACATCAAATTTTCCATTTCATTAAGATTAAAATTGACAATCTCAATCAAAGCTCAGGTCAATCAGATGAAAATTGATGATTTTCAGAGGAAATTTGATGATTTCAGAAGTTTGACCTTGAGTTGACCTTTAATCTTTTGACCTCAAAAATAGTTGCTTTTCCAATTCAGTGATGTACAATTCAAATCCTGTTCAACTTTCAAGTTAATGGGATGTAAATTGATGATTTTTCAGTTAAAAATTAATTATTTTAGAAGTTTGACTTTGAGTTGACCTTTGACCTTTTGATCTCAAAAATAGTTGGAGTCCCAATTCAGTGATGCACAATGAAATTGATGTTTAATTTTCAAGTCAATCGGATGAAAAATGACGATTTTATAAATATGACCTCAAGATGACCTTTGAGCTTTAACCTCAAAATCATTGAGCTTCACCTTTAACCTCAAAAATTTAAATTTGTGATCTGTAGACGATAGACAGACAGACAGACAGAACAACAAAATTGACTAGCCAATATACTTGATTCACAAACAGACAGAAAGGGGTGACAACATAACCTCCTTCACCTTTGGTGGTGGAGGTAAAAAAACAAAAACCCCCCACACACAAAAACATTCGGACAAACACACACACAAACACACACAGTAAGAATATAATATTTCCTTCTTAAAGATATCTCTTTATATTTTTGAAAAATACAAAAGTTGACGTTTTTTGGACGATTGTGATTATCTCGTTCTGATAACTTTTTGAACGGTCCTCTGAATACTGTGTGAACAATAACCCATTGTTGGGCTGTTGATTGGATCAGTATTGAACCATCGCTTTGTGTAATGGACTGCAAGAGCTTTCACCATTGCATTATTTTCCAATTTCCACAAAAATCATTTGACATTTTGAACTGCCATAGCTTTGCTTTTCTTTTTGTGACCAATATATATTTTTTTAATCCTGAGATTTCATGTTCGTGTACGAGTTTGGACCATCGTGGAACGCATGATGGTCCGATGAGATCTGGATGAGCGACGGTTCAGTAACAACAAGTGGTTTCTGTGATCCTTCATTTCTCATGAAACTACAACGGCACTCAGTGGAGTGCATACCTCCACCAGGTTGAACAGTTTACATGAACCTTCACCAAAATCGAATCGGCTTGTTCTTGTCACCGACCCAACTCAACCACCAAGTTTTGTCATAACTCGTCCACAACTTTTTGAAATATCATTCTATCTATATTTTTTGGCTCTATATCTCAATGGTGAAGAATGACTGGAAAAAAAAATATATATATATATGTTGTTGTTCATCTTTCGGCTGCTCCCGTTAGGGGTCACCACAGCAGATCATCCGTTATGATCCGCATACTGATTTGGCACAGGTTTTACGCCGGATGCCCTTCCTGACGCAACCCTGGTCGCCTCTTACGACACAGGGATCAGGATTTGGGTTTCGCCATGATTCCGGGCTGCTCTACACCCTGCCCAGTGCAGAGCCCCCGTCCTCGAGCGATCCTCCAACCCAAGCCTCCGAGTAGCCGGATTACAGGCGCACACCACTACGCCCGGTGTGTATATATATATATATATATATATATATATATATATATATATATATATATATATATATATATATATATATATATATATATATATATATATATATATATATATATATATATATATATATATATATATATATATATATATATATATATATATATATATATACATATATTAGATTCAGATCCGGATTCGGATCTTCACCAAAAACAGCCTCTCCACTAAATTTCGTCAGAATCCGTCCACAACTTTTTGAGATATCCTGTTCACAGACAAACAGACAGACAGACAAGGGGTGAAAACAAAACCTCCATCCACCTTCGGTGGCAGAGGTAACATAGCTAAAGCACTTTGGCCATTTTGAACAGGCTCATCCGAACCTGGAATGCTTCTTTGGCATTCAGTCAACAGATAATGCTCAAGTTTCTAAGCACAATAGTGGAACAGGATTTTCTGGAAGAGAATCTCCCACCTCGGCCATTTGATGAATCCGGAGGAGTCAAGAGGTTCTGAACAGCCTCGGTCTGACGGCTGGGAAAAGGACTGTCTCGTTCCCTTCAAAGGGAGTATTCACTGATTGCAGAGACGAACTGATTGATCATTGCACCTGCTTTATCCCTTTAAATTGGATTTCACATCCTCAATGGCACTATATATATATATATATATATATATATATATATATATATATATATATATATATATATATATATATATATATATATATATATATATATATATATATATATATATATATATATATATATATATTTATATATATATATCGGATGGAGTAACTTCTTCAAGAGGAATAAAGAAAACCCTTGTTTCATGCAAGATGAAAGAGAAATAAAAATGTTTTGAAATATAATGAAAAGACATCAGTGCAAGCTGATGTTGAACAGACTGCACACTATGATCTGTATCTATTAAGTCAGAGGGCTCAAGGAGCAACAGTGAACACCATGGCTATGTTCAAGGGTCTGTGTACACAGCCGACTGGAATCTAAAGTCTGTACATTTCCTCCTGCTTCGAACTGCAGTGAACAAAACAGGTGTGGGACTTGTAGCAACAACGAAAAAGGGCATTAAATGGTCATAAATCATGACTACCTTTAATAACACTATTGTTATTAGTATTAGTCCCCTACCGGTTTCACCAGAGCGGTTTCACCAGAGCGGACGATCAGTTTACTGTCCGTCTGTCCGTCCCTCCTGTGTTTTTTCAGACTCATATACTCTTTAACGTATTCAAGTGAAACCTGGTTACATGACTTGATTATGATAAGTTACAGAACAAGTTCTAGTTTCAGGGCGTTTTGTCAATTTTGCACAGAGTTATGCCCTTTCTGGACTTAGGAAATATCACATCGGTGGGGGACGTGTATTGCAAAGCAATTCTCACTCTTGTTATGTCTGCTCAGTAAGGCAATGCAATATTGTTTTTACAACAACTTCTCCTTACTTGCATAATTCTTCTGCATATTATTTACCCAGCAGTTTCTACCTTCCTATACAGAACCTTGCTCTCTTTTCCTACTTGTAGTTTTATCAGCATTCTAACAGTGATACGGTGATTATCCTGAGTGTGTTACAGTTTCCAGAATTTGGAAATCCAAATCGTAAATAGTGTAACCTTATATAGGTTCGGCAGGATGGTACGCACATTCACCTCTGAGCCATCTCGCCTGCATTTGAATTGTTATAAACTGTCGTCCTGGTGTTTCGCGGGCAGGGCAAGGCATCAATATGTGTGACGTCCCTCGGATGGACGTCAAACCGGGTGTCCTCTGCGAAGAGTCAGCGAGTCTCTCGCCCCAACCTGAACAAATCACAAATTTGTGTTATAATCTTGAGGGGGCACTGCATCAGTGCCACAGCCATGCCTCCACACCCAAATATGGTACCTGCAAGCCTGTGCTGCGTCCAAAATAATAATAATAATAATAAGATGAACAACAGCCCTCACCAGCTGTTTGAACTCACCAGCTCGAGGATACCAATTGCAATGTGGATACAACACAATCTATATCCATGGGAAATGGTGAAGAAAACAATTAAGGCACCATTCCAGTCGAACTTCAATATGCTCAATTAATATATTTGGCTCGATGATAGACATGACCGGATCGGTTATGATTGGTCCACAAATTCTTGAACAACATTCGTTTGACCTTCCAAGAAGACCCAGAACATGCTCGTCATATTTATCCGACTGTCGTCCTGAACAGTTAGAACTTTACAAGAGAGATAGATGGATGAATATGTTGGAATATTTCAATATTTCAATATTTTAATTTCTCATCTGTTCACATCACTCTCCAGTCTCTCTGATTCTTACACGAATCAGGTAGCTACACGTTCTTAGTGAGATGAATCGCTTGCACAATTTATGGCCTTTGCAGCAAATGATTATCGAAGTGGTCTCCATACGCCGTTTATATAAATATTTGATGTTGAGCTATTCCAATGGTGGCGATGAGTGCCTCTGTCATTTACTTTCTTGTTTCCTCGAGATCAGATTAGATCAGTCTCTCTCATCGAACCTTTCCGTTATTTCTCACAAACACATTTAAGTTTTTGGTTCTGTCTGTTTTTTTTTTTTGCATGGTGACCGCTCTACCTTCAATTGCCTTTTGCACACTTATGACATCCTCGGAGCAGTCAAGCGGCATTATCTGCCCTTTGCTGCCATTGCACCTGTAACCAGAACAGTTTCAAACATCATCAGATCTTAACTCTCCTTGCTTTAGAGAAGCTGTGCAAAGTACAAGATGATGAAAATTCCGTAAATTTGTCCAATATCCTGTATGTACCTTGATAATATATTATATGGTACACTGTGGTGCAGCATCATGCACGATACTGTAAAGTGATGCCATTCTACATTGCTAATAGAGTGTCTCCCGAGTGTATTTGGTGGGTTTGATGCCTGTGCCGGCTCAGTAAGAGGCCTCTTCATTGGTGGCCTCTCCGCAATTAATCCAAGCCCTTTAAAGCCATCACCAGTTGTCATGAAGACCCTGTAGTTGCATCAAGAGTTTGGGTTCAACCATCAACACCACCACGTAGGTTGTTATCACAGTGTTTATTATTATCGTTATGAAAATGTCCATGTTTGTTGTGACAACGACTCCACCATCAACTTGACGACAAACTTGGAATTTGCAAGGACATTGCATCGAAAGCCTGTGACGTAAAGAACTCTTTGGCATTCACATTTTGCAGATAAAAACAGGGTAGCGGTTAGTTATTTTATTTCAAAAAAAAAGTTATTATCGCAAGTATTCTAGACTGAAGATAAAATGCACAATACGCATGCGATATTAAGATGCAAATACTGTGCAATATAATATCGCACGGTAATTGGAACTCTTATACACATTATTATGGTCTAAATTATTTCTATGGCGTGCAATGCTAATACATCTGAGCCTGCGCACCACTTTATGTGAGTGCGCCCCCATGTTACACACACCGTGCCCTTTGTATTGCACTTTCACAGCTATGACTGTGCTGTATTCAATCTGGGAATGGAAGAGGTTTAGTTGGTATTGATAATGCATGCACGAAATTGCATGTCTTTTAATGGTTGGAAAGCACACAGGAAGCTTGCGTGAAATAAATATTTAATTCTGTCATAAAATTTAATATTTATTTATTTATTTATCTGCCACTGCAGCTGCTAAAATGCTTACCGAGCAATGTTCAAATATATAGCAGGTTAATGTCAACGTCGTTTGTTAGTTGTCTTAAGACATGTCTTTGTAAGTCGTCTTAAGTTTTTGTTGTATATTTCTTTTTGCTCGTCTTTCCTTCCACTCAACGCTTTGATACTGTGCATCTTATTCTCACCCTGATAATTAATTGACTGACTTTCCATCTTCACCAATAGGTCATTAATCTCTCAGAGTATGTGCTCTTTTACAATAATCTCAACCTACATAATCACTGAACTCGTCATAACTCGAGGTTTTGCAAATAAATAAATGATTTTTAAAAAAGACTCGTTACGTCCAACATTTCATCCACAGAGGGATCATCATCAGGGACATGCATGCTCAGACCTGGCCATTTGTGCTTGGATCTTAAAAGCCATCCTTGAGGTGTGGAGTGGCACAGGCCTGGAATGGACGATGAGATCCAGGCAACCGTGTAATATTGTTACGGTTGTGGAAATTCGCATTACACCATAAAGGGTCGTCAGGTGAGATATATCGGTAAGTTCATGTGTCGTTAGCCCAAACCCGTTGTTTAGAGGGAATATATGTGATCCATTCGGGCTGCGATTCTTCAGTTAGCCGTTTTTCTTTGGCTATTGTTAATTTGGTGCAAGAACAACAACGAACATCGCCACAACCAACATCTTAACGATCATGCCATTCACTACACGACGCCAACAATCACGCCATTCACACCATGACGCCACCTTCCACAACTACGCTACCACATCTTTGCCACTCGCCATTCAACGAGCACCGTGCGGTCACGATCTCCGCGGGACGGATGGGATAGGCGGAGTGGCAGCGGCGGCCGGGGTGTGAAGGGGCATCTCCCGCCCAAATCTTCCTCCCTCGTTGTACGGCGCGTAGGGAAGAAAACCAACACCGCCTGTGGGATTTTCCCTTCTGCTGTTCACGCGCTTTGGCAGAGGGAGGTGCGATTTGAGCCGGAGGTCAAAGGTGAAAAAGGTGAGGACCTGATTTTGGGGGAATAATTCCCTGGCCCGGAGCCAAAACTGACTTTCTTCGTCGCCCGCACGGCACGGGGAGGGGGGAAAGAGAGGGCACGCCCCTTTTTGGGAAGTTTCCAGAAGGGAGGTGGAGCCAGAAACGGGGCGGGGCGAAGGGCGGAGCCCCGTGCTACAAAAAAGGGGCGGACGAGAAGGGTTCGTGTTGGTCTTCTGGTTCGGTTGGTCTTCTGGTTCGGGCGGCTTCTTGGCGGGTTCTTGTTCCAGTCGGGTTCTTGTTCTTATGGGTTCGTCTTGTCGTCGTTTGGCCTTGCTTCTTTGATCCTCGCGCGAGCCCTGGGACCCCGTGAGCGAGCGCGGAAAATAGCGCCGAACAAACCCCGTCCGTTTCCCCAAAACCCCGTCCGTACTGTCGAGCGGACCACAAGAGTGATGCGCGACGTGCGGCACGAGCTCGCGGACCACGCCAGAGGGCTCGGAGTTGCGGTCGCAAAGGAAGGACTCGACACGCTCAGGGAAGTCGCGACTTCCATTTATTTTGGGTTCTGTGTAAACGTGTGTGTGTGGCGCCAGTCTGGTGAAGTCGAATTGTTGAAGTGTTCCTGTGCTTGTGTAAATTATATTTGGTTGTAGCTCTGCGTCGTTCCTTGCTTGCGTTTCTTTACGGTGATTGTAAATACGTGTATTGCTCTTATTGTGATTCCTTGCTTGACTATAATATACGTGCTTGTGTGTGTGAAATAAAAGTGTGCTCGTCCAATTGTTCCCGCTTTGCTTCGTCGCCTTCTTGTAACTGACTCCATCCTGCATCACGTCAGGGATTGATCGTGGGTTTTCAACATCCAGGTAATTAATCGGAACCGTCAAGGCCGACGATAAGTCCGCTCGGTTATCCCTGTAATTTGGAACGAACCACTTAAGCGGTTCGTGTCCGGAGTCGGCCTGTGGCGTGGTCCCATCCCTCGGCAGATTACCCGTGCGAGTACCATAGGTATATCGACTTTCGGCGATTTACCCTATCTCGCGCGGGTGGACTGTGTGGTGGTGGGGTTAAAACCGCACCCGTGACTGGTTTCTGGCGGTAGTCCCAGGAGGGTCACGACTGAATTGTCCGTCCGGTGGGGCGACGTGTCGCGATTTGAGTTACGCGGCCGATCGCACGCCGGACGGGCCAGAATTCGCAACAATATCATCAACTTTGTAGTTTTGGGCTGGATGCAGTCAAGAAATAGTAACGGTGTGGGATGCGGAATTGGGGGGGGGGGGGGAGAGAAATGGGAGAAGATGAAGAAAACGGATAACGAACTAACTAAGAAAACAAATAAATCATTGCATTTTTGCGGTTGTTACGAGCAACCAACCCCACCAATCCCAATGAGGACAGCTGGAAATTGATGATGCTCTTCCTTTTGGCAAAAACCTCGAGTTGGTTCTTTTATGTTTGATGATTATGGATTCTCCCAACTACAAACGTTCATTGGTGGCTCCAAATTTATGTGAACTTTCCTTCGCCAGCGTTTTCTTTACATTTCGGCCAGCTTGCACAGAAGCCAATTGGCCTCATGGATTTGCTCTCCAAGCAAATGTGCCAAATATGCCTGGTGTTGGCTTAATGGTTAGGGCGATGGGCTTGTGATCCTTGGGTCCTGAGTTCAAATCTCACTTAACCTTTGAATTGATACCAGGTGGGGTTGATTCAGCCTGTCATCCTTCTGAGGTTGGCAAAATGAGCAGCAGCTTGTGGGATGATTGAGCTATTTAAGTATCCAGTGTTGGAGTGGTGACCTGTCCAGGATTGTGCCCAATAGTCCAGGAGACTGCTTTGGCAGCACCAATGCTTTGTACAGAGTATGGTCCCAATGGATGGATATGTGCTGATTTAGCAGTTCAGGCAGGCTGTTGAGGTTGCTATAATATGAGACTCAAATATGAATCAGTTGAGTTTGTAATTTTTCAGTGGCTTGTCGAAACACACCGCTTATCCTTATGGGCAGGAACGTTGTGCAATTCAAACTTCAGTGACCAATTAAGTTCACATTTTAGGTATGAAAGTAACCAAAGATACAACATGCCATTTAGTAAACAATGAGGTCTTCTTGTAAATCTTGTTGAGACTCTTGGTGGAGCTAGATCACAGAATGGATGAGGACATAGAACAAAAAGACCAGTAGAAATAGGACAAAAAAGGGGGGGGGGGACATACCAAGAGCAGGGTCAAGGGAGAAGATCCAAGGAGACTTGGAGGGATAAAGGACATCAGGAAGCATGAGAGCCAATTGTACTGGCCATTGGCTGACACCCTGAAGCCTAACGACTGAAGTTTAAAGCTTATACTTACTGTGGCCTTCACAGGGCCCAAGGTGCCTACTGGCTCCAACCTTTCAATATTTGATGATCCTTTTAACAGTCGCTTTGGTTGTTTTACATTGAAGAGAAAAACTTATAGGGAGGGCATGGCGATTATGAATATGACAGCTCCGGAGATGTCTTTGACTTCGCATATCTCCAACATGGTGGCCATATGATTTTTTCAGGTTACAGTTGCGGATGGTGTCAGGCCAGCTCTCAAACCAATGGGTGGAAAGAAGCGTTGCACACGGACGGATGGATGAACAAGTACATTATTATTATTATTATTATTATTATTATTATTATTATTTAAAGCATGAATAAAGTAGAGGAGAGTGGAGAAGAGGTTGCAAAATATTAACATTAAATGAGGTAAATGGCAGGAGACGGTCGAGATTCAAGGTGTATGTGCAATCGTCAATTGATCGGTCAGTTTTGTGAGGCACTTCCACTGACCCGGTTTTGGTCATCTTTGGGGTAAGGGTCTGAAAATAAATTGTGGCCAGGTCCAATTGCCAGCAAACTTAGGTTGGCTGAATTAACATGGAAGCGCAGTATTCAGGACAGAGTTGCCTTTCCAATCTCGGTTGAGTGATGCATGGAAACGACAAACAAGTCTGCTTCACTCATTTAGGCCAAAACCAAACAAGTGTTTCCGATTTCTGTGCAGAATTAATTTTGTGTAGAAAGTCGAGGCTCGTGGAATTGCTAAAACACAACAGAAAAAACACAATGGAATGGAGGGAAACACACCAACAGCAGTGTAGAGGGACACTTGAAGGCAAGGGAAAGAATGGGTGATGCAAAGTGAAGGAGAGGACAGGGAGTGAACAAGATGGATTGGATTGGAACCTCACATCATGAACCAAGCATTCAGAGAGGAACACAAACATCCCAACCCTATGGGAACACTAACAAGTCTCATCATTTCCAATAATATCACCCCCACCGCTCTCCTCCCTCCACCCCAGCCATTTTGCTGCCTCTGGAACATGCTACATAACTCCAACAAATCTTCATTTTCCTCTCAATGCACTTAATAGGATAGTTCCCTGATACATCATACTACATTTGTTTTCCTTGTAACTCTATAATACCATTCTGTACTTACCTAACTCCATTTTCTGGCAAACTGGGGAAATAAATTATGGACTACTTATGAACCCTACTAATTACAGTCTGCCCTGAATCTATAAAATGTCTTGTTCATGAACGGATTCACCAGACCTTTGCGTTGCTACTCAACAGAGTTGTATAACCAATGCAGTTTTTAAATTCAGATACACCGGCGACCAGCGTTGCATGTGCACTGTGCAATTTTTGAAGTGATCTCTTCCCAAATCGTTCTCATCATACAACAGCAGAATGGTGTTTAGGCTGGCCAGTGGACATTGCACCTTGCTCCTAAGTGGTTGGACTACAAAGTCACAATGAGTCACAAAGAACATTGACGGAGGAGGCCATTTGGTCCATCATGCCTGCGCTACATCCACAACAGATAAATTCAAATGATTGTAATCAACAGATATTAATTGGGGAGTTGGGTGGATGGAGCAGCAGGAGTGGGGGATGAGAACAGTGGGGCAGGCACAGATATTACCAGGGTGATATATGGAATCTTCGCCGAGCTATAAACTGTCATCCCGGTGTTTCACAGGCAGGGTGATTCGTGTGTGTGTGTGTGTGTGTGTGTGTGTGTGTGTGTGTGTGTGTGTGTGTGTGCGTGTGTGTGACCGCTGTTTCTCGACAACCACTGGTCTGATCTAATTGAAACTTGCCAGGTATATTGCTGGATACCTGTGGATGTGCCTTTTCAAGGTTTGATATTAATCGGACAAGTGATTCCCAAGTTATGGCCATTTATTTACCAAACCAATCACAGGACACGTTGCTGCGTAGGCGTGGCCGATGCGCCATTTAGTTACCAATGACAGGACACGTTGTTGCGTAGGCCGGTGCGCGGCCGGCCGACGATGACGTCACGTGCCGTGCCGGTTACGATGGGGATTGATCGGTGCCTCAGTTCCAGTGGCATAGGAGTGGCAATGGTCAATGGCAGTGAATGTCATGGCAAGCAAAGACAGGGAGGTAAACTTGATTTTTCTGTGGATTTTAATCAACTCTGTGTGTGTAAGTATCACAGCAGTTGTTACTTCAATGAAAGCGATAATTCGTAGAATGCATGTGAACATTCCGTACGGGCACTCACCACTTCCCGATAGTGATGACTTACTGTATTCTAATAATTTCTTGATTTCTTATCCGCATTTGTAGATAAACACAATGCCCCAATCCAGTCGTCGTTTACGAGAGCGAAGGAACGGCCTGTGTGGTTGTTTCTGGCTCGCAATTTGAAAGTTTTGTTACTTACGAAATCTTTACATTTCGTAAGTATATTGATGACTTCCGTTTCTGTTTGTTTGTAGGCACGATAACTCGAGAACGGAAGGGGCTTCCAATGTCAAATTACACCACGTGATTCAGGAGGGTGATGGCTAGCGCTGATTAGATTTTGGTCAAAATCGGTCAAAGGTCACGGTCACAGTGAGGTCAAATATTCGATTTTTGATGGTTTGGTACAGATAACTCGAACGGAAGAAGCTACCAATGTCAAATTACACCACGTGATTCAGGAGGGTGATGGCTAGTGCTGATTAGATTTTGGTCAAAATCGGTTCAAGGTCAAGGTCACAGTGAGGTCAAACATCCAAAACATTCAATTTTTGATGGTTTAGTACAGAATCATCGTAGAAACTTCTGGTTTGCGTCGCTACCTTCTCTCGAGACAGCTTTTATTGGACAAGGTCAGAGGTCAAGTTGACGATTTCGTAAGTACCAGTCTATGACTGCTTGTTATCTTGCCAAAACGAAGATTTTGCAAGATATGTTAGTCAGCTTGTATGTTTTTTTTTTTTTTTTTTTTGTTTGTTTGTTTGTTTGTTTGTTTGTTTTTTTGTCTGTAATCACGTATAAAAAATTCTGCAGAGCACAGTTATCATCGGAAATTTTTGTAACTTCGCATATCAGAGGCCTATAGAGGTCACTTTCAGTGCACAAAATTTTGAAGGTCAAGGTCAAAGGTCAAGGTCACTTTGGCGCAAATCAGGGGAGTCGACGAAACCCTTATTTTTTTGAGTAATTTTGATCGGATCGTCTTCAAACTTCATGGGAATATAGTTCATGGTCTGGCGCTCAGCTGATTAATTTTTGGTGGCGATTGGCCTTGACCTTCATGGTTAGCGCCTCAGGTCAAACATATTTGACCCCAAGGTCAAATTTTCAAGTTTTAGGAACCATATCGTGTCGTACCTCAAATTGAACACCTCGATGAGTGCTTTCTAGATATGTCAAGCTTGAGACATTATGACGTCATTTGGTGACGTTATGAGGCAAAAGCATATTTTGCATGGTTACTTAGTAGAACGATTCTCATCGGAATCTCTCGTAGGCAGATATTCCTCAAGGAGTCGCTCCTAGTGGATAGCAGCTATGTTCACCTCAGTGTGACCTTAAAGAAGTCACACGTGGTCACCTTTTGGCAAGATACGGGTCACCCTGTGGGTGACATTGGTTTATTTGTTTGTTTGTTTGTAGGCACGATAACTCGAGAACGGAAGGAGCTACCAATGTCAAATTACACCACGTGATTCAGGAGGGTGATGGCTAGTGCTGATTAGATTTTGGTCAAAATTGGTCAAAGGTCACAGTGAGGTCAAATATTCGATTTTTGATGATTTGGTACAGATAACTCGAGAAGGGAAGAAGCTACCAATGTTAAATTACACCACGTGATTCAGGAGGGTGATGGCTCGTGCTGATTAGATTTTGGTCAAAATCAGTCAAAGGTCAAGGTCACAGTGAGGTCAAACATCAAAAAAATGATAACTCGAGAACGGAAGAAGCTACCAATATCAAATTACACCACATGATTCAGGAGGGTGGTGGCTAGCGCTGATTAGATTTTGGTCAAAATCGGTCAAAGGTCAAGGTCACAGTGAGGTCAAACATCCAAAACATTCGATTTTTGATGGTTTGGTACAGAATCATCGTAGAAACTTCTAGTTTGCGTCGCTTCCTTCTCCAGAGACAGCTTTTATTAGACAAGGTCAGAGGTCAAGTTGACGATTTCGTAAGTACCAGTCTATGACTGCTTGTTTGTGTGTTTGTGTGTGTGTTTGTTTGTAGGCATGATAACTCGAGAACGGAAGAAGCTTCCAATGTCAAATTACACCACGTGATTCAGGGGGGTGATGGCTAGTGCTGATTAGATTTTGGTCAAAATCGGTCAAAGGTCACGGTCACAGTGAGGTCAAATATTCGATTTTTGATGGTTTGGTACAGATAACTCGAACGGAAGAAGCTACCAATGTCAAATTACACCACGTGATTCAGGAGGGTGATGGCTAGTGCTGATTAGATTTTGGTCAAAATCGGTCAAGGTCGCAGTGAGGTCAAACATTCGATTTTTGATGGTTTGGTACAAAATCATAGTAGAAACTTCTGCTTTGTGTCGCTACCTTCTCTAGAGACAGCTTTTATTAGACAAGGTCAGAGGTCAAGTTGACGATTTCGTAAGTACCAGTCTATGACTGCTTTTTTGGGGGGGTTGCACGTACGCGTGCGAGCGCGAAGGAACGGCCTGTGTGGTTGTTTCTGGCTCGTGGTTTGAACGTTTTTTTTTGTATTTTTTTTTTTTGGTTGGCCCGTACGTGCACGCACGTATGGCCACGCACGTATGGGCACGTGAGAGTGAAGGAACGGCCTGTGTAGTTGTTGTTTCTGCCTCGCGGTTTGAAAGTGTTTTTTTATTTTTTGCACGTACGGGCACGTACTGGTATTATCAAATGACTGTTCATCATAGCTACGAATCGCTGTACACATCAAGTGCTATAGTTTTCAAAATTGGAGCTTGGAGCGATTTCATGCATTACATGATGCAATTTTCCACAATCTGCTCTCACGGATTAAAGTATCTCATCAAAATATTGTTTCCGTTTTGAGGATCGGATATCATCCGGACTAAATTAGTGTCGAAATCTGGAGTGAAATCTGATCATTTAAAGAAATAATGAGTCTTGTAACTAAGCATATATATATATATACCGATTTACTTTAAGTAAGCAAGGCTATTCGCATGATGCACTGGACATATATATATATATATATATATATATATATATATATATATATATATATATATATATATATATATATATATATATATATATATATATGTATAATATTTGTGTGATACCTCTCAAGGATACTGTATGGCTCTTGCTAAATAACACACTGGCTCGTGCTATTGGTTTGCAGTGTTATTAAGTTGGCTCCTGTTAACTGCAAACTTGACCTTTGTTTAACTGTGTCAGTCAATGCGTTTGAAGTCACCTGGTACTTTAAAAATAGGTGTGTGTGTGTGTGTGTGTGTGTGTGTGTGTGTGTGTGTGTGTGTGTGTGTGTGTGTGTGTGTGTGTGTGTGTGTGTGTGTGTGTGTGTGTGTGTGTGTGTGTGTAAGATTGTGACATCATATATTGATATAAAATTGGCACAACGTACACGGTGCACTACATTGTGTACATTGATGTGCACGACAAACAAGAACAGAACGGCATATAATAGCACCCACAAAGACTCCCCATACTGCCACGTCACAATGTAACAGACGATTGACTCAACTGTCTCACTGTTTATGCTCCATAATTGCCTTTTACCTTCTCCACCTTGACTCTGAAATTATAAATTAATTATAACTATATGGTAAGCAATTTAACTATGTTGAAAATTCTCCGTATGGGACGTTAAGAGGGGAATTATTTGACGATTAGGCCGAGGATGATTGAATGATGTATTCGAGGTCAGCTCTGACAATTGATTCCATTATCTTGCTCACGATTTGGAAGACGCTAGTTGGTATGCATGCACTTCAGATGATTGGTTTTGCCTCCTTTTTGTCAGTTGAAATGATGATTACCATATTATTATCAGCATGAGGATGGCGGACTGCCAGCAGTGAAGGACCTGCAGATAAAAGAGGAGCAACATTATTGAAGAGTGCACGTGAAATAATGATTATATCGAGTTGAATTGACATGGCTCTCATGGACAACAGTTATTTATTGATATATTTATTGGTATGCAGCCTGCGGCTGATGGTTGTTGCATCTTTGCTGGGGGATCGGCTGTGCCACTGATGCAGTGCCCCCTGTTTCCCGAAAGCTGACACTGATTTTACTGACCTCGGAAGGATGTCAGGCTCAGTCAACCCACCTGGTGTTATTTAAGGGAAGACGGGTTTAAATTCAAGGTCGTGAGATCTTAAGCCAGCCACCTTCACCGTTCAGCCAACACCAGGTTTTTGGCAACAGTAAAATGACAGGAAAAACTAATTTGTTGTGTTCGCCTTTGCGATTCGATTTGGCTTGTGTGTGTTGCATTGGTCACAGGGTCGAACTGTTCTCTCGTTTTGTCTCTCGTCCAAGCGTCTTGCACCTTCGGCTCTTTCACTCAAATGCTTCTCCCATCCCTACCAGGATGAACATGTTCATGTTATCCTTCAAAATGAAACTTGGCGCATGACAAGTACTCCTCATGGGGAATATGTGATACTTTATTATGATGTCATAATTGCATATGTAGAATGCTACATCGGATCGGTACGAAAAATTTTGAGGGTCATCTAGGTATAAATTTGTTCACAGAAAAAAATTGATGACGTCATTTGGAATGTGGTTCGACAGCCGTTCTTTTTTTTTTTTAATTAAAAAACCTTCAAAAATCTTCTTCTCTAAAACTACTGAACAGATCGAGGTGAAACTTTAAAAGTGTGACAGCCTATCTATGAGGAACAATACATCCACACATATGACATTATAGGTCACATGGTTTGGCAGCCATGTTGAATTCACCCTAAAACTTATTTTAAAAATCTTCGCCAGAACACCTGGACAGATTGAGGGGAAACTTTATACAAATGTTTCACAAGCCTTAGGGATACCAGGGTATTCACGAATAATTGATAGGTCACATGGTCTTGCAGCTATATTGGATTGAGCAAAAATCTTTAAAAAAAAAAATGTTTTCTCTTGAATCGCTTCATCAATCGAAGTGAAACTTCACAATTATGATCGAGTACAGATGCGGATTATATGTTTTAAATTTCAAACTGATGGGAGACATGGTCTGGCAGCCAGAACGATTTTTTTTTTTTTTTTTTTTTTTTGTATACCTTGGTCGAGGCTCGTATGAGAGCTAACACACAACTCACAGCAAGGAGGCATGAGACAAGAGGGGCGGGAGTGGAAGGGACAAAACATTGGGGAACAGACACAGGTGAACTGTGGAAGGGAGAGGGATGGGGATGGGACGGGGAACATGGCGAGGGGAAGATGGACATTAAAGGGACTTTCAGGAAGGAAAGCAGGAGAATTGAAGGAAGTGGGCTTGGGTGGATTATCGGGGGTAGAAAAGATCGAGGATTTGGATGGGGGAAGATAAGAGGTGGTGGTGAACAGCTGTTTTGAAAGCCTGAAGGGAAGAATGGGAAAGAATAGAGTGAGGAAGTTTATTCCAAAGGCGGGAAAAAGAGGAATGAAAGAGTGAAGATGAGCAGTGATTCGTGATTTTGGTAGTTTTACCAGAAGGGGGTTGTTGGCGGACCTTGAGCGCCCTGTGGAAATGTGGTTGGGACAAATCGCAGAGAGAGCAGGGGGGCAAGGCTGGAGAGGAGTCGGTAGAAGACAGAAAGACCACCGACCAACCTGCGGTGATTGAGTGAGAGGCCCAAAGACTCAGCTTCATTGCGGGAGATGCCAATGATCTTAAAAGCCCTGGTTTCGACAGCGTGAAGTCGAGAAAGGTGGGAGGCAGGAGCACCAGCCCAGAGGGGAGAGCAGTACTCCATCAGGCTACGGACAAAAGCTTTGTAAGTGGTCAGGAGCTCAAGAGGGCCGAGGAAGGACTTTGCACGACGGAGGATTCCCAGTCGGCGACTGGCTTTTGAGGCAAGGTTGGAAATGTGACTTTCCCAGGAAAGGTCATGGCAGATCGTGAGACCCAGAAGCTTGAAAGAAAAGACTTCTTCCAGAGGATTGTTGAGAAAGTGGATGGGGGGTTTTGTAAACGGTCCTTTCGAAGAGACATAGTGAGAGTGTGAGATTTGTCTGGATTGAAAGACATGTTCCACGTGTTGGACCAGTTTGTGATTTTATCCAGATCTGCAGTGAGCGAAGAAGCTGCTGCTTGCCGGTCTGAGGGATGACAGATGGTACGGCAGAGGGTTGAGTCATCGGCAAAGAGAAATAGAGGATTTTCCAGAGAGTCCGAGAGATCATTGATGAAAACCAGAAAAAGAACAGGGCCCAGAACGCTACCTTGAGGAACTCCAGCCTGCACAGGAAGAGGGGATGAAAGAACTCCATTTAGGGCCACACGTTGACTGCGACAGGAGAGGAAGTCTGCGAGCCATGAGTGGAGATGGCCTTGAATACCATGGGCAGAGAGTTTGGTGAGTAGGGCAGGGTGCCAGACTGTGTCAAAAGCACGTGATATGTCCAGGGATACGGCTCGGATTTCCTGTCTGGCATTGAGGACCTCCATCCATTGATGGGAGAGCAGTAGCAGCATATCTAGGGTAGAGTGACCTGGTCTGAAACCAAATTGATGATTGGAAATCAAGCCATTGGAGAAGAGGAAGGATTTCATGTCTGAAGCGATGATGGATTCCATAACCTTGCTGATGATTGGGAGAAGGCTGATTGGTCTATAGTTACAGGGATCTGTTTTTGCACCTTTTATGCAGGGCAGTGATGTTAGCAGATTTCCAAGCAGATGGCAGATGACCTTGGGAAAATGAGAGGGTGAATAGAACAGAGAGAGGGTGAGCAAGAGCAGAAGAGCAGGCTTTGAGGACACGTGGGCTGATGCCGTCTGGACCGGTTGCAGAATCTGACTCGAGGTTTGAAAGCAAGCTCTCCACCTTGTCAGGAGAAAAGGATACAGAGTCCAGGGACAGTTGGGTGCGACTGGGTAAAGTGGGTAGAGATAGTGATGGGTTTGGGACACAAGATTTAGCTGCAAACACCGAGTTTAGACATTCAGCTTTATCACGTGTGGAATCAGCAGTGCGGCCATTTGAGGTAAGGGAGGGGATGGAGGGGGAACATACACCAGAAACAGATTTGATTAAACGCCACCAGGATTTTGAGGAGGGAGAGAGGTTTGAGAGTTCAGACTTGAATTTAAGTTTTTTTGATATGGGTTCTTTCAAAAAAACAAATTTGAATGAGGCTCACTTAGCTACACCTGGATGGGTTTGAGGGTAGAGGAGTAGCAGCTGAAACCCAAATCCTATCCAGGTTCCCCCTGATGACTTCATATTTGTTTTTTACTTGTTTTGGTTCCTTCTGATTACTCCATTGCAGGACTGTACTTATTTCGTCTTCCATTTGATTTTAATTTAATTTATTTTAATCCCATTTTAAATTCAATTGAATAATAATGAAAAACGTCATGAGTCAGGGTCAAGTGTCTGATCAAAGCAGGAACGTCTTGGTGCCCGGTCATCACTGCCGGAAATATAAAGTGGCAGTTCTAATTATGTCTCTTATTAATTATCGAACACAACAGTTCACAAACATCACACAAAACAAGTCCTTGTGAGGGTCTACAATCTCTGATTGCTCTTTTTCTTGTTTGTAATATTAAATGTCCAAGTGGTGAAAATGATCAAGGGTTTCAGCTGTCTAATCTAACTGAAGGATGTATGGCATCTAAATGGTGTTGATGACTTTTGGGACTTCAGGATCTTTTGGGTCTTCAGGGTCTTTTCGGTCTTTGGAGACTTTTGAGTTTTTGGGGTCTTTTGGGTCATCACTGAATTTTTGGTCTTTTGGGGGCTTTTGGGTCTTTGGGATATTTTTGGGTCGTCGGGGTCCTTTTGGGGTTTTAGGGCCTTTGGGGTCTTTTTGGATCTCCGGGGTCTTCTGGGTCCTCGGTGACTGCTGGGTCATCTGAGTCTTTAGGGTCTTAAAGTATCTTCAGCATTCTAAAACGTCCAAACGTACATTCCAATAATACGTAATTAATCGACGTTCGTGTAGTCTGCAACGTTCAAACAGGATGTGATTAAATCAGCATGCAGCCTTCACGGACTGACGGATGGCTTCACAGCTTCCCAGACAGCTTCATGGACTTCCTGTTTTTAAATATAGATATACATAGTCGAGGCTCATAGAAGAGGTACTACGCTGAACGGTTACACACGTAACAGATAAAAACAGGACGCAAAATATGCATGCAAGGGGTGGACAAAATGGACACAGGATGCATGTGGTGGACAGAAAGAGACTCCATGGAAGGAAAATTGGAAGGAGGAGGGATTTGAGTGTGGTTAACAAGGGTAAAAAGGATCATGGTTTTGGATTGGGGATGATCTGCGATGGTGGTGAACAGCTTTCATGAAGACCTGGAGGGAAGAATGAGATAGAAGAAAGTGTGGAAGTTAATTCCACAAATGGGGAAAAAAGAGGAACAAATGTGTGCAGGTGAGCAGTGATCCTTGATTTCGGTAGTTTCACCAGAAGGGAGTTGATGGTGGACAATGTGTGCCCTGCAGAAACCTGGGGTAGGGGACAAAGCATGGAAAGAGCAAAGGGTGCAAGACGAGAAAGGAGGTGGTAGAAGTCAGAGAGATCACCGACCTGTGTGCGATGGCGAAGTGATGGGCCCATAGACTTGGCTTCATCGTGAGAGATTCCAATAATCTTGAAGACCTTGGTTTCCATGGCGTCAAGCAGAGCAAGATGTGAGGCAGGAGAGCCAGCCCAGATGGGAGAGCAGTACTCCATCAAGTTGTGGAGTCAGGCCTTGTAGTTGGATAGGAGATCAGGTGTGCCAAGGAAGGACTTTGTATGAAGGAGGATGCCCAGTCGGCATCTGGATTCGGAGGCAAACGTTTAAATGGGGTTTGCCCAAGAAAGATCATGGCTGAAAGTGACTCCCGGGAGTTTGAATGACTGAACTTCATCAAGAGGATTGTTAAGAAAGTAGATAGGAGAGTTTGTCAGATGGTCCTTTCGGAGAGAGATAGTGAGTGTGAGATTTGTCAAGATTGAAAAACATTTTCCAAGTGTTTGACCAGCTTATTTTTTTCAAGGTCAGAAGAATGGGAAGAGTCTGATTTTGACAAATTTCCCTGACAAAGTCTTCATCCAGGTCTTCAACCAATGGTACTCCTCTGTCAAAAATTCCCCCCTCACCTTTGTCCCACCTTTCATCCCCCTCACTCATCCTTCTCAAAGTTGCCCCCCACTCTCATCCACAAAGCTGCCTCCTTCCACTGCCCTCTCACCTCCATCTCTTCACTCCACCTCCTCAAATCCTCAACTGCCTTCTTCCCCCTCTCTTGTCCCCCCCTCTCCCCCAGTACCACAGAGCCTTTTCTCCTCCCCATCCAGCCCCCTCCCATAGCTATTCTGCAATTCCCCACACTCTTTCAACAACCCTCTTCATCCCTTGTCCTACCCTCCCCCTCCGCCCCCACCCCTGCACCCAAAGCCTCCTCCCCTACCTCTTCAATAAAAGTGTGGACCTCAAATATCCGGGGCCTTCGCTCAAACCTTTCAGATCTTTCCATACAGGCTGCCACTGACAAACCAGACATAATCTGCCTAACAGAAACTTTCCTCTCCCAAGACGTGTCTGACTCCCAAGTATCTCTCCCTGGTTACTCCCTCCAGACCTGAGCCTCGTCCTGGTGGAGGTGTTGCTCTCTTCATCAAAGACTCTATTCCTCACTCTCCATGCACTGCCCTCACTCCCCCACACCCCCAGGAATACCTCTGGCTACGGCTTCCCCTCCACTCCCACCTCATGTTTATATGTGTACTGGACCGTCCACCTAACAGTGATGACTCCATCTACACCTCACTATCCGAAAACATGGACCATCTTCTATCTTCTCATCCAAACTCTCTCTTCCTCTTATGTGGCGACTTCAGTTGTCATCACGCCAGTTGGCTAGGTGTGGGTACCTCTCTCACCTGCCATGGCACCTCAGCAAAGGCTTTCTGCGACTCATGAGGACTGACTCAATCGGTCAACTTCCCGACCCGGATCTCCACCAATGGTACTCCATCTCTTCTGGATCTGATTTTGACAAATTTCCCTGACAATATCTGCTGCTCTTCCTTCGCTCCAATCGGTTCTTCTGACCACGTCCTTGTCAAAGTGGACATCTCTCTGGCTGTTATCAGAGAACCACCTCACCGCCGTCGAGTCTGGCATTTCACTCAAGCCGACTGGCAGGGTCTCCAAGCAGCCATCAAACTTACAGACTGGTCTCCTATCACTACTTTCTCCATCATCAACTCATCATGGGAATTTTTTCAAAGAAACTTGCTCTCCCTCATGCACAGATTTATCCCCTCTCGTCTTCAGTTGTCCTACCCTTCCTCCCGCCCTTGGTTTACTGAAGCTTGTGGTGAGGCAGTTGTCCTGAAACAACTTGCTTTTGTCTCATGGAAAGCAAACCCAACTGAGGGCAATCTCAGTTCCTTCCACAAAGCTCGGAACAAGTGCGTATCTACCCTCAGGAGAGCCAGAAAACAACATCTTTCTCATCTCAAGTTTGAACTCTCAAACCTCTCTCCCTCCTCAAAATCCTGGTGGCGTTTAATCAAATCTGTTTCTTGTGTACGTACTGCCTCCATCCCCTCCCTTACCTCAAATGGCCGCACCGCTGATACCACACGTAAAAAAGCTGAATGCCTAAACTCGGTGTTTGCAGCTAAATCTTGTGTCCTAAACCCATCACTTTCTCTCCCACTTTACCCAGTCGCACCCAACTGTCCCTGGACTCTGTATCCTTTTCTCCTGACAAGGTGGAGAGCTTGCTGTCAAACCTCGACTCAGATTCTGCAACCGGTCCAGACGGCATCAGCCAACATGTCCTCAAAGCCTGCTCTTCTGCTCTTGCTCACCCTCTCTCTGTTCTATTCACCCTCTCATTTGCTCAAGGTCATCTGCCATCTGCTTGGAAATCTGCAAACATCACTGCCCTGCATAAAAAAGGTGCAAAAACAGATCCCTGTAACTACAGACCAATCAGCCTTCTCCCAATCATCAGCAAGGTTATGGAATCCATCATCGTTTCAGACATCAAATCCTTCCTCTTCTCCTATGGCTTGGTTTCAGACCAGGTCACTCTACCCTGGATATGCTGCTTCTGCTCTCCCATCAATGGATGGAGGTCCTCAATGCCAGACAGGAAATCCGAGCCGTATCCCTGGACATATCACGTGCTTTTGACACAGTCTGGCACCCTGTCCTGCTCACCAAACTCTCTTCCTATGGTATCCAAAGCCATCTCCACTCATGGCTCACAGACTTCCTCTCCTGTCACAGTCACCGTGTGGCCCTAAATGGAGTTCTTTCATCCCCCCTTCCTGTCCAGGCTGGAATTCCTCAAGGTAGCGTTCTGGACCCTGTTCTTTTTTTTCTGGTTTTCATCAATGATCTCTCTGACTCTCTGGGAAATCCTCTATATCTCTTTGGTGATGACTCCACCCTCTGCCATACCATCAGTCATCCCTCAGACCGGCAAGCAGCAGCTTCTTTGCTCACTGCAGATCTGGATAAAATCACAAACTGGTCCAACACGTGGAACATGTCTTTCAATCCAGACAAATCTCACACTCTCACTATGTCTCTTCGAAAGGACCGTTAAAAAACCCACCCATTCACTTTCTCAACAATCCTCTGGAAGAAATCCTTTCTTTCAAGCTTCTGGGTCTCATTATCTGCCATGACCTTTCCTGGGAAAGCCACATTTCCAACCTCGCCTCCAAAGTCAGTTGCCGACTGGGAATTCTCCGTCGTGCAAAGTCCTTCCTCGGCCCTCTTGAGCTCCTGACCACTTACAAAGCTTTTGTCCGTAGCCTGATGGAGTACTGCTCTCCCCTCTGGGCTGGTGCTCCTGCCTCCCACCTTTCTCGGCTTCATGCTGTAGAAACCAGGGCATTTCGGATCATCGGCATCTCCCGCAATGAGGCTCAGTCTTTGGGCCTCTCACTCAATCACCGCAGGTTGGTCGGTGGTCTTTCTGTCTTCTACCGTCTCCTCTCCATCCTTGCCCCCCCTTGCTCTCTTTGCGATTTGTCCCTACCACATTTCCTCAGGGCACTCAAGGTCCGCCAACAACTCCCTTCTGGTAAAACTACTAAAATCACGAATCATTGCTCACCTTCACTCTTTCATTCCTCTTTTTTCCCGCCTTTGGAATAAACTTCCTCACTCTATTCTTTCCCATTCTTCCCTCCAGGCTTTCAAAACAGCTGTTCACCACCACCTCTTATCATCCCCCATCCAAATCCTCGATCTTTTCTACCCCCGATAATCCACCCAAGCCCACCTCCTTCAAATTCCCTGCTTTCCTTCCTGAAAGTCCCTGTAATGTCCATCTTCTATTCCCCATGTTCCCCGTCCCATCCCTCTCCCTTCCACAGATCTCCTGATGTGTCTGTTCCCCACTGTTTTGTCCCTCCTACTCCCGCCCCTCTTGTCTCATGCCCCCTTGATGTGCGTTGTGTGTTAGCTCTCACATGAGCCTCGACAAGGTATACAAAAATAAATAAAAAAGCCTGCAGCCTGCCTGTCTGAAGGATAATAGTCCGTGGGCGAACGGTCCGACCATGTACCCCCCCTTATGATCCAATCCAATATGCATAAGTATGTTCATTGATGTCCCATTCGATGGGAAAAAGATGTTAACCGAAAAAAAAACTCTTTTGGTCTATGTTTTCTAACACCCTATTGGGACCTGTCAAAATTTCAGTTTTTCAGCATTTGCGCCATTTCTTGAGGTTTGTGAAATTTGTGCACTTTGATATTGCAATATCTCAGTAGTTGACTGTTCAACCCAGCTAATCGAGAGCAAGCCCTGGAAGTTGCAACCCACACAAGTTTGTTTTGCCAAGAATTCTGAAGATCCACAGGCACGCAGCATTCTTTATTGCGACTTTCCTGGACACTTCACTTGGCAACCAGCAGCAAAGGTCTGGAGATGGTGAGCAGGACTTCCACGGAACAAGCCTCAGGTGATAGGCAGAGTGTTCTCTGGACATCCGAGTCAAGGAGAAACGTTCTACCTCAGTCTCCCTCTTCACCACAAAACTGGTGCCACAAGCTTTGAGGATCTCAATGTAATTGATGGAAAAGCTTGCGAGACATTCAAACAATGTTGCCAGCTTTTCAATCTTCTTGAAGATGGCAACGAATGATTCCAGTGTCTTGCTGAGTGTGAAAATGCACAAAGACCAGTAAGCAGTAGATCTGTTCATGACAATCCGGCTGTTCTGTGAGCCCCACAGAACCACTCCACCTGTACCAACAGCACCTGGTGGCACAGCAAAAACTTTCTTCCTGAACGGGATCCTTGCCTATCGTCAGCAGAAGAACAGCATTGCACTTGCCGCAGCTTCCTCTGGCATCGCTGCGACACTTCTGAAGCTGGGACGAGCTTCACATTCTCACTTCAAACTACCCATACCACCTTGTTTTGAAAAAAAAGCTTTGATAACATTCTGTGGTATTGCACAGCACATTGTGTGGTTTTGTATAGTGTATGGTGTGGTATGATACAGCATATAGTTTTCATACCAATCAGGTATATGACGAAGTGGCATACTGGAGGAACTTCATTTGTTTGAATCCGACGGACATTAAATGAATGCACCTGTTGCAGGTGTTCCTACTATCCGGATTAAGATCGATTTCATCACAAATTTACATCGCTCTTAAAACTGACATTTGAGCACAAATAGTATTTAAAATGAAAATTATTTTTTTTATTAGAACGAAGTTTGTGCCTTTTAATATGGGAAGCCAATTTACAAAGGACATGTGATACTTGAGGTCATGTAAACTGTATAGACAAAAAGCTAATGGATAAACATGAAAAGTTTCAATTCTATCATTCCTGTTCTCGCTGTCAAGTGTTTTGTTTTCATTACAAATGGCTCTCTCGATTTCCATTTCGCTTTAACTCGTTATTCATTTCATTATACTAAAGAAAAGAATGCAAAAACATTGTCCACTATTGTCCACAGAATGCAAAAACATTGTCCACAAAAATATTGCAGACAACTCGTGCAAAACTCTTCCCTCGAGTAAACTTAAAGTCACTTTCGATACAATGATTGCTTACACTAACTGCATGCATGCTTGTGAGCACGGCCATTAAAGGTTTACGACGTCAATATATTACATTTTATTTCATCCAAATTGTGAGAACCGCACAGCAGAAAATGCAGAAAAGCAAAACCAACTGGAAGACTTTTCATGAAAAGTGCAAGAGCTCATCTTTCACGACTTGATGCGTTTTACTTGTTTTTCAAAGTGGCATTGTTGTACGAGACATAACACGTACTCAAAGTGGCATTGTTGGGTGAGACATAACACATACATTATGTTTGCATGATTAAAAAAGGTCGAAATAACAACTTTTTTTGTTTTGGTATTTTGGTTTTTTTTGTCCTTTCTCCCATTTGTGGAACTGCCTTCTTGAGGCTGTTCAATCGCACTCTTCTCACCAGAATTTCCAAGCACCACAACCATCTCAAATCATATCCCTCCTTCCATACTCACAGTCTTGTTTTTTAATTTATTTCTTGGGATACATGATTGATACTCGTGGTAGAGCTGTTGCAGAATGGAAGGGAACAAAACTGAAAATATGTCAGAGAGAGGGGGGAAAAAAAAATCACATCATAGGGAGAGGAAAAAGGGAGTGCTTAGAAATGGGGTCATTGGGGGTGGAAGAGAGCATGAGAATGTATGGGGACCATGTTCATATACCTGAGGTAGTGGTGAACAGGTGTCTTGAAGCCCTGGAGGGAAGATTGGGGAAGTTGGTTTGACATGTGAGAGAAAAGAGGAACAAATGAGTGGGGGTGAGTAGTGAGCCTGGATTTTGAGAGTTTAAGAAAAAGAGGGATACTTGCAGTCCGTGTGCACACGCCCTACAGAAACCTGGGAGAGACCGATTTCAAGAAAAGATAGAGGGCGCAACACGAAATAGGAGGTGGTATAATACGGAATAGCAATGGCCGCCAATCTATCTGCGATGTGTGTGTAACAGGCCATACACTCAGATTTAATTAGTCACTCTCGATCCCCAATATTTTGAGGGCCTTGCTTTACATGGCATCAATGACAAGGTGTGAGGCAGAGGCACCAGCTCAACATGGAGAGAAATACTCCACCGAGCTGCGAATGAAGGCCTTGTATGTTGTCAAAAGTTCAGATTGGCCAAGGGAAGACCTTGCATGACAAAGGACTTGCATGGAAGACCTTTTCCACCACAACTCAGCTTTCATAACCCAACCCATTTACTTGCAGGTTAGTGTGTTTCCTTCCCTCTTTCTTCTCTTTCCCTCTTCGTAAATTCCCGAACTTGTGTTGAACTGTGGTCCCATTGCTCTATTGTCAACTCATGTTGCCTTTTTATCCTCCTGTAGAGACTGTATGCAACACATTAGAAACAGCCAGGTTGGAAAGGCAGCATAAGCAACAATATCTCTGCCAGAGAGACCAACACCAATCCTTCCAGGGTGGTTGCAGTGGAATGATAAGTTGTCCAATATAATTTTGGACACAATCGAAATGCAACCAACAGGAAGACATCGCCACTTATTCATCAATGGGGGAGAGTAATATGGTACACACACACACACACACACACACACACACACACACACACACACACACACACACACACACACACACACACACACACACACACACACACACACACACACACACACACACACACACACACACACACACACACACAATGTGTGTGTCATTGGTTGCTATCTCCATTTGCAGGTTTGAGGAGATGGAACGAAGTCCTCGTAGGATTCAAACTATCCACCTTTGCTTCGGTAAAGGATCACAGTTTATGGACCAAGCTGTTCAACTTTGTTGTTCTCAGAGTTTTGTTCTGAGGGCTCTTTTCAGGATAGTCATTGAACCTCGGACTGCCTCCAATTGTAGTTAGTTGGTGGTAATATTCCCAGGGATAGTTTTTAAAATTTCAGTGAGGTTATTCTTTATTATTCCTGTTACTCCAATTATCAATGGTACAATCTTGATGCTCTTCAGCTTCCAAGATCTCTTGATCTCATTTTTGAGGTCCTGGTATTTGGTCATTTTCTTGACGTCTGCATTAGGCTATTTATGCTAAAATCATTGGGTACGGATATCTCAATCAGCAATGCTGTCTTTTCCTTTTTGGTCCTGAGAATGATGTCCAGTCGCAAGGCTTTGTGAGCCCCCTTTGGACTTAGTGTAAAACGGGGGGGGGGGGCGTATGGATTTGGTCTCGATGTGTGTGTGTGTGTGTGTGTGTGTGTGTGTGTGTGTGTGTGTGTGTGTGTGTGTGTGTGTGTGTGTGTGTGTGTGTGTGTGTGAGTGTGTGTGTGTGTTGTCCACAACCATATCTCAGACATGCATGGACCGATTTTATATGTACTTGGCACAAAGCCAAGACATGATGGGACAAAAATGCACAAATCAAAGATGGCTGACTGGCGGCCATTTTATTTGTTTAAAAAACCCAGTGTCGAACAGGTCCTCAACCATTTTCTCGGACATGCATTTACCGAAGTTGTTCAAACTTGGCAGAAAGATAATGAATGTTGGCTTGCACATGAATGTCAGTTTTTTTTTTATCCATCCAAGATGGCCGACTGGTGGCCATTTTGTTACTTAAATGTGTCCCCAACCATTTCTCAGACATGCATGGTCCAGTTTTATTCAAACTTGGCAAAATTACAGTACACGATGATATACACGTGCCCTTGCTTTATTTTGCGATCTGATCCAAGATGGCCGACTGGTAGACTGGCGCCATTTTAGTTGTACATAAATATGGGCTAACCCTTTAGCTCCACACAGCAGTTATGGTTAGGTCCATACATTTTTTTCGATTTTGGTGAAGATCTGAGTCCGGATCTGCATATGTGAATTATTTAATTTTTTTAATTGATTTTTTTCACCATTGAGAGATCGGGCCAAAAACTTTATCTCGCATGATATTTCAAAAACGGGATTGGGCCTGATATGTTCTCATGGCTCAGGCATTATGTGGTGGGGGTATGCACTCTACGAGTGCCCTTCTCGTTTTCTATGTTCATGCTCGATGGGATCATCAGGCCATGTGTGAGCATGACGCCCATATTTTCAACGATTGCCCTTGGTTCATGTTTCTGTGAGTTTTCTGGAACTGCGATGTTGAAATTTTTGCAGATGTTCCAATGAATCACTTCGCATACTTTGTTGTGTAGTTGTGTGTGATGTTGTTCTGATAATAGCTTTTTGCATCCCAAAAGCAGGCAACTAGTACTTTCTGTTTCTGTCTTGCAGAACCAACACTTGTCTGTTAGTTTCAGTCCCACTATCTTTTTAAATCCATTGGTGTAGTATCCTTGATCTTGGGCATTTATTATTATTCATTCTCCATCACAGTTGAGCTGATCTCTTCTCAGCTATCCCAATGAGCCTTCTTTGTCGAACCCAACTCGGTCCAATCCTTTTTTGTATTGTCCTGCTCTTTTGTCATTCTCCCAGTTGTTGCTGTATATTTGTTGATATTTCTTTTCATATATTTCTTTTGTCTTTTTTTGTGGATTTGTGGAGTTGCGGTTGTATTTGTTGGTGTTTCATTTTTCTGTGTTGCGGTATCTTCTATTCGCACCTATTTTTGGAAAGACCTTGCAAGGTGAATTCGGGATACCTTTTTCAGGTTTGTTGTGTTCATGTTTGTTACCCTCGCCGAAGGAGAGGGTATTGCGTTTGGGTCTGTTTGTTTGTCTGTCTGTCTCTCTATTTATGCTCCGACTGAGGTCTCTATTTCTCTGGTCTCTATTTATGCTCCGACTGAGGCGAGTGATCTTACCGTGAAGGACACATTCTACGCCACGCTCGAGTCTGTGGTTGATCAGTGCCCCAGACGAGATACACTTCTAGTCTTGGGGGATTTCAATGCATCGACTGGAACTGATAGGGATGGTTATGAGGTGTGTGTTGGTCCCCATGGGTCAGGAACTATGAACCAGAATAGCACTAAGTTCCTTGACTTTGCAAGAAGTCATGGACTTAGGGTGGCTGGTTCATGGTTTCAGCGCCCGCAAGCTCATCGCTGGACTTGGTATTCCAACGCTGGCGGTGTGGCAAAGGAGATTGACCATGTCCTCATTGACGGTCGTTGGAGGATGATCCAGAACTGCAGGGTCTACCGGAGTGCTCAGTTCCTCAATACTGACCACAGGCTTGTTGTAGCAACTCTAAAGCTGCACCTTAAATCCTGGAGAATGGTACCATCCCAGCCTAGGCTGGATGTTGCCAAGCTCAGGGATGAGAGAGTAGCTGAGGAGTTTGCGGAACAGGCTGAGTGGACACTTGGGGGTCTGGGTGCTTTGGGGGTCCTGAAGAGTTGTGGAGCACCTTCAAGACCACCGTCCTTGATGTTGCCGGTGGATGCCTTGGAGTTCACCGCAGGGCAAAGAAGAATTTTGTCTCTCAAGGGACACTGGATACCATTGACCAGAGTCGCAGGGCCAGGCTGAATGGCAGAGCTGAGCTGTTCAGGGAGCTGAGGCGTAAACTGTACGTGCACTGAGGGTGGACAAGGAGGCCTATGTGCGAGGAATCTGTGAGGGGGTAGAGCATCACCTGTGGACAGGTGATTCTCGTCCCGCTTACAGGGAATTCGCGCATTACGTTCATCCAAGCCCATCCCTCGGAGCACTGCAGTCTCGAGCAGAGAGTGGTAGGCTCTTGACAGAGGAGTCTGGAAGTGAAGGCCCGCTGGGCCGGTTACTTTGAGCGGTTGTACTAGGCTGATCCCCCAGCTGTCGGGTGGACGTCAAGGGTGTTACAATCCCTGTTGCTGACCCTCGAATCAACTGTGGTCCACCATCGCTTGTGGAAACACGGGCTGCGGTGAACCAGTTGAAACGGGGCAAAGCTCCAGGGATCTGTGGCATCCATGCCGAACTTCTCAAGGCTGGTGGAAATGCTGCACTTGCGTCGTTGCATGCAGTTTTGTGCTCTGCCTGGAACACAGGCATCATCCCAACTGACTGGAAGAGGGGCCTTGTTGTCCCTCTCTGGAAAGGGAAGGGTGATCGCCAAGACTGCAACAACTACCGAGGGGTGACGCTGCTCTCAGTGCCGGGCAAGGTCTTTGCTCGGATGATTCTTGATAGGGTTCGCCACCATCTGCTTGAGCACCAGCGTCCAGAGCAGTCAGGCTTTACACCAAAGAGGTCAACGATTGACCGTATCCTTGCACTTCGTGTCCTCACCGAACGCAGACGAGAGTTTCGGCAGGGGCTGCTTGCAGCCTATGTTGATCTCTGTAAAGCGTTCGATTCAGTGAATCGGGATGTCCTCTGGAGGATTCTTGGTCTTCGTGGGGTGCCACCAAAACTGATCGATCTGATGTCTGAACTCTACTCTGGTACTGAGAGTGCTGTGAAGTGTGGTGGTACCATCTCTGACTTATTTCCAGTTGTTACTGGAGTTCGTCAGGGGTGTGTACTTGCCCCCACACTTTTCAGCACTTGTATGGACTGGATTTTTGGGAGGATGTCGGAGAGATCAAGTTGCGGTGCATCGTTTGGCAATGTCAAGATCTCGGACCTTGATTTTGCAGATGATGCAGTCATCTTTGCGGAGACTTTAGACATCCTCTTGGGGGCCCTCGAGGTGCTGGAATGAGGAGTCGGAGCCGTTGGGATTACGGATTTCTTGGGTCAAAACAAAGATCCAGGCTTTCGGTGACATCTTGGATGCTGCTGTCCTGTCTGTGTCTGTTTGTGGTGAGGATGTTGTTGAGGTCGTGGATAGATTCACTTACCTTGGCAGTGATATTCATGTCTCCGCAGGTTGTGAGCCGGAGGTCAATAGACGTCTGGGTCGGGCCTGGGGAGTCATGGATTCACTGGATCATGGGGTGTGGCGCTGCCGGTACCTGTGCGGGAGGACGAAAGTCCGAGTCTTCAGGTCCTTGGTACTTCCAGTCTTGCTCTATGGGTGCGAGACTTGGACTTTGACCAAGGATCTGAGACGGAGGACTCAATTCCTTTGGTACCAGGTCTCTTCGGAGAATCCTTGGCTATCGCTGGTCGGATTTTGTGTCCAACGAGCGGTTGCTGAGAGAGACTCGGATGAGATTTGTTACCTGCATAGTCCGTGAGCGTCAGCTGCGGCTGTATGGACATGTGGCTCGTTTTCCTGACGCTGATCCTGCTCACCAGATTCTCTCAGCGAGGGAGTCTCATGAGTGGAGGAGGCCAGTGGGCCGACCACGTGCCTCATGGTTGCAGCAGGTTGACCATCATCTCAAGGAGATGGGGATGGGCCTGGCATCTGCCTGGGGGATGGCCAGACGGAGGCCCCTGGAGTACCGGCGGAAAGTGGACGCAGCGACGCGCTGTTCTGGCACATGCTCCCATACCTGACCTGACCTGTCTCTCTGTTTGCTTTTTTGTCCACATAGAACTGTTGTGTTTTTCTCCACAACCGAATGTTGGATGGAGACAAAATTTTCACCATCGGTGCGACTACTCATGTAGAATGTTGCAATGATGATTATGACATCATAGGTTACGTGATGTGACAGCCATGTTGTAAAAATGGAAAAATATTGGACGTCCGTATCTCTGAAACCGCACCAAGGGAAAAAATTGAAATTCGGCACATAGCAAGTACTCCTCATGGGGAATGAGTGTGATTTTTTTCGATGATGTTATAGGTGCCTTTGTTATGACATCATAATTGCAGATGTAGAATGCTACATCTGAACAGTATGAAAATTTTTGAGGGTCATCTTGGGATGAAATGGTCCACAGAAAAAACAATTGATGATGTCATCAGTCACATGATTTGGCAGCCATATTGTTTAAAAAAACAAAAAACTTCAAAAATCTTCTCTGAAGTGGCTGAACAGATTGAGGGAAACTTTACACATACGACCGCCTATCCATGAGGAACAAAAGTTTCACACATGACATCATAGGTCACCTGGTTTGGCAGCCATATTGGATTTATCCTAAAACTTATAAATATCTTCTTCTCCAGAATGGCTGGACAACTCGAGGGGAAACTTCACACAAATATTCCCCAAGCCATGGGTGTAGAAGTTTGTTCAGGAATAATTGATAGGTCACATGGTTTGGCAGCCATAAAGGATTGAAGAAAAATATTAAATAATGTTTTCTCTGGAACCGCTTAATCAATCAACATGAAACTTTATGATTTAGTTCACATTTATGATTTAGTTGTGATGGCGAATGCATGTTTCAAATTTCAACTTGATCGGATACAGTCTGGCAGCCAGAATTATTTAATTTTTTGACATGGCTTCTTTTTTTTTTTTTTCTTTTTTTTTTTTTGGTGAAGGCTCACTTGGTTGTGCCTGCTTGCATTTGAGAGTAGTAGCTGAAACCCAAATCCTATCCAGGTTCCTCCTGATGACTTTATCTTTGCTTTTTTCTTGTTTGGGTTCCTTCGGATTACTCCAATGCAGGACTGCACCGATTTGGTCTTCCATTTGATTTGAACTTCATTTATTTTAATCCCATTCTAAATTCAAATGAATAATAGAAAAAAAAACGTCATGGGTCAGGGTGAGGTGTCCGATAAAAGTGGGGTTGCATCAAAGCGGGACGTCTTGGTACCCGGTCATCACTGCCAGCAGTTATAAAGTGGCAGTTCTAATTAATCTCTTATTAATTACGCAACACACCAGGACACAATCACCACACAAAATACACCACACAAAATACACCACACAAAAGAAGTCCTGGCGAGGGTCTACAAACTCTGATTGCTCTTTTTCTTGTTGACGTATTGAATCCGATAGTCTGTTGAGAATTTCAAATCTTCTTACTATACTAAAAAAATAGAATATGTTTGTATGTATGTATGTGTGTGTGTTTGTTCGTCCTTTATAGGCGGCCGAACTGTTGGATGGAATGAGATAAAACTTGGCATGAGTGATCCTTGGGACATGAGAACGGACATGGGGGAGGGGGGTCAAGGTCAAAGGTCATGGGGTCAAGGTCACCGGGTAACTTCAATTTCTCAATTTCATCCGATCGAGACAGGACCAACGCCATTCGACAGATAATCAAAATTAAATGACACAGTTGATTGATGACATTCACTTCCAACTTCCGATTTTCGAGTTATGACATCATAAATTGACTAAAACGTCAATTTTTCATGTTTGTTTGTCCTTTATAGATGGCCAAACCGTTGGATACAATGAGATGAAACTTGGCATATGTGATCCTTGGGAACGGACACAAGGGGATCAAGGTCAAAGGTCACGGGGTCAAGGTCACCAGATAACGTCAATTTCTCTATTTCATCCAATCGAGATGGGACCAACGCCATTCAACAGATAACTGTACCCGCCCACGGGCGGGTACTTTGCTAGTACTCAACTAATCCTACACTTGTCAGTCTGTGCATCTGGTTGAGTTCTATCAGGCCACTCCCTCACTCTCGTCTCAGTAGGTACATTCTCGGGATGCACTGGTTTTTGTAGAACATAGTGTGTGTGTGTGTGTGTGTGTGTGTGTGTGTGTGTGTGTGTGTGTGTGTGTGTGTGTGTGTGTGTGTGTGTGTGTGTGCGCGTGTCTGTGTTTGTGTGTGTGTGTGCGCGTGTGTGTGTTTGTACATATTTATTGTTGTGGAAATGGCCCGAATGTGGTAATAATGAAGTTGCACTTTGTGAAGAGAAAGTTGCGCTTCCACTTTATGAATGCTGAGTTATCTATGCAGATTTGCGTTTCAGCTCCTCTGTTCACAGAGCTTGCCCTGCAAAGGGACTGAACTGTTGACTGGCTGAGAAATGCCTCGCAAACCAGCATGTTTCACTTCTCTTTCTCTCTCTCTCTCTCTCTCTCTCTCTCTCTCTCTCTCTCTCTCTCTCTCTCTCTCTCTCTCTCTCTCTCTCTCTCTCTCTCTCTCTGTCTCTCTGTCTCTCTGTCTCTCTGTCTCTCTGTCTCTCTGTCTCTCTGTCTCTCTCTGTCTCCCCCTGCTGGTTGTTGGTGAGTTGTGCGTAAGTGCGGCATCATGGCGGCTCTGTGAGTGCTGTGTCATGTTGGTGCTTTTCCTATCCCCTTTTCCCTCCCCTTGTATCTGTGTGTGAAGTTTTCCCCTGTGTTTCCTTTCTTTGTTGAGTCAGGCGAAAGAAAGAGAGCGCACAAAGTAAGTGTTTTACAGGTCTGTTCAGGACTTCCTGGTTTTTGGGCCTGCTTCACTACTTGCTGTGTTTCTACGTTTAGCCTTTTTCTTCGCAAAACACTTCATTCATATTAATGTTTTGTTTCCCCCCACTTGCAAGTTTTGCTTGTGGCAGGTTTGCTTTTGGTTTCTTGATCCTTCAATTTACTTTGTATTGTTTCACATTATGGCGAATGTACGTTTGCATCATCGTGTGTATGAGGAACTCACTCCAAAGAATGGGGTCATAGTTTGTCCACCGGACGGAGTGAGTGTTGATGATGTCGTAATGTGTTTCCGAGAGCTCATTGGGCTCAAACATTCTCGCAGCGTCGAAGATGAATCAACGTGTTGTGCTTTTTTTTGTCTGAAGAGCGATACGTTGCTCAGACGGTTGAAACCGGCTTGTCTATCCCGCCGGATCTTTTTGTTTCTGTAAGTCCTTTGGACACACCTGCTATTAAAATTATTATTTAAATTATTCAACCTTTCTTTAAATGCGAGGAGATTATCTCTGCTTTAAGTAATTTTGGGACGGTTGTGTCACGGATTTCCATGATCCCATTACGTTTGCGTTCTGGCGTTTCGGTTCGACACATTATGTCATTCCGACACCACTGTTATATTGTTTTGAAGAATGGTGCACGGTCACTTAGTACTGCTGTGACTCTTAAATATAAAGATCGTAGCTACCGAGTTTATATTGCCACTGAACTAATGACATGCCTTATTTGTGGTGAGCATGGACATTTAAAGAATGGGTGTCCAAAACCTAACATTCCTCGTGGTGAGTCTCAACATGTGGAACATAATGAGGAATCTCAACACCAGGAGCCCAGAACAAGCACTAATGATGCACCTGGAGCTGCAGAACCCAAGCCAAGCACCAGTGGTACATCTGGAGCGGTGGAACGTGCACACACCTCCCATAATCAGCCCTGGAAAACAAATGCAGAAGTTAAAGAATCTCAAGTAGATGACGAGGGTTTTGTCACTTTTCACTCCTAAAGAAACAAGCGTCCTAACATCAACGGTCATGATGTAATGGTGAGCGTTCCTAAAAAGCTAGCACCATCGAGCAAACTACACGGCTCTCAGGTAGACACGGCCAGCTCGCTCGCTGTTTTGGAAACGGAAAACAAATTTGCTGTTCTCGCTCCGGTAGATGTTGACAGTGCTCCTGATCATGTACAGGATGAGCACAAGAATGAACAAGAGGGTGGTATTGTGCCCCAAGAGGTAGATGTGGCCACCTCAGTGTTGCTGACATCATCGACATTGAAAGTGAGCTTATGTTGGTCCCTCTCTCCACCAAAAGCATAGTGGCTGAGACATCTGTGTTCTAGACAACTCCGGACGTTACAGATGTGGAGCGTGCGTGTTCTTCTTCGGTCACGGCTTTCTCCCTCCCAGCAGAAATGGAAATGCTTGTTCCACCTTTGGTGCATCTTCAAGTATGCATCACCAATCAGACTATGATTCTGACGGGGCCTCGTCGATTGCCTCTGGTGATAGTACTGAAGTCTGGAACGATCCAGGCTTATTTCAGGAACCAGAGGGTGTTCCAACTGTGCCCCCCCCAGGAGATCATAAATTTTTTTACAGCACACCTTCCGTAAGAGACATGTTCAAATTCAAGACTCCTTTCCAGACATGCACAGTTTTATTACCTCCGCAAAGTGGCTGCTCCTTCAGTCCGAGCAGTTTGGCATGACTGAGCCACAAATGTTTCATCTGAGGAAGTAGGTTTTGAAAGCAAGGGAACTACTGCATCCATAAGCCGGCCAATTGACTGATGTCTTTTTCAAAATTCCACACTATGGCTTTCTCAATTGCTACTTTAAACACTAATGGAGGACGCTCAAACTTGCGTAAAGCTGAAGTTGAGGAGCTTGTATTGAAGAACCACTTTGAGTTTTTACTCTTACAGGAAACCAGATGTCGCTCCTCCTGTATGAGCGAATGGGAGAGAATGATGAAAGGAAGATGGTTCTTCAGCAGCTGAGAGTGTCCCAGAGCTGGGGTAGCCATCTTTGTACATCCCTCTCTCTGTAATCTCATTATTGATTTTAATGAAATTATTAAAGGATATTTAATCTCACTCACCTTTACCCTTAATGGTTTTAAACACACAATACGCAATGTCTATGCACCGAGTGACAGTACGGATCGAACTTGTTTTTTTACGCAGTTACAAACATCCCTCACACACTTCGATTTTAATGGATTTGTTTGTTTAGGAGGGGATTTTACCTGGACGATGGATTCTTCCATTGATCGCAATGAGAAACAGCCTCACCCAGCGAGCATTAAGCCCCTGGCAAGGACTTTGACAACCTTCTCCCTTATTGACATTTGGAGGACTTGTAATCCATCAACACGACAATATACGTGGTGTCGTTGTTCAGATGGCTGTCTGTCCCTCGCAAGGTTAGACCGTTTTTATATTAATAATGACTTTTTTTTGAATATTGTGACCCACACTGGTATCGTCCCCAGTGGTTTCTCAGACCATCATATGGTCATACTCCGCATTCACCTACCAATTCGTAACCGAGGTGCTGCTTACTGGACTTTTAATGTAAGCCTCCTCGAGGATCATTTGTTCCTTGATGCCTTTCGTGTCTTTTGGAGAACTTTACTCCAACGTGAACCCTCCTTTCCCCATCTTGTGCAATGGTGGGACAATGCCAAACCACACATAAGATCCTTCTGCCAGCAATACGGAGCTTATCAAACTCGACATGACTCTGCCCTTCAATCCCTGGTTGTCAGAGAAATATTTTCTTTGCAATCCAACCTCTCAGCCTCTAATATCGAAAGGACCAACTTTTTGTATGCAAAGAAAAAAGACCTTCTTGCTGACTCTGTGCAAAGCAGGCCAGGGGAGAGACAGGAGATTTTTTTTTTAAAGGCCAGGGGAGAGACCAAAATGCTAGCCTGGTGTTGGCGCAGTGGTTTGGGTAGCGGCTTGGGATCCAAAAGGTCCTGAGTTCAAGCCCCGTTGGGCCACTTGAATTAATACACCAGGGGTTGACTCAGCCTGTCATCCTTCTGAGGTCGGCGAAGTGAGTACCAGTGTTCTGGGCCCGGTGTATACCCCGGTTATAATAGGTGTACCATATCCCTGTGTCGTAAGAGGCGACCAGGGTTGCGTCAGGAAGGGCATCCGGCGTAAAACCTGTGCCAAATCATTATGCGGATCATAACGGATGATCCGCTGTGGCGACCCCTAACGGGAGCAGCCGAAAGAAGAGGAAGAAGAGGGAGAGACCAAAATGCAGGCCAGGGGAGAGACAGGAGATTTTTTTTTTAATTATTTTTATAATAATTTTAAATAATGCCGTGAATTCCTGTGGTGAATTGAGATTTTTGCTTCGATCGACGTTGCGGGTTCATTTTAAAGTCAATTCAAATTCTGTTTTCGGTTTTTGCAGTCGCGTAGGATGCTTAACACTCGGTAGTTATGAAGTTTGTAAAATTCCGATATTTTATAAGGTTTATGTTCGATGGCGCGCAGGGCCTAGGGCGCCTTGACTAGATGTTAGGCCGCAGCGCTTTTTCCACAAAGATATTGTTTAAAAGGCAGGGAAAATTCGCTCGTTTTGTTTGTACAAATCTTATCTACTGCCGGCGAATGTTTGATTCCTTCGGGAATCGGTGGGAGCCATTACCCGTTTTCCAGCCATTTTCGCAAAACATGACGATGAACGTACGAGGCATGATGTACATACATCCAAATAACTTTGTTCTGCGATAATTCAAAATAAAAAAGGATAATATAGACAGTTGCAAGCTCAAAAAAAGCGAAAGAACAGCCCGCTGAACTGGACACTTCTTCAATGAGCGAGTGAGCTTCCGCTTTATTTTGGAGAACGTGACGTCACCATCCATATATGGCACACGGATGTTTTTTTCAACAGCCTCGAGAAATAGCAACTTCGGAGTTAAATTTCATTAATTTTCCCAATAGTTCGGCAACCACAATTGTTTGCATCAAACTATTTAATGCACATTTACTCATATTGATAAATTTTCAGAACATGTTTGGTGACCCGCATCCTGCTCTTTAACAATGACATCGAACTAGTTCCGAGCGGCTTTGCAGCCCAAACTACCGAGGCAGAAGACTCAAACCCCACAAACAGTGTGACCAATGAGCAGCGAGTCGTATGCAGATTTGACGATCAAGAATAGGCTGGAGGCCTGTCCAAAGGTTGGAAAAGCCCGATAAAAAGATGAGGGATTCTGTGAGATGTCTTCTTCTTGGTCGCCTGAGTATGGGTCACATTTTGCCTGTCGCCTGTCACTGATTGCCTGTTGTGGTCCTGCAATGAGCCTGATGCTGAGCCTTTCACTGCTTTGGGGGTTACTGTTGCTTCATTAGCTGCTGGTCGGTCCGTGAACATCAGTACTGAAAGGGTGGAGTCCTGCCGGGTGCTTAGCAAGGTCGTAGTCCAGGCTATGCGCTATGGTAACCACCACGGGTCGGGACTCATCACTGTCTTGGCGAGGAGAAGTGAACTTCCTCAAATGTTTCGGGGGGGGGGAGCGATAAGGGGTCTCCGACGTCAACCTCATGGCTGTCTGTGGTTGGTTCCTGAAGCACTGAACATTTTAAATAAAGACCAGGGCGAGATTGGCACTCACCAGTATGGTCCTGTAGGAGACTGACACTCTCCGATGTCACAGGTCTTCGGCCCCACGCAACCGTCATTGAGGAATGAGATAGGCTTTGCTCAGTAGGTCATCCAGGTCAGCCAACCAGTTTTTTTGCTTTCTCTCGATTGTCTCCTGTTGATGAGTGAACGGGTCCAAGTTAGTTGTTAAGAAATTATGTTTTTAAGTATCGCATCGTGGGTAATTTGGCAGAATATTGTTTGTTGTGCATTGTTAATTGACGATTTGCTGTAGCTTTCATTTTGACTACAATTCAGACTATTACTCCTGTTTCTTCAAGAACTGTTGCTCCTGCCTGGCCTCCATTCTTGCTGTACATGTGCTTGACTTGTCATGATTGGTGGCCTTAAGGTGCATAATTTGATTAAAGTGACTCGCTCTCAATAAACTAATGTATAGTGCATAATGACCAGCAACATGGTTATACTGTACATCTGACTGGCACATCATGCAAACGCGTAACTCGTGGTTGGCTTTGTGCCCTCTGACGAGGTATCGGGACTTAAGGCTCGTAACCCTGGTTTGGGGCATCAAACTTGGCTTTTAGTGTGGCCGGTTGATGGCCCACATGATTCAGTCATTTCTGGACCGGTTGCTTGACTCCAACAATATATTGTTATGTTGGAGGGGGTACGTATTCGATATTGTTAATTTAGATGGTCTGTGTTTTCAAGTCGCATCGAACAATTTTCTGTAAATCAGAGACCTGTTTGAAGTTGTCCTGTGCTTATGCATGTGATGAGTGGTGGAGAAGTTGACGGAGACATTTGGTTGGAAAGCATTATTTGTTTTTGTCCTCTTTGTGAACCAGGTGAGTTGCCAGGTGGGATGGGACCAGAAGGGTTTATTTTTGCCATGTTCGCATCTCGTGTGCAGCGTTTAAAACCTCCACAGCCTGCGATGGTTCAAGCGGTGCAGGTGATGACACCTCATTCATGTGGCGTCACCCAAGAGGTGGAGACGCCCTCTCATTTGCTGGTCATGGAGAGTGAGCAAAGGACACTCAGACGTAGACATGATGGGAGGTGATAAAAGGAACTGCCCACGGGAGTGAAAGAAAGAGTTGAGTTGGTCCTTTGGCGGGGACGGCATTCTGTTTCAAAGGTGATGCAGCTGTCAGGGCTCCAGACCCATCTATACGATCATAGCATGATAGCTAGTGTGCAGTTTTTTATTGTGAAAACCAGGACTTTTCTGTCGATTGATGAAACTTTTCAGTAGATACCCTAGAAAATTGAATACCTTGGACTGAACATGTATAATTTTTTTTATCATAAAAATGAGTAGTAATCAGATCTGATGAAAAATGAGCTCCACAGACACGATCTCCATTGTGTGTCCAGTGTCCCATTCTTTCTGTTGATTGCCTGAAGCCACTTTGTGTGTCGATCATTTTCTGTAGGTATCCAGTGAAATTTTAATCCCAATTCCTTTTTGAAATGAACAATTGGTACACTTAACTACTACGCAATAAATTAGCACTATTTCACAAATCTTAACAAAAAACGTTACAAATGTAGTTGATCTGCATTGCTGTACAACCGCCAAGTTTCTTGAGTGGAGTTTGTTGACAATCGTTTCTGCCCATCGGAAGTTATCGGCTGTAGCACATGACCAAATCAATGACGTCACTGTTAGAGCAGAGTTTATTCATCATTTTGGGGGAAAACTGATGAGTGATGAAGTTTTCGAATTAATTATTCACTGATTAAAAATGATTGAAGATCAAATGCTTCTGAAAAGGGTAAGAAAGAGCTTTATTGTTTCTGTTCCATGAGATAGGACCAAAGAAGACATCTTGTCAATACAGAAGCCTCATCATTCAAAGACGTGTGAACTTTTGTTACAAAGAGGCCCACTGCACTGAAACTGCTCTCTGCTTTTACAGAAGTTCGGGCACAGTCTTCACAGCATTGAATACCTTCTCCAATTAATTTGGACATTCCTCGGTGCTTTCCAAGATGGTCATTTCTGTGTTGGACACTTCAATATTTTTGAGGGTGATGTTTCTGGACCTCGTGCTTTGCTTTTCCTCTTTTCTTGTTTTGTGACATCAAAGCATCCAGTTCCTCTGACTTGTTAATTTTATTTGGTGGTTCTGTTTCATCAACTGTTTGATCCTCACTGTCTTCCTTGACCTCATTCTCATTACCATGGTTTTGGAAGAGGGGAATAGAAATATTTTTGGCTGTCTTGGAAATTTTCTCTAACTTTCTCGAGGCTGTTGTGGCATATAAATACCAAAACGTGTTTCGCCTCATTGGGAAATATTCTACCAAATTTAGGAAAAAAAAGTGGAAAATTGATCAATTTTTTACAATTGAAATGAAATAACCTAATTTGCTGATGCTGTTAAACAAGCTCAAATGAGCTAAGATCCTCGTCCTCTTAATGATGACGTCATAAAAACGAATATGACGTCATTGTGATGTATCAGGTTTGCGATAAATTATCTGTGCTAATGCCCGGCTTGATTCCCGCAATCAAAATTCAAACAGCTTGCCTAGTTTCGGAGATAATGGTATAGGCGATTTCCATTAGCGGCGATATTATGCTGTCAACTTTTTTCTCGGAAGAATTTACAAAATCGAAGATGGTTACTGCCTGCGCGTTGGCTTTCTGCATATACATGGCAAGTTTCACGAAGATCCAATGAAAACTCTGGGTTGTGAAACAAAAAATGTCAAAAAATAGGAATGCTGTCATAAAAATTGATATGACGTCATAGTGATGTATCATATGTGCGGTAATTCATCTCTGCTAATGCCCTGTTCGATTCCCACAAACAGAATTCAAAAAGCTTGCCTTGTTCCGGAGATAATTTTTTTCGGCGATTTCAATTAGCGGAGATATTTTGACGTCATAACTTTTTTTTTTCTAGGAGGAATTTTCTAAATCGGAGATAGTTACTATCTGTGCAGGGTATTTTTACATATATACGCCAAGTTTCAGGAAGTTTCGATGAAAACTGTAGGCTGTGAAACAAAAAAAGTCCTCAAGAACAACAACGTGAGTCAGACTTAGAGATCCTCCACGAGGATCTAAAAAGTAATTTAATCAACAATAAGTTGATTTGTTGAGAAGTTTTTTCATGCTTGTGTTTTTCAGAAAGTTTATTTAATTGTTTTTCCATGTACTCTTTAAGAATACATTTCAAGGTTTTTCTCACTTAAACTCAACAATTGATTCTGTGACAGAGCAGTATCTGGAGAACTTTTCAACCAACAACTATTCACAGAGTGGTGATCAGATGTGTTTATGCCTTCGTAATCCTCGGCTGTGAAATGGTCACCACAAATGACAAGTCTTATCTAAAGGATCCTCTTTACCCGTTTTCCTTGGGGGAAAATTCGCCCGTTATGTTTGTACAAATCTTATCCACTGCCGCGAATGTTTGATTCCTTTGGGAATCGGTAGGAGCGATTACCCGTTTTCCAGCCATTTTCGCAAAACATGATGACACACGTACGAGGCATGATGTACAAATATCCAAATAACTTTGTTCTACAATAATCCAAAATAAAAAAGGATAACATAGACAGTTGCAAGTTCAAAAAAAGCGAAAGAACGGCCCGCTGAACTGGACACTTCTTCAATGAGCGAGTGAGCGTCCGCTTTGTTTTGGAGAACGTGACGTCAACATCCATATATGGCACGCGGCTGTTTTCTTCAACAGCCTCGAGAAATAACAACTTCGGAGTTAAATTTCATTAATTTTCCCAACAGTTAGGTAACCACAATAGTTTGCATCGAACTATTTAATGCACATATAATCATATTGATAAATTTTCAGAACATGTTTGGTGACCCGCAACCTGCTCTTTAACTTCCTCAGCAAAAAACTCAAAGTTTTTTTTCAGCTTTAATCAAGTCAGTCTATCTTGCACAATACCAAGGCACTCACTTTCACAACTTTGAAGGCCTCGCCAATTTTTTTTTAATGTGCTTTATATCTTTAGAGGGGAAAAAGGTCAATGACAGAAAGCTCAATTGGAGCGTATTCCAAAAATTACGGGAGCCAGTTTATACATGCAAAATGGTGCCAAATTCAATTTCATGGTAAAATGATGCTGAAATTATGGGAAAAATTATCCATTCTTCATCATTTTCTAAAAAATTTTTTTGATTCATGATGAAATTCGAAACAATGATTAACTAATTAATCATAACCATGGCCTACGCAACGTGACGTCTCACATAGGTAACTTATTCGGGTATTCCCTTAAACCTGCCCAGTTGATGAATTCTTATTTTATTTCAAAGGGCTTGTTGTTGATACGTGTTCACTTCATCATTTTTATTTATCACGCACATAAGTATATGGTCTAATTTTTCGACCTCTTTCCCATCAGAGGTTGCCAACTTTCACGATCCTTTCCCATATTTCGACCTCTCAACAACCTCCTTTCCCTTGTCTCTCCGCACTTTCTTAACCTCTTTTCATAGTCGATAATCCTAATTCTCTCGCTTTTGTTACCTTTATAATACCGAATAAATAAATATGACCCCTTACCGAAGTTTCACCTGGAGATTTTTAAGAGATCATTTCAGAATAGTGCAGTGACGTCAAAATGTATGAATGTGACAATTGGCGAAGCAGTCCTCAGCAAAATGTACTTGTTTGTAAGAGTAAAATATTATCCGAGTACAATGTGTGAAGATATTGTTTTATCAAGTTTAGATTTGATGTCAGTCCACATTTCAGCTCTTCCCGTGAAAGCCATTAAACCAATCAACCCTTGGAGGGTAATCTTAAACCACAGTGAGACAGACGAATTCGCTCCATTTAACCCTTTGTGGGAGTATTCAAAATAGGATTCATTTGGGAATACGTGACTTTGGCTTTCGAAATGAAGTATGAATGGTAACGTTGCGTGTGCATTCTCAGTGACTCGGTTCGGCTCGCCGGGCACGTTTAACCTGTCATTGCTAGCGTGAAATGTGCAATTTCAAGATGGGTAACCATAATTGTTCTGTTACTGAATGCAAATAGGACTCTTGAGAATTTGGGTGAGTGAGCAGCAGTAGTGGATATAACACACACACACACACACACACACACACACACACACACACACACACACACGGACGCTTATAATTATAACGGATCTCACAGCACAACGAGCTCCTACTCCGACCCACCACATTCCCTGTTCCCAAACATGATTCATAGCAAATATCATTATTTTAAAACTGTTTAAATATTTACACGAGGTAATCCTGCAAGGTTCAAAGTTCATGCACTGGCAATGATGGTCGAAGGTTTGGGTAGAACGTGCCCGTCAACGAACCTTCGTGCCTTGGATCGGTCCACGTCCTTGGGAGCTTGTAGTACGAGGAGCTGCAAGCTATCAGCTTTTTGGGTGAGTTCAGCAAGTTCTCCAACTCTTTCGTTGTGCGGAGGCACACCCCTTTCTCGCAGGTTCGTTTCCAAGTATTTTCGGCTTCTTTTCGAACCTTTGTGAACCATTTTAGGTAACAATCCTTATCTCACACACATGATATACTTTATGTTGCCCTGAACACTGCCATTTTCTTAGGTTTCTGCACATGCCCAACAAGCATTCTGGGGCGGAGTACATCATTTTGAAAGTCGCGGATTGTCCAGGTTTTGACTCATGGAATCACTTTTGACTTCAATAGTCTTTGTTATCAGAATCTTGTCTCTCCTCCACCACAATGAAATCCATAAAGCAAAATAATAACTATTGGAATGATTTTAAACATCTTTTGCCACCATCTAACTTCAGATTCATGGACGGAATATTTTGAGTTGTTCGTTGGAACAGATTCAACAATGGACTGGTATTATATCTTGACGATTTTACCTTGCCAAAGTATACAAGCCAGTGCTATAACGTATTTCTGAAAGAAATTGATTCAAACTGTAACCATGAGTAGCAAATATAAACGTTGTGGATGCAGATGCATTGAAGTAAACATGCAATAGATTGCTCAGGGATGCAGAAGAAGATGCTGATAAGTACCTGTTCTTGTGAGTTGTTTGTTTCATTCACTCATGTGTGGTGGCTCTCATCATGAAACTTGTCAATTGAAAGGCAAAATACAACCAAATATTTGAGGGTATCATGCAGGCGTTTGGTCTCTACCCTCAGGTCAACACTGCTTCGAACAGTGACCCACCAAGGGTAAGACCGCTATGTGACTTGACTTGGAGGATACTTAGGGAGGGTCATTGTGTGTGATGACGCCTTGTTTGATCGCTTATTGTTTTTCTGTTGAAATGCCTCTGATGTAACAGGCAAGAGATAAATCACTCTTTCATCTCATGCAAAGTTCATCTTGGACTCAAAATTGCAAGGACCATCTTGGACCATCAACGTAAATAACATTATTATCGAATCTTTCTTTTAAGATGAACCATGATTAACTCGCAGAATAGCCGAGAGGTACACACACTTACCTGTAAGCTGTTAGCCTATGTTTGAATCCCGACGCAGCTATAAACGGTCATCCTAGTGTTTCACAGGCAGGGCGATTCATCAATGTGTGTGCCGTGCCTCGGATGGATACTAAACAGGACGTCCCGTCTGCCGGCATTATTTGGTGGACGTTAAAGATACCATGGTGTCCTTCGAGAAGAGTAGGTGAGCTATCGCCAGCACACTCAACAAGTTCCAAATTCCTGCCCAAGCTTCCTTAGTGGTGACCCAACCATGATTGTATTCAAGTAACTACTTTGGCAACAACAACGCTCTGCATAGGACATGCCATGGTACATGATGATGATGACAAGATAAACAATGTAATCCATGCATGCTAAAGTAATAATTTCAACATGATCAGGGGAAATATCACATTGCTTCCAAAACAATGTTACTTGCCCACTTTCAAAATACAAGTTTTATTGTCAGTAATATCTTTTGAAAATAAAGCTATGACCGTCAACAAATAATGTTCTGTACCATGAAACATCTGAGCATTATCAACCAATTCTCTGGACATTCCTCAATCATGATACTTGCTGTATCTCATTCGTCCCCTGCCATGGTATGGGTGGAAAATAAGATTCCGATATCCCTGTTTATAAACATGTACTCACACCCTAAGCATGCAGCATAATCAATCAATCCAAATGTCTGTGATTTATTTTTTCATCCAATGTCACTTCCATGTCTTCACCAATCGACCATATTTCCAGTGCCAATCCAACTTTGTTTGCTGTTTTCGAAACAACCCAATCATCTCACACAACGTTGAACAGGTGGCAGTATATGATTAACTTCGTGCAGGTTCCAAAAACAGCAATCATTTTCAGAATAAAAGGAAATGTTTTCATTCCTTGTGACAAAATGCATGCATTATTAATAACTAATGATTCAAAAGGTTTTTAAAGCCTCCCCTTAAGTATTTATGAAAATAATCCCTCGAATGTTTATGCAGGAGCAGAACCATTTGCGCTGTTGTTTAGTTCTCAACTACAGTGCATGTTTATATAGTAAACCAGGCCTGTGATGAATGCTTCTTTCATTGCACACGTTATTATTTTGACAAAATATTTTTCAAACTGGGCAATTAAATGATTGCATTTGGTACTGGGAGTTCATGGACTTCTTTATCATATTTACATTTTTTTTTCTTGCAATATTTAAGGCTCATCGTGAAGCTGTTACTTACACTAGATAAGGACACAAAGACACATACTGTAGATGTTGGAGAAATTGACACAATACATAGGATTATGATCGTGGGATCGCAGAATTGTCGAGGTGAAGTGGCAGATAGGTCACCAATCAAAGCTGTTTACAGTCAATTGCCGCCAGCTGAAAGTGAAGGTGAGGTTCTTCTTTTTGATGAGGCAGCTATTATTCGCCTCCGTTGGATTTAGTCCGAAATGGGGGATTATTGGATTGGGTGTCGTCCGTCTGTCCGTCTGCAGGTGTTCAAACTTTGCAAACAGATAATGAATGATGGCTTACATATGCACGTCATTCTTTTCCAGGTCAGATCCAAGATGGCCGGCTGGCAGCCATTTTATTACTTAAACGTGTCCCCATCTATTTTTTGGACAGGCATGGTCTGATTTTGTTCACACTTCGCACAAGCACAGAACATGATGGCATCCATATGCACCTAAGTTTATTTTGCGATCTGATCAAAGATGGCCAACTGGTAGACTGGTGGCCATTTTCGTTGTTAAAAAAAAACCCAGTATTGAACACGTCCTCAACCATTTCTCGGATAAGCATTTACCGATGTTCGTCTATTTCTTTCATACCTATACCATGAAGTATCTTTCATGAAAATTAAAAAGAAAATCTCATTACTCCTTTTAATTTCACCCCAACCACCTTTAAGTGCAGTTTACAAAAATTGATCAGACAGCATTTTCAACTGAATGATAATTTTGTATTGTCTAAAGTTATAGAATTTCTTTTATACATAAATGAATATTATTAAATGTAACACTGTTTGTGTAATTCAGTATGTCTCCCCCCAAATATTCCAACAATGAATACTTTCTGTGCGAAATGTGCATTCCCAATCATAAACATCATGCATGTCACGTGACCAAATATCTTACACAATATAACTACGTGACCCACATCTTTAATACTCATTACCGAATAACCCAATCGTATACAATCTTTCATGTCACATGACCACTCAAGTCAGTTGCACATACATAAATCTTGTAACTAAGGCCTAAGTCACATTTGCCACGGCGGCCGTGGGGTCTACAAAATCTACGACCACGAGCAATTATAGGGCGGCCGCAGTATTTCCACGGCCACACGATGTAGCAGTCACATATGTTTTTATTTTTCGGGGAGCCGCACGCCGTATTTCGAGATTGTGGAGACCGAAAACGTGGGGGTGCCATACGGTCTTTGATTTGATGTCGCACGGTGACCTTAGGGCGTCCCTGCGGCGGCCATAGAATTTTCAAGGCAGACGCAAGGTAGCCTCTAGGTGCCCGTAAGGTGACCGCAGGGGGGCCCTAAGGCGAACGTGTGGCCAGACGGACGGTAACGAGTGGGTTCTTTTTTTTTTACCAGTTTATTTTTTTCGGCTTGTCGAATTGCTACGGCGAACGTAGAAATGAAAAAAGTTATAACTCCGCGTTATAATTCCACGGCGACCCCTACAGCCTGTGAAAGATAGCCAAACGGCTTAGGGCCACCCTGAGGCTACCGCAGAAACTCTGCGGCCGCCGCACGTTTCTGTCAATTCAGAGGGCGTACGGCCGCCGTATCCTCGCCGTAGAGCAAATGTGACTTTGGCCTAACTCCCACCCCAAACCCACTTTTTCACAAATGTACATTTTTCCTTCCTGAGAGTTTGTTTCTGTATCCATCTTGTCCACTTTGTGCATCCTCCCCAACCCGTCATTCTTCCCCACATTCCTTATTTGTCCAAGTCTCCCTCTATTTTGTCTCTCAACCCTGCTGTTGGTGTGCAATTCCTACCTCTCTTTCTACTGATATGCTCTGATCCGTTTTATGTTCTCACTCCTCCACAAGTCTCGACTTTGTATCCAAAACAAAAAGTTTGGAGTCACACACTTGATTGACAAATTAAAGTGTTTGTTTTTTGTCTGTTTCCTTGTATGAACATGTACACAGTTTGTGTGAGTACTTACTTCCTAGAATGTGGCTCAAATTTCCAGATCCAGCTGATTTATCAGGTATAACATCATTTGTCTTTTCAATAGTTTGCGATATTTTATCCTCCTGTCAGTAAGCCAGAAAACTAACCTTATATCTTCCTATTCAACATGTCTGTTTCAGTTAGAAAGGGTAACACATTGATTATGTAGATTTACCACAAAGAAAAAAAAATGTTTGTTTTCAGGTACCTGAAAGTGGTGCAGATATAAAAAGAAAACAAGGAGAAAAAGATGTAAAATGTCGTGCTTTTAGTAATTTTTCTATACGGAGTTAAAGGGCTAGCCCACAGTTAGGCCTAAGTCACATTTGCTCTACGGCGAGGATACGGTGGCCGTACGCCCTCTGAATTGACAGAAACGTGCGGCGGTCGCAGAGTTTCTGAGGTGGCCTCAGGGTCGCCCTACGCCGTTTGGCTATATTTTACAGGCCGTAGGGGTCGCCGTGGAATTATAGCGCGGAGTTATAAGTTTTTTTTTCATTTCTACGTTCGCCGCAGCAATTCGACAAGCCGAAACAAAAGAACTGGTAAAAAAAAATAAAAATAACCCACTCGTTACCGTCCGTCTGGCCGCACGTTCGCCTTAGGGCCCCCTTGAGGTCACCCTGCAGTCCCCCTGTGGTCGCCTTGCGTCTGCCTTGAAAATTCTATGGCCTCCGCAGGAACGCCCTAAGGTCACGAAGCGACATCAAATCAAAGACCGTACGGCACCCCCACGTTTTCGGTCTCCACAATTTGTAAATACGCCGTGCGGCTCCCCGAAAAATAAAAACATATGTGACTGCTACATTGTGTGACCGTGGAAATACTGCGGCCGCCGTATAATTGCTAGTGGCCGTAGATTTTGGAGACACCACGGCCGCCGTGGCAAATGTGACGTAGGCCTTAATGAGAGAAGAAAAGATCATGGTTTTGTATGGGGCATGATCTGAAATGGGGGTGAATGACTTTCTTGAAGACCTGGAAGGATGGATGCGAGACTGAAGAGAATGTAGAAGTTGGTTCTCCAGGTGGGATAAAAGAGGAATGAATAAGTGGAGGTGAGCAGTGATCCTGGATTTTGGGAGTTTCATCAGAAGTGGGTTGATGGCCGACTGCATGAGCCCTGCAAAAACCTGAGGGGCACAAAGCACAGAAAGAGTAGAGGGTGCAAGACCAGAAAGGAGGCTGTAGAAGATGGAGAGACCACTGACCTATGTGCACCGTGAAAGTGATAGGTCGAAACACTCCGGCTTCAGCACTGGAGATTCCAATAATCTTGAAGGCCTTAGTTCCCACAGTGTCAAGCTGAGCAAGGTGTGAGGCGAGGTCTCCAGCCCAGAGGGGGAGAGAAGTACTCCATCAAGCTGCGGGGGAAGGCCTTGTTGGTGGATAAGGGTTCAGGTGTGCCATGTTTGAAGTGCAAAGACCTTTAAAGGGGAAAAAAAATCTTTTCTATTAATGCAAAAGTTGAAAATACAAGCAAGGGATCAATTAGCCTGTTCCACCCATTTAATATCTACAGTTATTTTTAGATCCTCGTGGAGGATCTCTAAGTCTTACTCACGTTGTTGTTCTTCATCTTCTTCTTGTGGACTTTTTTGTTTCACAGCCTACAGTTTTCATCGAAACTTCCTGAAACTTGGCATGTATATGTAAAAAATTCCCTGCGCAGACAGTAACCATCTCCGATTTTGAAAATTCCTCCAAGAAAAAAAAAGTTATGACGTCAAAATATCTCCGCTAATGGAAATCGCCTAAAAAATTATCTCCGAAACTAGGCAAGCTTTTTGAATTCTGTTTGTGGGAATCGAACAGGGCATTAGCAGAGATGAATTACCGCACATATGATACATCACTATGATGTCATATCAATTTTTATGATGTCATTCCTATTTTTTGACATTTTTTGTTTCACAACCCAGAGTTTTCATCGGATCTTCGTGAAACTTGCCATGTATATGCAGAAAGCCCACGCCCAGGCAGTAACCATCTCCGATTTTGAAAATTCTTCCGAGAAAAAAAGTTGACGTCATAATACCGCCGCTAATGGAAATCGCCTATACCATTATCTCCGAAACTAGGTAAGCTGTTTGTATTTTGTTTGCGGGAATCAAGCCAAATCAAGTTTGCGGGAAAGTCAGGTCAGGTTCGATCTGTGACCTGCTACAGGTACCATGTAAACCTGTACTAACCTGTTCCATGGTCGGGTTGTCGGCGACTAAACCGTCTCCCCCACCAGGTTTTCTGGTGAGGAGGGTGTTTGGATATGGACACCCAGCAGGATTAAAAACAAAACCTGTCAAAGGGCGGAGGAGCTCCTTGTGAGCCAACGGCCATCCATATCTAGTGCCCAACTGTGTCTGCGGACGTCCTCCTGCAGTTGGGTTACTTCTTATTAGGAGGTTGGTGGCAGGATTTGCACTCCGGCCACCGTAAAACGCTTCATTCCGCAAAACGCAAAAACGCAAAAAAATCTGAAAACCCACTCCGTGGGAGTACCTCCTGTGCAGCTTCCCTTCGCAGGGCAGCTCACCGGATGACAGGATTGGGGCAAAGCCTTCGGGACCCCCAATCTTTGATAGGAGGGAAACCACGGGGTAACATCCCTGGGTCAGATTGCGGGAGAGTGTGTCGGAGTGGTGCTGAGGTGTCGTCCACCAGACGGCGGTCTCCTTGGGTTAACCTGAGGCGGTCCCTTCGGGTGGGTGCCTGGAATGTCCTATCCCTAAGAGAGGATGATCACCTGTCTCCGTTATCATCTGAGCTCAAGCGTTTGGACATCGGGATTGCAGCTCTCTCTGAGGTTCGGAGACCGGATTGTGGCGAGATAATGGTGGGTGGTTACACCTACTATTGGTCTGGTCACTCTGATGGTTACCATACCCAAGGAGTTGCTGTAGCTGTGTCCAATAAGCTGACCCCAATGATAATTAAGGTAACACCGGTCAACGAGCGTATTATGAGATTAAGGATTCGTCACTCCTTAGGTGTCATTTCCCTGGTCTCTATTTATGCTCCGACTGAGGCGAGTGATCTCACCGTGAAGGATGCATTCTACGCCACACTTGAGTCTGTGGTTGATCAGTGCCCCAGACGAGATACACTTCTAGTCTTGGGGGATTTCAATGCATCGACTGGAACTGATAGGGATGGTTATGAGGTGTGTGTTGGTCCCCATGGGTCAGGAACTATGAACCAGAATAGCACTAAGTTCCTTGACTTTGCAAGAAGTCATGGACTTAGGGTGGCTGGTTCATGGTTTCAGCGCCCGCAAGCTCGTCGCTGGACTTGGTATTCCAACGCTGGCGGTGTGGCAAAGGAGATTGACCATGTCCTCATTGACGGTCGTTGGAGGATGATCCAGAACTGCAGGGTCTACCGGAGTGCTCAGTTCCTCAATACTGACCACAGGCTTGTTGTAGCAACTCTAAAGCTGCACCTTAAATCCTGGAGAATGGTACCATCCCAGCCTAGGCTGGATGTTGCCAAGCTCAGGGATGAGAGAGTAGCTGAGGAGTTTGCGAACAGGCTGAGTGGACACTTGGGTGCTTTGGGGGGTCCTGAAGAGTTGTGGAGCACCTTCAAGACCACCGTCCTTGATGTTGCCGGTGGATGCCTTGGAGTTCACCGCAGGGCAAAGAAGAATTTTGTCTCTCAAGGGACACTGGATACCATTGACCAGAGTCGCAGGGCCAGGCTGAATGGCAGAGCTGAGCTGTTCAGGGAGCTGAGGCGTAAAACTGTATGTGCACTGAGGGTGGACAAGGAGGCCTATGTGCGAGGAATCTGTGAGGGGGTAGAGCATCACCTGTGGACAGGTGATTCTCGTCCCGCTTACAGGGGAATTCGCGCATTACGTTCATTCAAGCCCATCCCTCGGAGCACTACAGTTCGAGCAGAGAGAGGTAGGCTCTTGACAGAGGAGTCTGAAGTGAAGGCCCGCTGGGCCGGTTACTTTGAGCGGTTGTACCAGGCTGATCCCCCAGCTGTCGAGTTGGACGTCAAGGGTGTTACAATCCCTGTTGCTGACCCTCGAATCAAATGTGGTCCACCATCGCTTGTGGAAACACGGGCTGCGGTGAACCAGTTGAAACGGGGCAAAGCTCCAGGGATCTGTGGCATCCATGCTGAACTTCTCAAGGCTGGTGGAAATGCTGCACTCGTGTCGTTGCATGCAGTTTTGTGCTCTGCCTGGAACACAGGCATCATCCCAACTGACTGGAAGAGGGGCCTTGTTGTCCCTCTCTGGAAAGGGAAGGGTGATCGCCAAGACTGCAACAACTACCGAGGGGTGACGCTGCTCTCAGTGCCGGGCAAGGTCTTTGCTCGAATAATTCTCGATAGGGTTCGCCACCATCTGCTTGAGCACCAGCGTCCAGAGCAGTCAGGCTTTACACCAAAGAGGTCAACGATTGACCGTATCCTTGCACTTCGTGTCCTCACCGAACGCAGACGAGAGTTTCGGCAGGGGCTGCTTGCAGCCTATGTTGATCTCTGTAAAGCGTTCGATTCAGTGAATCGGGATGTCCTCTGGAGGATTCTTGGTCTTCGTGGGGTGCCACAAAAACTGATCGATCTGATGTCTGAACTCTACTCTGGTGCTGAGAGTGCTGTAAAGTGTGGTGGTACCATCTCTGACTTATTTCCAGTTGTTACTGGAGTTCGTCAGGGATGTGTACTTGCCCCCACACTTTTCAGCACTTGTATGGACTGGATTTTTGGGAGGATGTCGGAGAGATCAAGTTGCGGTGCATAGTTTGGCAATGTCAAGATCTCGGACCTTGATTTTGCAGATGATGCAGTCATCTTTGCGGAGACTTTAGACATCCTCTTGGGGGCCCTCGAGGTGCTGAATGAGGAGTCGGAGCCGTTGGGATTACGGATTTCTTGGGTCAAAACTAAGATCCAGGCTTTCGGTGACATCTTGGATGCTGCTGTGCTGTCTGTGTCTGTTTGTGGTGAGGATGTTGAGGTCATGGAGAGATTCACTTACCTTGGCAGTGATATTCCTGTCTCTGGTGGCTGTGAGTCAGAGGTCAATAGACGTCTGGGTCGGGCCTGAGGAGTCATGGATTCACTGGATCATGGGGTGTAGCGCTGCCGGTACCTGTGCGGGTGGACGAAAGTCCGAGTCTTCAGTTCCTTGGTACTTCCAGTCTTGCTCTATGGGTGCGAGACTTGGACTTTGACCAAGGATCTGAGACGGAGACTTAATTCCTTTGGTACCAGGTCTCTTCGGAGAATCCTTGGCTATCGCTGGTCAGATTTTGTGTCCAACGAGCGGTTGCTGAGAGAGACTCGGATGAGATTTGTTACCTGCATAGTCCGTGAGCATCAGCTGCGGCTGTATGGACATGTGGCTCGTTTTCCTGATGCTGATCCTGCTCACCAGATTCTCTCAGCGAGGGAGTCTCATGAGTGGAGGAGGCCAGTGGGCCGACCACGTGCCTCATGGTTGCAGCAGGTTGACCATCATCTCAAGGAGATGGGGATGGGCCTGGTATCTGCCTGGGGGATGGCCAGACGGAGGCCCCTGGAGTACCGGCGGAAAGTGGACGCAGCGACGCGCTGTTCTGGCACATGCTCCCATACCTGACCTGACCTGAATCAAGCCGGACATTAGCACAGATAATTTATAGCAAACCTGATACATCACAATGACGTCATATTCGTTTTTATGACGTCATCATTCAGAGGACGAGGATATTAGCCCATTTGAGCTTGTTTAAAAATCTATTCACTTAACTTGATTCATCAATTAACTTAATCTGTCAATTCATTTAGTCCTTGTATTTTCACACAACAAGCAACACATACACCCATATAATTGAAATATACATTCCATTTTATGTATTTTGTAGCCTTGGTAATGCTTCAAAGATAAAATCCCTTGGTGAAAATTATTGGCTTAAAGTGTTCTCTTATAAATCCCTGGTTTAAGATGTGAGGAACGCTAATTCCCGGTTCAGGGTTCGTGCATGTGTCGGTCGGATGCACCGCTTCTCCTTCCACCTGGATCAAAGTTTAGTTTTCCAATCTGGACCCGTCGTGTTTTTCTGTTTTATTTTCGTCCCGGTCTGGTGTTTGTATTTTCATCGAAAATTTTCCATGACAAATCATAGCTTGTTGTCAATATTGTTGAATTCGTTTTTTCACGCAGCCCCAGACTTCTTGGTTAGCCGGAGCTTAATCATCTCGGTTTTGAGGTTGGTTTGTCATCCTGTTTCTCTTTTTTTTTTCATTTTCTTTTTCCACAAATGTTATCCTTTTTGCCTTTTCAACGTTATCCTATTCCTCCTCACTTCAAAAAAAAACAAAAAAAAAAACAAGCTCAAATGAGCTAAGATCCTCATCCTCTTAATGATGACGTCATAAAAACGAATATGACGTCATTGCGATGTATCTGGTTTGCGATAAATTATCTGTGCTAATCCCCGGCTTGATTCCCACAAACAAAATTCAAAAAGCTTGCCGAGTTTTGGAGATAATTTTTTTCGGCGATTTCCATTAGCGGAGATATTTTGACGTCATAACTTTTTTTTCTTGGAGGAATTTTCAAAATCGGAGATGGTTACTGTCTGCGCAGGGTATTTTTACATATATATATATGCCAAGTTTCAGGAAGTTTTGATGAAAACTGTAGGCTGTGAAACAAACTAGTTTCGGAGATAATGGTATAGGCGATTTCCATTAGCGGCGATATTATGATGCTAACTTTTTTCTAGGAAGAATTTCCAAAATCGGAGATGGTTACTGCCTGCGCGTGGGCTTTCTGCATATACATGGAAAGTTTCAGGAAGTTTCGATGAAAACTGTAGGCTGTGAAACAAAAAAGTCCACAAGAAGAAGTTGAAGAACAACAACGTGAGTAAGACTTGGAGATCCTCCACGAGGATCTAAGAAACCTTTCACTCGGACACGACCTTATTCTACCTTCTACCTGCACTCCCTGTACATCCCTCCTTTTCCTCTATCATTTTGTCATTATCTTCAATGAAGAAGAAATTTCTTCCTTCTTCCTTTCAAAAGCTTTAATTCCCTCAGAACGCAACGTATTCTTCTTCATCACAATCTATTCTTCCTCGTCTTCGTCGTGTTCTTCTTTAGAAGGCATATTGTGCGAACCTGTCTCTCACCGAAGTGCTTGGACATCCATCCCTCATTTCCTACAGCACGACTTATCTCCATGTCTTCAACAACAATCCTCCCACCCATCCCATGATCTTTATCTCAAAATAATAAATGTGGGAATCTTAAGAAGTCCATTTGCAGAGGTTGTCTGCGCACAACAATCAATTCCCCTTCACGGTGTTTTACAGTGTGAAACCCCTTCTGTGTCGGTACCCTCTCCAACATCTCCTGCAAACCGGTGTCCTTCCAACCCCATTACATGCTACATGTCTCCCTCTTCAACATCCCTCGACTTCCTGTCCAACTTGACTTCCTGACTTCTTTCTACATCCCCCTCACCCACTCTCTCCAAGCTTTCCCTCACCCGACCCTCTGCAAGCTTTCCCTCACCCCACCCTCTCAAACCTTCCCCATAACCCCACCCTCTCAAAGCTTTACCCCCAACCAATCCCCTTATTGCTTCCCTCTCTCAGCTTCCCCTTCTCCTGCCTACTCCCATCTTATCTCCAGCCCAGACCTTCCCAATGCCTTCTCCCCTGTCCCTCACTGTGTGGATGTCAAATGTCTGAGACCTTCGCTCCAACCTGACATCTCTCAATCCAGGCTGTTGCAGACAGCCCAAAATTATCTGTTTAACAGTATCCTTCCTCACACAGGACGTCCATGACTACTTAGTGTCTCTCCCTGGCTATTGTCTCCTCCGATTTGATCGACCTGATCCCTGGCCCAGCGGCGGAGCTGCTCTTTACACCAATAACTCAATTTCCCACTGTCCTTGTCCTGATCTTCCACCTCACAACCACCAGGAGTACATTTGGCTGCGACTTCCCCTCCGCTCCCACCTCTTGTTTTTCTGTGCGTTGTATCATCATCCTCACAGTAACGACTCCTACTACATCTCTCTCAGACAAATGGACATAATTTTAACCACTCATCCCAACTCTCTCTTCCTCATATGTGGCAATTTAAATTTCACCATACAACTTGGCTGGGTGTTGGTACCTCTCTCACCAGACATGGCACTTCAGCAAATGACTTCTGTGACTCCATGGGACTGACTCAATCTGTGAACTTTCCCACCCAGATTTCTCCAAATGGAAAATCCTTCCTTTCTGGGCTTCGAGATGATAAACTTTCCTCGCAAATGTCTCCTGTGCTTCCTCTGCTCCATTTGATTCATTTGATCATGTGCTTGTGAAAGTCAACATCTTTCTGGTTATTCTCAGAGAGCTTCCTCGGCGCTGGTGAGTCTGGCAGTTCACTTAAGTAGATTGACAGGGACTGCAAGCAGCCGTCTCTCTTCAGGACCGGTCTCCCATATCTGCTACCCCTGATGTTAATGCAGCCTGGGAATTCTTCCACAGGAACCTGCTCTCTCTCGTGCACAGATTCATCCCATCTCATCTTCAATTATCCTACCCTTCTTGCCACCCATGGTACACTGAATCCTGTGGGTGAGGCATTTGCTCTGACACAACTATGCCTTCTATTCCTTGAAGGCAAATCCAACCAAAGGCAATCTCAATGCATTCCAAAAAGACCACAACAAGTGTGTGTTCACTTTCAGAAGAGTCAGAAAACATCTGTCAAACCTCAAGATTGAACTTTCAAACTTGTCTCCCTCATCTAAAACAGGGTGGTGCCTTGTTAAGTCTGTCTCTGGAGTTTGCTCTACTTCCAACCCTTCCCTCATGTCAAATAGCACCACAGCAGACTTAACTCCGCTCGTGAGAAGGCCGAATATCTTAATTCTGCGATTGCTTTCCAATATTATGTCCCCAACCCCTCACTCTCTGTACCCACCCTTTTCAGGCATATCCAACTACTCCTGGACTCTGTCTTTTGTACCTGAGAACGTAGAGAAGTTTCTGTCAACACTAGACTCTGACTCTGACAATGGATCAAATCAGTTCACGTGTCATAAAAACCCGCTCAGCTATTCTTGCACTTCCTCTCTCTGTACTTTTCACCCTATCATTTGCATTAAGTCATCTTCCATCTGCTTGGAAGTCAGCCAACATCATTGCATTACATAAACAAGGTGCAAAAACGGATCCCCTGTACTACAAACCTACAGCTTATTTGCAATCATCAGCAAGGTCATGGAATCCATCATCGCAGTTGATATGAAATCCTTCCTTTTCTCCAACAGCCTCATCTCAGATCACCAATTTGCATTCAGACCAGGTCACTCGACCTTGAACGTGCTACTTCTACTCACCCAACAATGGATGAAAGCCCTCAATGTCAGACATGAGATCAGTGCCATCTCTCTGGACATATCTTGTGCTTTCGATTCAGTCTGTCATCTGCCTTTCTCTCCAAACTCTCTGCTGATGGCACCCAAGGCCAACTCCACATATGGCTTACTGACTTCCTCGACTCTCATCGCCAATGTGTAACTCAATGGAATGTGACTTTCATCCCCTCTCACTGATAAGGCTGGAGTGCCTCAAGGCAGTATTCTGTGTCCAATCCTATTCCTGATCATTATTAATGTTCTCTCTGACTCTCTGGAAAATCCCTCTTATTTATTTGCTGCTGACTCCACCCTCTGCCATGACATCCCTCATTCTTCAGATAGGCAGGCTGCAGCCTCTTCCCTCTGTTCAGACCTTAAAAATAAAATCACAAGTTGGTCAAACACTTGGAATATGTCTTCCAATCCTGACAAACCTCTCTATCCCTCTCTCCCTCGCCCAAAGGACAGTCTGGCACCTCCCCCCACCCCCCAATATACTCTCATAACAATCCTCTTGAGCCACATCACTCATTACCAGCCATGATCTTTCTTGGGTAAACCACATTTCAAAGCTGGCCTCCAAAGCCAGCCACCAACTGGGCATTCTCCATCGTACAAAGGCCTTCCTCGGCACATCTGAACTCCTATCCACATACAAGGCCTTCATCCACAGCTTGATGGAGTACTGCTCTTCCCTCTGGGCTGGTTCCCCTGCCTCACACCTTGCTTAGTGAGCCGTGGAAACCAAGGCCTTCAAGATTATTTGAATCTCCCATGCTGAAGCTGAGTCTATGGGCCGATCACTTTCCCATCACAGACAGGTCGTTGGTCTCTCTGTCTTTAACTGCCTCCTTTCTGGTCTTGCACCCTCTGCTTTGTCTCCCCCTACCTTCACTTCCCCCCCCCCCATCAACAAATAATGTTCTGTACTATGAAACATCTGAGCATGATCAACCAATTCTCTGGACATTCCTCAAGAACATTCCTCGATGATGGATGCAAAACTTTAAACATAGGAGGGACTCTCCGTGGAAAATATTTCATCGATTACTCTGAGGTCATAGGTCATGTTGTATGGCAGCCATATTGGATGAAAAGAAGAAAATTGGACATCTTCCTCTCCGAAACTGCTCATATAAAAATTGAAACTTGGCATATGTCATAAACTCCCCATGGGGTATATAGGGTGATAACTATGACATCATTGGTGAAGTGGTATTTCAGTCATAATTGGTTGAATCGAAATCTTTATCTGAAAAATCTGAAACTTCATGCATCGAATTTACGATGTGATGTGAGTGAAGAATTAGACTTATGATGCCATTAGTCACGTGGTCTGGTGGCCATATTGGATTGAAAATAAAAATGTAAAAAAAAAATCTTCTCCAGAACCACTTGACAGATTGATACAAAACCTCATATATATATATATATATATATATATATATATATATATATATACATATAATCCACGAGCCATGGGGATTACAGTTTGAAATATTTTTCAGATTCATCTTAATTGACACAATTTAGCTTTAATGTGCACAAAAGTGGTCGTTAACTATCCTAATAATCGATCAATAATGAATAAAGCCATAGATAATGGCAATGCATGTGACATAATTGGGTGCATGGCCGATATGGGTATATGGGCCATAATAGCAGTGGGCTATAATAGTAGCGTGTTCAGTTAACGATGGTATGTTTGTTCAGAATGAGCGCACGAGGCGAAACTATGTGCTCTACCGAGTGCCATTCTCGTTTGTCCTTGTAATTCATCTTAAGTACATTGATATGTACTGTAAATGTCCTTGCCCTGCATATACAAGCTCTACCAAGAGCCTCATATCACTGCCAAAATAAACGAAAACACTAAAATACCATGGGATCTTTAATGCCCATATGATTGCTCATGAGATAGATGTTTTCATGAACCTCCTGAAGAGGTCTGTGTACTCCAGGATGCAACACTGTCTTTGACGTCAAATCCAATTCTCAGAGTACAATAAGCTGATACCACGGATGTGTGACAACTACCTCAAGACGAGCTTTATGGAAACACGTCAAGTATCGAGCAAGATCAGATCAGGTCATGAACCGTGCTCAGCACAGAGCGTCGGTGCTGCCGAAGCAGTTTCTTTGGCTTGGGCTACAATCCTGGGTGAGTCGACTCTCCTCCCAACACACAATCAAATCAATCGACACACAATCGATCCATTTTTGCTTGGTACTTAATATGCTTCCTCTAAAAGATGCAATAAATTTGATTTTCATGCATACCTTGTACATCAGCTTTGGTTTTTTGTTAATCTTCAAATGCATTTATTTTCATCTCCAACAAACATTACTATCTGTTTGCAAGGATGGGTAAGAGTATGATGTAATTTCGAACATTGATGGCTGCTTTCCAGTGAGAGAAGGAACATTTTACCGAAGAAGAGTTTTATTTTTATAAAACACATTTTCATCAGTAGGCTGGAAGGATAGCCTCGAAGTATGCAAACTCGCCTGTCAGCTATCTTGCCTGAGTTTTTTTTTTTTTGTATACATTGTCGAAGCTCGTAGGAGAGCTAACACACAATGCATAATGAGGGGGGCAGGAGACAAGAGGGAAGGGCAAGGACCCAGCAAAAAACTGTCATCCTGGTGTTTCACAGGCAGGGTGATTCACTGTGTCTTTTGCGAAGAGTTGGAGAGAGAGAGAGAGAGAGAGAGAGAGAGAGAGAGAGAGAGAGAGAGAGAGAGAGAGAGAGAGAGAGAGAGATAGAGATAGAGATAGAGATAGAGATAGAGATAGAGATAGAGATAGAGATAGAGATAGAGATAGAGAGAGAGAGAGAAAGAGAGAGAGAGAGAGAGAGAGAGAGAGAGAGAGAGAGAGAGAGAGAGAGAGAGAGAGAGAGAGAGAGAGAGAGAGAGAGAGAGAGAGAGAGATTACAAATTGCTCCTCTAACCTATTATGCGAAAGTTAGGCTAAGCAAGCCAATTCCTCAAAGACTTGGGCCAAAAACTTTCCCTGGCCGAGCCCACAAGAAGGTCGGAATAATTGTAGCTATGAAAAAAAAAGACAATTCGAAAAAGTTTTCATCAGTACACAGTTGATGTTTCATCAAGCACAAACAACAGACCAAACTGCATGCTGAGAAAATAAAATAAGCAGTTTGATTTCGACAGGAGATGTCATCGAAAACAGTTTTATGTAAGTGAATTTTTTATTTTCCAAGAGAAACTTGTCATCAAAAATGTTATGTTTGATGAGATGGCAAAGAGAAAGATTAAATATTGTTTGCTTCTGGACTAAGCTGGCTCATCCATCATTGTTTTGTGACGTAGTTTCTAAAAAAGTATCTAATTTAGCTGTTTGAAATATGACTTTTAATATGGAGGGAAGAGGAGGTGGCATGGTTTGCTGTTCACAGATTGTACAGCAAGCAATTACGACATAATCTGTGAAGAACAATATTGAAAGAAAAAGGAGAAAAAGACATAAAATGTCACAGACCCCGTGGTTTTCGTAATTTTTCTGTACGGAGTTGAAGGAATAGCCCAGAGTTACAAGATTTATGTATGTGCCGCTGATCTGAGTCGTCATGTGACATGGAAGATTGTGTATGATTGGGTTATTTGGTCATGAATATTAAAGATGTGGGTCACGTAGTTATATTGTGTGAGATATTTGGTCACGTGATATGCATGATGTTTTCGATTGGGAATGCAAAAGTCACCCAGAAGGGATTCAATGTTGTCTGAGAAATGGTTGGGGACACGTTTAACGAAATGGCCGCCAGTCGGCCATCTTGGATCTGATCTCGAAACAGCATGACGCACATATGTAGGCCATCATTCCTTATCTGTGTACCAAGTTTGAACAATATCGGTGAATGCATGTCCGAGAAACGGTGGAGGACGTGTTCAACATCGGGTTTTTACAACTAAAATAGCCGCCAGTCGGCCATCTCCGAGCAAATCGTGAAATGAAATGATGTGCTTATGTATACCATCATGTGTTGGCTTTGTGCTAAAGTTTGAACAAAATCGGTCCATAAATGTCCAAGATACGGCTGCGGTGGACGTGATTCATCCATAAGCCCCCGTTTTGGACTAATTCAATGTGGGGCTAATAATTTTACTGAAGAGTTACAATCATTTTATTCTTAAAGCAGCACTGCTACAGAGTGTCTCAATAAAACGTATGTCAACTATTCCCTCCATGTATTGAAAACTATACCATATCTTGATTTGCGCTGCATTATGCGTAACAGTGGACTGATGATGTACAGTATAATCATTCAATCACACATGAACGCCATCTGTTAGATATTAATAACATATCTCTATCTCCCTTTCTCTTTCTCTTTCTCTTTCTCTTTCTCTTTCTCTTTCTCTTTCTCTTTCTCTTTCTCTTTCTCTTTCTCTTTCTCTTTCTCTTTCTCTTTCTCTTTCTCTTTCTCTTTCTCTTTCTTTCAGAAATATTAAAAGTCTGTAAACATTTTATTAAGCAGACGCAGTGGCGTAACAGTTCGTGTCCGCTCTGAGTCTGGGAGGTCAGTGGTACAAACCCTGGCGGAGTCGTACATAAAGAGTGCATACTGCTTCCTTGCTTGACGCTCACTATTTAAACGGATAGAGCACGGACAAACAATGCTGGAAAGGCAATGGCAAATCACCCATTGTAATCCTTGCCAAGAAACTGCTTCAGCAGCTCTGTACATCAAATCAAATCACATAGTGTTTTTGAGACACCCTGTATGTTCGACCATGCATTAAGTGATCAATCTGATGACAATTGGGTGAAGCAAGGAACGAAGCTTGTTAATTTAATAGCCTTGCACAATATAGTGATGCTCTGCAGGTGTACGTCTAAGCGTGAAGAGTTTGACTTCCAAATCCTGTACCATGCTAATACGCTACTCACAAAAACAACAATTGTCCAAAGTGAATCACCTAATGGTGAAAAGGAGAGATAGATAGACAATTTCACTAAATCACAGTTCAATGTGGATGTGTGTAACATGCATAGTCATTTCCTCATTTAAGTTTCCTAATACGTCTCATGCTCAATGAATAACTGATTCATTTTTAATATTGAGTCGTGATTTGTGTTTTTGTTTTTTTTTCTTCCCGCATATTTATTTTTCACCTAAAATTCAAACCTATTTATTTTTCCAACAGGTATGAAAGCATCTTGTTTGATACGGTTATTACAAAGAATGGTGACCATGCATACAGCTAAAAACAAGACAGTGAGAAGATGCCAAAGCAGCCTGTAATAGAGAAATGGTTCGGTCATGGCAAATTAATTTTAACTGCCTCTAATGGCTGGGTAGATATCTACACTCAGTGGCTTAACGGGCATCATTACAAATTGCCTTTATGGAATATTTCACCCGTTGTGTTGTTGTTTCGTATCTCGTATGGTAAAATTAATTATCCTATAAAAATCATTGCATAAGCTTTTTTTCTCTTTTTCTCTTTTTCTCTCTTTCTCTCTCTCCTTGTGATTGAGGATCGAGAGCCATGAAGTTATCAGACATCCATGTCATGGATAAATTTGTTTCATCAGCATTGATTTGTTCGATTTTAATTTAACTTTATCTGGGGAAAAGTTAAAGATTAAAGTATACTTGTGGCAGAGTGTTAGATAAGCATTTTCAATAGGAGAAGTTTGAAGCATAAAACAATGGAATGATCTACGAGATAACTGGAGATGTCAATGCAATATTTTAAAAGTGTCAAATAGCCATAAAAAAAATAAGCAAATACGATCATGGGATGCATTAGTCAAAGGTAACTATTAAACCTCGATTGTGATCATTTCATAATAATGATGATGATGATGATGATGATATGACATGTACAACACTCTATACAGAGCATTTGTGCCACCATCCTCAGTAAGGGTTGTGCTGGGTGATTTGCCATTTCCTTCTCATCAGTCATTCAGATCAGAAATTTGTAATTTGGTCATGGTGTGACGACAGCTCGTTTACTCTTTGTGAAGGACACCGTGGGAACTTTAACGTCCACCAACTCATGCTGGCAGACAGGATGCCCAGGTTGACGTCCATCCGATGGATGGCACACGCGTTGATGCCTCGCCCAGCCTGCGAAACACCAGTATGACCGTTTATAGCTGGGTCAACATTCGATCCAAGCTGGACAGCTCTCTTTAATAATTGAGGTGATTTCTATTAAACTGTCACTATTAGGACACGACTGAGCCCTCGTGTAAAATAAATGTCTGAATGATTCAATCTGGGAATTTCATCTTACATTTTGAGATTAAATGTATTTCACTTTGAACATTCCACCTACGTTGCTGTGATCCGTCCATCTAAAAAGAAAAGATCTTACGTGTCTACATAAGTCTGCCAGTTTTGCCGATCAAAAGCCAGACAAATAAAACAACCCTTCTCTTTGTACAGGCGTGCTTCAAGATGTTTTGAAATGGACTCATTTTCTCATTATTGTTTCTTCTTGCGGTGTTGTATCTCGTATATTGTGTTGCTGCTTTTATTGGGACTTCTGTTGTAACCTATTAAATGGGAATGTATAACAGGTCATACATCCAGTAGCCTTTCCCACAAAAATTTTTTAAGCATTTCTCTACTTCCATTACTAAAACAACTGCCTGCTCTATATTTTGAAGGTGGCACAGGTGTAATGGAGTATTGTTGGTATGGGATGTTCCACTGTATTGTTGGTATGAGTATTGGTATTGAGTATTGTTGGTATGGGATGTTATTGTCAGGTCAGGTTCGATCTGTGACCTGCTACAGGTACCATGTAAACCTGTACTAACCTGTTCCATGGTCGGGTTGTCGGCGACTAAACCGTCTCCCCCACCAAGTTTTCTGGTGAGGAGGGTGTTTGGATATGGACACCCAGCAGGATTAAAAACAAAACCTGTCAAAGGGCGGAGGAGCTCCTTGTGAGCCAACGGCCATCCATATCTAGTGCCCAACTGTGTCTGCGGATGTCCTCCTGCAGTTGGGTCACTTATTAGGAGGTTGGTGGCAGGATTTGCACTCCGGCCACCGTAAAACGCTTCATTCCGCAAAACGCAAAAACGCAAAAAAATCTGAAAACCCACTCCGTGGGAGTACCTCCTGTGCAGCTTCCCTTCGCAGGGCAGCTCACCGGATGACAGGATTGGGGCAAAGCCTTCGGGACCCCCAATCTTTGATAGGAGGGAAACCACGGGGTAACATCCCTGGGTCAGATTGCGGGAGAGTGTGTCGGAGTGGTGCTGAGGTGTCGTCCACCAGACGGCGGTCTCCTTGGGTTAACCTGAGGCGGTCCCTTCGGGTGGGTGCCTGGAATGTCCTATCCCTAAGAGAGGATGATCACCTGTCTCTGTTATCATCTGAGCTCAAGCGTTTGGACATCGGGATTGCAGCTCTCTCTGAGGTTCGGAGACCGGATTGCGGCGAGATAATGGTGGGTGGTTACACCTACTATTGGTCTGGTCGCTCTGATGGTTACCATACCCAAGGCGTTGCTGTAGCTGTGTCCAATAAGCTGACCCCAATGATAATTGAGGTAACACCGGTCAACGAGCATATTATGAGATTAAGGATTCGCCACTCCTTAGGTGTCATTTCCCTGGTCTCTATTTATGCTCCGACTGAGGCGAGTGATCTTACCGTGAAGGACACATTCTACGCCACACTCGAGTCTGTGGTTGATCAGTGCCCCAGACGAGATACACTTCTAGTCTTGGGGGATTTCAATGCATCGACTGGAACTGATAGGGACACCGTGGGTTATGAGGTGTGTGTTGGTCCCCATGGGTCAGGAACTATGAATCAGAATAGCACTAAGTTCCTTGACTTTGCAAGAAGTCATGGACTTAGGGTGGCTGGTTCATGGTTTCAGCGCCCGCAAGCTCGTCGCTGGACTTGGTATTCCAACGCTGGCGGTGTGGCAAAGGAGATTGACCATGTCCTCATTGACGGTCGTTGGAGGATGATCCAGAACTGCAGGGTCTACCGGAGTGCTCAGTTCCTCAATACTGACCACAGGCTTGTTGTAGCAACTCTAAAGCTGCACCTTAAATCCTGGAGAATGGTACCATCCCAGCCTAGGCTGGATGTTGCCAAGCTCAGGGATGAGAGAGTAGCTGAGGAGTTTGCGAACAGGCTGAGTGGACACTTGGGGGGGCTGGGTGCTTTGGGGGGTCCTGAAGAGTTGTGGAGCACCTTCAAGACCACCGTCCTTGATGTTGCCGGTGGATGCCTTGGAGTTCACCGCAGGGCAAAGAAGAATTTTGTCTCTCAAGGGAGACTGGATACCATTGACCAGAGTCGCGGGGCCAGGCTGAATGGCAGAGCTGAGCTGTTCAGGGAGCTGAGGCGTAAAACTGTACGTGCACTGAGGGTGGACAAGGAGGCCTATGTGCGAGGAATCTGTGAGGGGGTAGAGCATCACCTGTGGACAGGTGATTCTCGTCCCGCTTACAGGGGAATCACGCGCATGCTCATCCAAGCCCATCCTCGGAGCACTGCAGTTCGAGCAGAGAGTGGTAGGCTCTTGACAGAGGAGTCTGAAGTGAAGGCCCGCTGGGCCGGTTACTTTGAGCGGTTGTACCAGGCTGATCCCCCAGCTGTCGAGTTGGACGTCAAGGGTGTTACAATCCCTGTTGCCGACCCTCGAATCAACTGTGGTCCACCATCGCTTGTGGAAACACGGGCTGCGGTGAACCAGTTGAAACGGGGCAAAGCTCCAGGGATCTGTGGCATCCATGCTGAACTTCTCAAGGCTGGTGGAAATGCTGCACTCGTGTCGTTGCATGCAGTTTTGTGCTCTGCCTGGAACACAGGCATCATCCCAACTGACTGGAAGAGGGGCCTTGTTGTCCCTCTCTGGAAAGGGAAGGGTGATCGCCAAGACTGCAACAACTACCGAGGGGTGACGCTGCTCTCAGTGCCGGGCAAGGTCTTTGCTCGGATAATTCTTGATAGGGTTCGCCACCATCTGCTTGAGCACCAGCGTCCAGAGCAGTCAGGCTTTACACCAAAGAGGTCAACGATTGACCGTATCCTTGCACTTCGTGTCCTTACCGAACGCAGACGAGAGTTTCGGCAGGAGCTGCTTGCAGCCTATGTTGATCTCTGTAAAGCGTTCGATTCAGTGAATCGGGATGTCCTCTGGAGGATTCTTGGTCTTCGTGGGGTGCCACCGAAACTGATCGATCTAATGTCTGAACTCTACTCTGGTACTGAGAGTGCTGTGAAGTGTGGTGGTACCATCTCTGACTTATTTCCAGTTGTTACTGGAGTTCGTCAGGGATGTGTACTTGCCCCCACACTTTTCAGCACTTGTATGGACTGGATTTTTGGGAGGATGTCGGAGAGATCAAGTTGCGGTGCATCGTTTGGCAATGTCAAGATCTCGGACCTTGATTTTGCAGATGATGCAGTCATCTTTGCGGAGACTTTAGACATCCTCTTGGGGCCCTCGAGGTGCTGAATGAGGAGTCGGAGCCGTTGGGATTACGGATTTCTTGGGTCAAAACTAAGATCCAGGCTTTCGGTGACATCTTGGATGCTGCTGTCCTGTCTGTGTCTGTTTGTGGTGAGGATGTTGAGGTCGTGGATAGATTCACTTACCTTGGCAGTGATATTCATGTCTCCGCAGGTTGTGAGCCGGAGGTCAATAGACGTCTGGGTCGGGCCTGGGGAGTCATGGATTCACTGGATCATGGGGTGTGGCGCTGCCGGTACCTGTGCGGGAGGACGAAAGTCCGAGTCTTCAGGTCCTTGGTACTTCCAGTCTTGCTCTATGGGTGCGAGACTTGGACTTTGACCAAGGATCTGAGACGGAGACTTAATTCCTTTGGTACCAGGTCTCTTCGAAGAATCCTTGGCTATCGCTGGTCGGATTTTGTGTCCAACGAGCGGTTGCTGAGAGAGACTCGGATGAGATTTGTTACCTGCATAGTCCGTGAGCGTCAGCTGCGGCTGTATGGACATGTGGCTCGTTTTCCTGACGCTGATCCTGCTCACCAGATTCTCTCAGCGAGGGAGTCTCATGAGTGGAGGAGGCCAGTGGGCCGACCACGTGCCTCATGGTTGCAGCAGGTTGACCATCATCTCAAGGAGATGGGGATGGGCCTGGCATCTGCCTGGGGGATGGCCAGACGGAGACCCTGGAGTACCGGCGGAAAGTGGACGCAGCGACGCGCTGTTCTGGCACATGCTCCCATACCTGACCTGACCTGATGTTCCACTGGAGTGTTGGGCCAAGTGCCTTCTTCTTGATTGTTGTTTTTATTGTGTGAATGTGCTCCGTACACAAAATGAATTTACCAGAGATTCAAACATCCAGACAGAAGATAAAGTAAGATTGTTTGTCATCAATACATCACAGTAGTTTGCACAAGGCTGTTTCTATATGGACATGCATCATGACATGATGTTAAAATACACACACAATATTGTTGCGGATTCGCGCCCGCCGGCGTGCGAGCGGCCACGTAACTCGAATCGCGGCACGTCGCCCACCGGACGGACAATTCCGTAGTGACCCTCTCGGACTAACGCCGGGAACTAGTCACGGGTGGACCTTTCGGTCTCACCACGATCGTGCCAATCGCCCCCCCGTGTGGGATAGGGTTGTTCGCCAAATTCGACCTACCTAAGTACCCACGCGGAGGGTAGACCGGGCGATCGCACCTCGCCGCAGGTCGACTTCGGACACGGGCCACTTTAAGTGACCGGTTCCGTACTATCGGGATAACCGAGCGGTGTTATCGTCAACCTCGACAGTTCCGATTAATTATCGGGCGTATTTAGCCCACTACCAACCCTTTACGTGAAGTAAGATGGAGATTCAATTAAAGAAAAGACGAAGTGAAACGGGAAAAACAGTTCAACATAATTCACATTTATTCCGCAGCAAACGGAAAGCACACATATACAATTACAACAATTATGCACCAAAAGCAAATGTAAAAGAAACACAACAATTATGCACCAAAAGCAAATGTAAAAGAAACACAACAATTATGCACCAAAAGCAATTGCAAGAAAAGAAACACAATGCAGATCTACTACCGACTACGCGAGCACACGGCAACACTTACACAGTTTTACTTTACAGACGGCGCCGACAACACATGTACTCAAAAGCAAGAGAAAAAGGGGCCACCCTCAACGACAAGGGGCAGACAGGCCTGTGGGCCGAGACCGCGTCGAGCCTCGCCGTCTTGTGATGAGCCGCAAAATGGCGGCGGTGCCCCGACTCCACGCTCCTCCGTGGGCCTCGCTGGCACTGCCTGGAATGGGGTGGGAAGGGGGCCCCCCTTTTCGCACTATCTCAGCGCGGGGGGGAAACAGGGGGGGGGTTGTTGATGCTCTGGGGAAAGAGGATAGCTGGCTTGCTTGGGTCCCGCGACGAGCGACTCCACTGCGCCCTCGACCGCGTTTCCTGCTTCCCCTCTCTGCAGCTCCCCGACAGACTCCGAACCCCGACAGACCGACTCTCCTCCAGACCCGTCTTGACTGCTGCTGCCACACTTCGCCACCGCCACAACTCGCCCGAGCCCGAAACAGAAACTCTCCACTCCAACTCGAGCCCGAAACAGAAACTCTTCTCCAACTCGAGCCCGAAACAGAAACTCTTCTCTCACTCGAGCCCGAAACAGAAACTCTTCTCTCACTCGAGCCCGAAACAGAAACTCTTCTCTCTCTCGAGCCCGAAACAGAAACTCTTCTCTCACTCGAGCCCGAAACAGAAACTCTTCTCTCTCTCGAGCCCGAAACAGAAACTCTTCTCTCACTCGAGCCCGAAACAGAAACTCTTCTCTCTCTCGATTCGCCCCGCGCTCGGCGCTTTATAGTCAGCAGGAGAAACCATATGCAGATTTTCGGATCAGGATCGGCTCGGGGGCGGAGCCACGCTCGCCCATTGGACGGAGGAAAAGTGGGCGTGAATCATTCCTGATCCGACTTCCCCGGAAAGGCCGCTTTTTGCACCCGCTGCTCGGCGCGTGCCCTGTACGAGTCCAGGATCGGTGCCCACAAGCGGTGCGGGAATGGCGGCAGAAGGAGGAGAGGTGAAGGTGGTGGAGGGTTTATTGTGGTGGTCCCTGGCCACGGTGACGCTTGGAATGGCGGTGATGCGATAATTGCGAGAGCGAGTTGTGACGGTAAAGGTCGTGGCTGTTGGCGTTGTTGTTGTTGTGAAGTGGCGTTGCGGTTGGTGGTTGTTGTGTGATGGCGGTTGAGACGTGGTTGGTTCAAAATAAAGATAGAACAGAAAAACGGCTATCTTGAAGGGTTGCAGCCCGAATGAATCACATTTATTCCCTCTAAACAACGGGTTTGGGCTAACTACACATATACTTACAGAGATATCTCACCTACGGGACCTGAATGGTGGTTTGCGAATTTCCTCAACCACAACAATATAATGTAAAAGTAAAATACTGGTGTCTTAAAAACTACTTTTGTTTGTAAAACACAGACAACATTTTTGCAACTTTTACATGTACATGTTTTTTTTTTCAGTTAAGAATATTTCCAAACATTGTATATTTACCCCTTCCATCCATCCATCCATTGGGACCATACTCTGTGCAGTGTCGGTGCTGCCTCAGCAGTCTCCTTGGCTATCGGGCACAATCCTGGACGGGTCACCACTCTGACACAGAATACCAGCAAGCTGGTACTCATTTTTGCCAACCTCAGAAGGATGGCAGGCAGAGTCAACCCCACCTGGTATTAATTCAACAGCTCAGGGGGATTTGAACTCAGGATACTCGGATTCCAAGCCCACCACCCTAACCATTAAGCCAACACCAGGCATTTTACCCCCTCACACAACCCAAATTACATGTTAACCAAGTACAACCGTCATGATGCCTCATTAAATATTCCATCAAAATGTAATATTTCATTGTGCAATAAATAATCTGTAGCTTTAGCTGTTTATCCATGCACTTTAAAACTTCTGAACAACTTACAAAAATTAAATTAATACAGCTGTTAAAACTTCAAAAGCCAATAAAATTACAGCAATTCTTCAAACTCATAACATTTCAAATGAATGTTTTTTTTGTTCATTTTTTTTAAGCACAGCAGTTGGGTTTTGCACTCATGGCAAGAAAGCACCATCCACAGCTCACATTCTTCTTCTTTCATATGATGCAGCATCATTGGCTGACAGTGCGACTGTGCTACTGAAGTAGGTTGGGGCAGCAATTTGGAATTAGGGTAGGGTTCCGGCAATAGCTCGCCTACTCTTTGTGAAGGACACCGTGGGATCTTTAACATGCACCAACAAATGCTGGCAGACAGGACACCCAGTTTAATGTCCATCCAAGGGACGGCACATAGATTGATGAATCACCCTGACTGTGAAACACGGGGATGAAACACTGGGGCAGAGATTCAAACCCAAGCTAGACAGCTTAGAGGTGAGTGTGCGTACCTCTTTGCCATCCTACCAGTCCTTTCTGCTCACATCAATTGGCAACATCACACGTGATCACCTAGAGAAGGAAAAATCCCCAAAAATCCATCTTGTGAAATGATATGCTATCTTGCAGATATACAGTAATATGTGGATGCCACGACAATTTCAAATTTGCATATTTAATATGTAGATTGGAGATGTCTCAACAATTTCATATTTGCAGATGTAAAATGTATATGCCTCGACTATTTCAAATCTGCATATCTGATATGTATATTCACCTCAGTAAGAAGGAAAGACAAAGCAAACTCCAAAATGAAACTTAAAAATAATTTTGTTTTGATGTTAAGTGGAGATAAGAATTATTGAGTTCGGCCCTCCTCAATTGTTTCCTCTGCACAATTTTATCTTGAGTCAACGGTTGTAACTCTGTAAGGGTTCTGTTCTTTTATTTAAACACACATCTAACTAGAGCATCTGTGAGGAGGTTATCTATAGCATATTAGCATTATTTCCATGAAAAATAGGTTTGCTTAACGTTGGCATCCAATGAATGCTGGCACGCAACTCTGTGGTCGCCTCTCGTTTTCTCCGATGTGCTATCTGTGAAGTGGCCTCGTTGCGGCTGCCCTCGTCAAATTTACAGAGGAGTTGCCGGAACATGTGTGTCACATATGGGAGCAGCTTTCGACGGCAGAGGATGTAGACCCAGGGATTGAGAATTGGGTTTAATGATGCAAAGCGAATGGCCAAAAGATCAGGGTTTTCTTGGAGGTTTCTCACCACTTCTGGTTTGTAGATCTGATTAACGAAGATGCGAATCTGTGGAAACAGAGTGTTGGTTGTATTTCCTTCCAGGACCTGAACCAAAGAACTGAATAAATGGTGGAACCTGAATAATACCTTGCCAAGGTGTGCTAGCTTCATAACAAGTAATGGGAGGTCAGCCTTAACAGGACATGCTTAATCATACACAAATGCACACACCTTTATAGAGCGATGCAAAGATCACCACTTGATGAAAGAGACAATGCAGCAAGACAATCAGATATGCAAGCAAAGGTTAGCAAAGGAATGCTTGGAGGAACATGTTCAGTACTCAGAATGCAATTCTTGGATGTACTGTTAATCACTTTTTTCCATTCTTTAAGTCAAATTTTGCCAAAAATTGGAAAAACAATATATTGCACATCCAATCCTTGATGCCCCTTTTCTTGCATATTCCAGCTTCTGTGCAATCCTATTCCTCCCTTCAGTCATTTAAGGTGTCAGCTGATCATCACCTTCAATGGACATAAAGTCCCACACCAAAGCGTCACCTCTGACGTGGAGGCTTCAACTCAGCGACACACACACACACACACACACACACACACACACACACACACACACACACACACACACACACACACACACACACACACACACACACACACACACACACACACACACACGTGTATATACATATGTATATAGATATGCATGTATATAAATATATATATATATATATACATTCATATCTATATATGTATGCATGTATATAAATATATGTACATATACATATATACGTACATATATTTATATACATATACAAACGTATATGTATATGTATATATATATATATATATATATATATATATATATATATATATATATATATATATATAAATATATATATATATATATATATATATATATATATATATATATCTATATACTTCAAAAATATTTTACTGTTAGAAGTACTGTGTACGTTTAAAGGTCTGCAATACATTTTCGGGTGCTGTCATCTTTTTTGAGTGTTTAGTGCATAAGTAGTGCCTAAATTGCTCTAATTTCTGACTTGTATAATTAGTGTGGGTCATGTTTTTTGTGTTTCAATTTAGAAATGCCTCCAAAAAAATAAGTTATATGCCGATGGCGGTGTTAAAAACCGAATTGCTCGTCTAAGTCAAGCGGGCAAGACATTCTGAAATCCACAAGCTCCTGAAGAAGGAGAAAATCCCTATTTATCTGCCTACCATAAATAGCATAGGTCTACAGTTCCAGAAAATTGGTTGTACTGCAAGGAAGAGGGATCTGGCAGGCCGAGAGCCACCACAAGTAAAGAAAACAGGTGACTGATAAAATTACAAATCGGCGGCACATATAATTACCATGCTTCCCCATTGTCTTGGGTTATTCACCTGCATTTAAAAAAAAAAAAATTCCCAGTGTACCGGCTTTGATGTCCATCGGCACCCAAAATTTTAGCTTTCGACGTCACCCGGAAGGTACCAAACTTTAATATCAGTCAGTGAGTGAGTCAGTCAGTGGTAAGAAAGAGTCAGTCAGTGGTGCATCACAAAGTGCACCATCCCTGAGATTAATGCTTAACTGAGTGCCCCAAATGTTCGTTAACATTAGCTGGTGGAAGTCTTTCATGAAAAGTAGGTGAGTTATCGCCGTTACTCTGAACAAATTTTACATTCCAGCCCAAAGCAGTTTTAGTTGAATGCCAAACCTTACCATTCAGGTTGTGAAATATTTGGGCCATAAACATTCCCTAACCAACCTCACAAGAAGGTGAGATTAATGGGGGTTGTAAAATTTGTTTTATTAGTAGTTGTAGTAGTGGCATAGTTGCCAACTTTACCACTTTTGGCAGTAGTTTACCGCTTTTTCTACACTTGAACAACCTAACGATTTTATTGCCAAATAATAGCGAAAAATTCTGCTTTCCCAAAATAATACGTCTCATCAAAGTTGTTGATAGATTTTCATATTGTGACAATGCGTCTGTCGGCCTTTGGGTGTAAATTAATCAGGGAAAGCATGATTATTCTGCTAAATTTTGTATAAAAGTGTCTTATAATGTAAAAATTTAAGGTAAACAATTACAAAATTTCCCCACAGGTCGTTTCCATCCTTGCGTATTTTCTTCTGTCAATGCTGCCAACTATGGTAGTAGTAGTTGTGTTGGAATGGCTTTGGAGGTTTGCACTCAAGGTGCAGGAAAGCTCAGGCAGACAGCCAGTTTTCTGTTTAACGTCACTTGACTTCCTCGTCCCTGCAAGTCCATGCTTAGAAATTGCAGTGGACATGATGGAACATTTTATAAAAAAAAAAAAACCACCATCAAGATGGATAAAGAGGGAGAGAGACTGAAACAAAATGAAGGATACACACACACACACACACACACACACACACACACACACACACACACACACACACACACACACACACACACACACACACACACACACACACACACACACACACACACACACACACACACACACACACACACACACACACACACACACACACACACACACCCGCACACACACACACACACACACACACACGTTTTTCTTTTTGTATTCATAAATATGCATTTAAAAGTAAAAGTACAGCAGTTGTGGTTAATACCACTCTACACAGATTTTTCTGAAGAGTTTCTGCATTTTAAGATTGCCGTGTAATTTGTGAACAGTTACAAATTCAAGGTTTAGTATATTTTCCTTTACCACGAGAGGTAAGGAGCAGACGAGGAAGATCAACGTGATGATGACCAATAAGCAAAGCATCTGGATCTCTTCACCGCTCATGTTGCTCATGTGGAAGCGGCGCCGGTTGTTGCGCGGCCTGTTGGTGCGCCGCATCATGGCCACGAGCGCGGAGCACACGCGCACATTGCATGCCACCGTGAGGAGCACGAGGGCCGCGACGAAGCACGCGTACGTGTACACGTACGTGGCGTGGAGGGGCTCGGCGGTGCGCCAGTCCAGGTAGCACCACGTCGGCGGGTCCTGAATCACGTTACGTCCGACACCCATGCTGGGCAAAGCGCAGAACAGAACGTTGAAGACATAAATGACCAACAGAGTAACGAGTGCCTTGTCCTTGTCGACATTGTCTCTGTAAAAGTAGGCGTGATTTATGGCCACGTAGCGTTCAATGGCCATGGCACATAATATGCACATCCCGGCTGCACCGAAGAAAAGTAACATGAAGGAAAAGTATTCGCACAGGGGTTGACCCCCGGGCCATTGGTAGCCGGCAAGGTAGGTGCAAATGACTACGGGGCTCGTGAGGCACGTTCCCAGGAGGTCGGTGACGGCGAGTCCACAAACGAGAGTGTAGAATGTGCTTTCTTTCTTGTGTTTGTGTGAGAAGCTCAGGACGAGGATGGCGATGCCATTGCCCAACACGCCGATGATGAACATGGTGGCCGGGATCGCCACTTTACTTATATCCACTCGGTTTGCGCTCCCATTGATGCTCCTGTTGCCTCCCAAGTAATCGTCGGCGATTCCCGTCGTGGTCATGTCTCCTGCGATTCCTGGAAACGCCGGTTGCTCAGAATGCGCGCTTTTACGCTCACTCCTCCGTTGCTTCTCAAGTCAACACGGGACGCCAGAGTGCGTTGGAGTGAACGCAGGGGTGCTGCATCACGGAGTGCTCTCCAATAAGCGCTCGCGATCGCAGCAAGCAAGAATATGACTGCGGAGATGTCTGCCTGGTCCCCTTATATAGGCTGAAGGGAGGAGCAGCTGGGGATTCAAACCACCCCTCCACTTGATCCTCTGTTAAAGAATAATCCCATGTGCTGGAGGAAATGCAGCATGTTGGTGTGTATGTATATATATATATATATATATATATATATATATATATATATATATATATATATATATATATATATTGTTATGAATTTTGGCCCGTCCGGCGTGCGATCGGCCACGTAACTCGAATCGCGACGCGTCGCCCACCGGAACGGAAAATTCAGTCGTGACCCTCCTGGAACTACCGTCAGGAGCCAGTCACGGGTGGGGGTTTAACCTCACCACGATCGTGCCAATTGCCCACCCGCGCAGGATAGGGTTGCTCGCCAAATCCGACCTACCTAAGTACTTGCGCGAGTGGTCGACCGGGCGATCGTACCTCGCCGCAGGTCGACTTCGGACATGAACCGCTTAAGCGGCTCGTTCCGTGCTGCAGGGATAACCGAGCGGAGTTATCGTCGACCTCAACAGTTCAGATTACTTATCGGGTGTTTCAACCCACTACCAATCCCTTACGTGATGCAAGATGGAACTTTCAACCGAAGGAAAGGACGCAACGAAACTGGAAACAGTTTGACAAGCAAGCACTTTTATTTCACACACACAACACACGCATGTAAGGCAGTAATGCAATGTGTAGCAAAAGCAAAATGCAACAAAAGCAAAAGCACTACTACCGACTATAATTATTTACAACAATTATACTTTTCGGGACTCGGCGCCACATCATTCATTCAAAATAAACAGGAAAGACCTCCCCAAAGGCAGGGGGGTAGACGGGGTCCGTGGACCAAATGTGCGCGAACTTGGAGGAGCGGCCAGGTCCGAAAAGGTCTTACCCGCGTCTTCGTGATGTTATTAATAACGTCACGTGACGAATAACAGTCTATAAAAGACTGTTATTGATCGAGGAACAACTTTGTGACGCGATGGCGGGCAAGCCGCAATATCAGCGCAGCTGTGCCCCGACTCCGTGCCCTTGGCGTGGTTGATGATCCCTCTCCGGCGTGCTCCGCGCAAGCACGGTTTAGTCGGCACCACGGTTAGGGTGGGGAATGAACGGGGCCACCGGCACTATCTCAGCACGAATGTGGGGGGGGGGGGGAATTGTTGATGCTCAGGGTCGAGCGAGGGGAATGGCTGGCTGGCTTGGTTATTTGTGAAAGCGAAGGTGGCTCGAGTCCAGCGACGAGACGACACCAACGACGAGACGAGCCCAGCGATGAGACGAGCCCAGCCACGAGATGACACCAACGACGAGACGAGACGACACCAACCACGGGAAAAGCGACCCCCACACTACAACAACGAGTTCCACACAGACTCGCGTCTTTTATACACCGGGGGTGGAGCCTGTATGCAGATTTTAGGATCAAAACATGATTGGAGGCGGGGCCACGCCACCCTCTGTTCAGCCATTGGTGTGGCAAAAAGGGGCGTGAGCCTCTTGATCCGAATTCCTTCCTGAGAGGAATTCACATCCATCGTGCTTGGAGGCGGGGCCACACCGCCTGACGCTCGCCCATTGGACGAAGGAAAAGGGGCGTGAACCTCCCCTGATCCGAATTTCTCTCCCGTAAGGAATCCACATTCATCGCGCTTGGAGGCGGGGCCACACCGCCTGATGCTCGCCCATTGGACGAAGGAAAAGGGGCGTGAACCTCCCCTGATCCGAATTTCTCTCCCGTAAGGAATTCATTGCACTCGCGGCTTGCTGCGTTCAGCAGCAATCACCGAATGGCTTCGGACAGTACGACGTTCGGTGTTGACTGGTGGTGGGGTCGATGGTTGTGGAAGGAGAAAGGTGAAGGTGGTGGGGGTTTGCTGTGGTGGTTTGGTGGTTGACGGGTGTCGTTTGGGAATGGCGGTGAAGCGATGTTTGCGGGATGGAGTTGTGGAGGTAAAGAGGCGAAGGTGGTGGTGTTTGAGTTGTTGGCGGCTTAATGGTCCAAAATAACGATAGAGAAAGAAAAATGGCTAACTCAAAGCGTCGCAGGCAGGATGAATCACACATATTCCCTCGAAACAACAGGTGTGGGCGAACTACACATGAACTTATCGATATATCTCACCTGAGGACCCTTTATGGTGTATTGCGAATTTCCACAACTGTAACAATATATATATATATATATATATATATATATATATATATATATATATATATATATATATATATATATATATCACCAGGGGAGGCTGGCCATGCCTCACTTTGACGAAGGAATTAGTGCAGAAATTGGGCCAGGGTGCCGGCGATAACTCATCTATTCTTCGGTGGGATCTACTGTGGGATCTCTAACATCCACCAAATAATGGCAGCAGATGGGACACGTGTTCAACGTTCATCTGAGGGATGGCACACGCGTTGATGAATCACCCTGTCTGCGAAACACCGGGATGCCATTTTATAGCCGGGTCTGGATTCAAACTCAAGTGAGACAGCTTAGAGGCGATTGTGCATACATCTCAGGTCTCGGCCATCCTGCCAGCCCCTGTGTTGATATTATTATGACCCCGCGCACACAAAACAAAATGCTGGGTGAAGCAATTGCTTCACTTTTGTCTGTCCTTCTGTCTATAAAAGACTGTTATTGATCGAGGAACAACTTAATATCATTTGAATGTAATAGTTTGAACATGAATCTGAAAAGAAACTGAAGTTTAGCAGTACCTTGGTTGTGAATTTGTCCTGATTGTGCATTCGCAGAGAGGAGTGAGATAATTTGTTTCCTCTTTTTACCTGTCTGGCAATCAGACGAAATTGAAAACCATTCCAAACAGGAAACTTACTGTTTTAAGGATGTCATAAAGGACACAAACAGCAAACAGGCAGAAATAACTCATGTAACATGTTAAATAAGGTGGTGTAGAAGACACTACATCAACAGCAGTAAATATCCAGAATATACTTGAACACTTTGGAACACAAATCGTCTTTTTAGCACTTTCAAAACCCCTCCGTTTAACAGTACTTGGACAAAATATTACTGCATTTTACATCATCATGACCAATCAAATTTTCCACTCATACACCCCACCCATGTCCTTGTTTATCAGGGTAATGAGCACGTAATCTATGAGCGGGTAATGTGTTCTATGATCCCTGTAGTTATTAATATTATTATGGAATTATCATTGGATGGAATTTATGGATTAATTTGTGGTTATAATAATTTTGATGAAAAATCAAACTTGGATGACATAGAAGCTGCAGACAGGATTGGAGGAAGATTATCAGTTACCTAAGGCATGATGACGATGCTACTCTGTTGGCCCGAAAGTAAAGAGGACTTGATGAAACCGCTGCAGACAGTGAAGAAGGAAAGTGAAAAAAAACTTTAGTTAAACCTAAAAAAAAAAAAACTAAAATTGGTCTTATCAACTGAGAAGATTGACGTGTTCACATTGGGAGACAATCAAGTGGAAATAGTGGGAAGTTTCATCTTCCTGGGTTCTAAGATTGAAGTAAGTGGAGAATGTGAAGGAAAACTTAACAGACATTACCAATTGGGGGGAACAACAATGTAAGTATTGACAAAGATCTGGAAAGACAAAGATGTGACAAAACAAACCAAGAGGAGTCTGGTGAATGCTCTGGTATTTTCAGTTGCAATGCATGGATATGAGTCATGGATGGTGAAGAAGAAAGAAAGGAAGAAGATTGACAGTTTTGAAATGTGTTGGAGACTAATGTTAAAAATTCCATCAACTGCAAGAAGAACAAACGAATCAATGCTTGAATAAATGAGACCTCCTTGTACATTAGAAGTGCTGATGCTCAAACAGAAACTGTCATACTTTGGACACATCATGCATCCAGAAAACGTAAATCTAGAGAAATCAACCATGCTGGGTTGGGTTGAGTAAAGAAGAGGAAGAGGCAGTCTTTGTATTTGTCTGCTGGATGGGGTAAAGACTGCAACCAGGCTGTCTCTGCCAGAGCTTAGGAAAGCAGTGCAAGAATGGGATGTTTGGAAAAAATCTGATCAGGAATGCCATCAGAAGTCAGACAATGGTTATAATAATTTTTACTTTCGGTAGGTGTGCATACCAGCGACTCTTAGCCTATACACCTCCCATGTGTAAGTACATCGAATTTCTCCAGAGTATTAAACAATGCTCCCGTTGCTTCTCCTGTGCATGCTTCCATTGCTCCCTCCTGATCCTGAATGGGATACTGCACACCATTCATGCGAAAAGACTCATTTAAGCGCCTTTTGTTTTAATTGCGGCCGAGCTGGCAGCCTACCGAGAGGTTTAGCAAGTCGAGATGGCTCAGATCCGTTAATTTGGAATGGACAAGATAAGCATTGAACGCCTCAAGGATATCAGGCTTCCTCCAAATTTCTTTCAGTTTAGTATTAAACAACAGTAGCGACTGTTTAAAGCAGTGGTTCTTATAACCTTTTTTAGTGCCCGCACCATTTCGGTTCTCAGAATATTTTCTTGCACCCCTTGTCAAAATCAATGACTTAGACAGATCTTAGAACGAAAGACATAATTAGATTCTTAGCACTCCTTTATAGAGTGCACCCCAGGTTAAGAACCACTGGTTTAAAGGGTAATCATACGTTAGACAGAATTGACTGAATTCCTTGTGGTTCTAATAATTTTTTATTTCCAGTGGATGCGCCCCATGAAATGCCAGGATAAGCTATTTATACACCTTGACACAGATTTTGTCCAAGGCGGAAAATCCCTTTGAGGAGGGAGGAGGGCAAATGAAGTCGCCACAAACTCCGTCACGTGACCCCTAGTCCCACTGGCACGTTTGGTAAAGATTTTATAAATAACGACCAAATGGGTTGTTGTCAGACAGATAGACAGACACCAAATTGTGTATTTTAGTATGATTTTTTTTTTTAAACGTGCAGGCAGTGGAGATGCGAAAGTGAATATAAATATAGAAATAACTAAATAAGTAATTCAAGGTGGTGTGTAGGTTGAGACTGGAATGCCAAAAGGTATAGAAATAGTAAAATAATTCAACGTTGTATGTTGGTAGTGTTGATGGTTAAATGTGTAGAAATAAATAAGTAATTCAAGGTTGTGTGTTGCGGAGATGGTAAAGTACTGTGTATGTCTATATATATATATATATATATATATATATATATATATATATATATATATATATATATATATATATATATATATATATATATATGTATGTATGTATGTATGTATGTATGTATGTATATATATATATGTATATATGTATGTATATATATGTATATATATATATATATATATATATATATATATATATATATATATATATATATATATTGTTACGGATTTCAGAATCCGATCCGACGAATGCGTACAAACATCTAGGTCCTTAGATAGTTATTTCCCGAAATGCATGTCCAGGATAGACCCATCCCTATGTCTGGTGGGATTCTAAATGTGATGCGCTGAGAAGGGTAAAGAATGGATCTCCTCTCTTATGGAAAGCTTCTTTTTCTCTTTACGACAGACACATTCATGCACGTGAGATTGACCCAACAGAGGCTTGACACCCACCTTTTCCCATCGACGTTGACACCCGCTTCTTTCACCGGCACTGACACCCACGTTTTCCCATCGACGTTGACACCCGCTTTTTCACCGACGCCGACACCCGCATTTTTCCATTGACGTTTGATACCCCATTCAGCAGCTCTATGGATGCAAACTGGCTCTTTTTCATATCGAGCTGAACATTGAAGTGATAATTGTTGTTGACGTTTTATGAGCGCTTCACGTTTTTGCTCAGTAATTCTCACAAATTGCCACTTTCTGCCGTTCGTCCAGCACCACAGGCATGGTGTCGAAGGCTAGGAATAGTCGCGGGACAGGCGGGTTGTCACGGGTAACAATTCGCAAATGAGGTGGGGTGGATTTGGCTGGAGTCTGCACCCGCCCAGATGGGCCGCCTATAAAAAGAGAACAAGAGGTCCGTTCTCGACCGGTCAGTCGACAACCAGTCAGTTGGCGTCAGTGAGTCGGCATCAGTCAGACAGCTTTTCCAGTCAGTCAACAATCAGTCAGTCAGACAGCTTTAGGAGTCAGTCGGACCAGTCAGTTTGAGAGTCTGTTGGCGAAGGTCAGTTTTACGACAGTCAGTCAGATGGCTTTTCGAGTCAGTTGACCACCAGTTAGTTGGCGAAAGCTGGTTGCGGTTCTGACAGCTTTGAGAGAATTCCAGTCGATTCCAGTCAGTCAGTCGGCACCAGTCAGTCGGCACCAGTGAGTTGGTGACAGCCTCAGCGCCTTGCAGCTTCTCACTGTTCCTCACAGTGCCTTGGCACCTCACAGTGCCTCAGCACCTCACAGTGTCTCAGCACTACAGATGTCCGTCGGTTGTAGCTTCTGGTGGCTCCTGGCATTGAGTGACATTCAGACCATTAATACTTGTTCTGCTTGAGACCTGCTCTTGGCATACCTGGTTCCTGGAGGTGATGACGTGATGTGGATTGGCGTTCAAGCCTGTTCGTGAGTGGGGGCACTGCAAGGCTGGGCACTGGCAACGGACAAGGCAAGTTCACACATTTCAGGACGTTTTTATTTGACACATGACGACTTCCATTTGGTGAGTGAGACTGAATTTCTCTTCCAACCTGATTGATCTGCTGGGTACCTTTCTCTCGTGTTTAATTGTTAAGTAAGGCATAGAGATAAGCCTCTGCTCTTTTTCTATTAGTGCCTGATTAATTATTTATTAGCTTACGATTATTTTGATTGATTTTTATTTATATATTTTCTTATGGATAAATTGCTTTGTTGACGCTCCAACCTGTCCGTGTTTGTCCTTTCCTTCCATTGGTCTAGCATTTTCTGAAGCTAGATAGACTGGGAGGTAATTACCACATGAATTGACCTGTCATAGTTGGCATGCACCAGCGGTTAAACGCTCGGTCACCCTAATTAAGATCTAATCAAGATAAGATTGGTGCTTTGCCGAGGGCACGCTCCCCATTCAGGAAGCCACGTGACCTCCAGTTAAACGGAAAAAAATTATACTGTGGACACTGGAACTCATGGTTAAGTGATTGGCGTTTGTGGTTGTAAAGCAACCCACTGTACCACAAATTTAATCGTGAGCGGTGGCCCCAGGTCTGGCTCTTCTGAGGAGAAACAAGGATTAACCCCCTCATAATACACTCGGTACCCATGGCCATAACAATATATATACATTATATATATATATATATATATATATATATATATATATATATTGTTGCGGCCACGGACACCGAGACACAAGCTTGTCACTCAGGAGATTAATCCCTGGTTGTCCACGGTGGAGCCGGACCTGGGGCCACCGCTCACAATTAACGTTATGGTACGGTGGGTTGTTTTAAAACCACGAACGCCACCGAGTCAACCACGAGTTCCAGTGTCCGCCGTCTAATTATTCCGTTTAAGTAGAGGTCACGTGGTTACCTGAGCGGGGAGCGCGCCCTCGGCAAAGCACCAATGTTATCTGAATAGATTTTAATTAGCGCGGGTGAGCGTTTTAACCGCTGGTGCATGCTGACAATTTTTTGGTCAAATCTGTGGTAATTACCTCCCAGTCTATCTCGATTCAGACAATGCTCGACTAATGGAAGGAAAGGAGAAATACAGACAGGTTGGAAATCGACCAATAATTTATTAATAATAAAATTAATAAATAAAAAGAACTTTTTATTTGCTGAGGTAAATAAAGAATGAATTTCAAAGCAAAATCAATCAAAATGCCAGGAAAAAGAAAAAGAGCAGATGCTTAACAGGGGTTGACTTACTTACAGCTAAACGCAGACAAGGGTACCCAGCAGATCATTCAGGGGGAGGGGAGAGTGAGAATCGTCTCGCTCAGCAGAAAGTTGTCCGTGAAGCGAAAATGTCCTGAAATGCGTGTGCGCATGTCACATCTGTCACCAGCACCCAGCTTTGCCGTGCACCCTCTCACAGGGCAGCCTTGAACGCCGGTCAAAGTCTGGAGGGCACCGAGATCGTCCGTCGTGGGTTTAGTCCCTGGTGTTGTTTGTGATTGACCCATGCCACACTTGTTGGCGGCGCTGCTCACATCCACACGCGCACCACACGCTCGCTTGCCGAAGCATTGGGAAGGGCCAATTGTCTCATCGGCACTGGTCAGACACCCGCATCTTGGTCGCTTATCTCGCCCTTTGCTTTTTCCTCTCTCCTTTCGCTCTAACTCTCCTCATGATTTTCTCTTCAGAACGCTTTTTCCCCTTCTTTGTCTCCTCACTTTTTCTCCTTAGACTTTTTCTCTTCAGAACGTACCTCTCACTCGTTTTTATATCCCCGGGCCATCTTCGTGGGGTGCCGACCGCCCCAAGCTCACCCCGCCCCACTGGGGCATGGTTACCATGGCGACCCGTGTGCTCTCAAAAAAGGCGGGTGTCAGAGCTCACGAAAGAGTGCCACTGAGGAAGAATGGGGTGGGCTTCAGAGCTCATGAAAGAAATGTGTGTAAACGTGTCTGTTGTAAAGAAAAAAGCTTCCCATAAGAGAGGGTATCTATTCCTTACCTTTCTCAATGCATCACATTTAAGATCACATTAGACATGGGGATGGGGCTAATCTGAACATGCATTTAAGGAAATAACTGTCTGAGGACCTGGATGTGTGGATGCATTCATCAGACTAGATTCTGAAATCCGTAACTATATATACATATTGTTGCGGATTTCAGAATCCGATCCGACGAATGCATACAAACATCTAAGTCCTCAGATAGTTATTTCCCTAAATGCATGTTCTGATTAGCCCCATTCCCCATGTCTGGTAGGATTCTAAATGTGATGCGTTGAGAAGGGTAAGGAATAGATACCCTCTCTTATGGAAAGCTCCTTTTTCTCTTTACGACAAACGCATTCATGCACATGAGATAGCTATTGACCCAACGGAGGCTCGACACCTGCTTTTTTCCATCGATGTTTGACACCCCGTTCAGCAGCTCTATGGAAGCTAACTGGCTCTTTTTCATATCAGGCTGCACATTGAGGTGATAATTGTTATTGACGTTTTATGAGCACTTCACGTTTTCGCTCGGTAATTCTGATAAATGGCTGGTTTCTGCCGTTCGTGCAGCACCACAGGCATGGTGTTGTACGCCAGCAATAGTCGTGGGATGGGCGGGTTGTCACGGGCAACGATTCACAAATGGAACGTGGTGGATTTGGCTGGAGTCTGCGCCCACCCTATAAAAAGAGGACAAGAGGTCCGTTCTAGACATGTCAGTCCACAATCAGTCAGTTGACGTCAGTGAGTCGGTGTCAGTCATATGGCTTTTCCAATCAGTCGACAACCAGTCAGTCGGTGTCAGTCAGATGGCTTTTGGAGTCAGTTGGACCAGTCAGTTGGTGACGGTCAGTTTTGCGACAATCAGTCAGACGGCTTTTCAAGTCAGTCGACCACCAGTCAGTTGGTGATAGCTGGTTGTGGTTCTGACAGCTTTGAGAGTATTTCAGTCAGTTCCAGTCAGTTAGTGCCAGTGAGTTGTTGACAGCCTAAGCGCCTTACAGCTTCTCACAGTGCCTCACAGCACCTCAGCACCTCACAGTTCCTCAGCACTTCACAGTGTCTCACAGCATGACAGCTGTCCATCGGTTGTGGCTTCTGGTGGCTCCTGGCGTTGGGTGATGCTCGGACCGTTAATACTCGTTCTGCTCGAGACCTGTTCTTGGCGTACCTGATTCTTGGAGTCCCTGGTTCCTGTAGGTGACAATGTGATGTAGATTGGCGTTCAAGCCTGTTCACGAGTGGGTGCACGGCGAGGTTGGGCAGCGGCAACAGACAAGGCATGCTCACACATTTCAGGACGTTTTTATTTGACGTACGACCACTTCCATTTTGTGAGTGAGACTGAATTTCTCTTCCCCTTGATTGATCTGCTGGGTACCCTTGTCTCGTGTTTAATTGTTAAGAAAGGTATAGAGATAAGCATCTGCTCTTTATCCCTTTTTCTCTCAGTGCCTGATTGATTCTTTATTTGCTTACGATTATTTTTGATTGATTTTTATTTTTTTATTTTCTTATTAATAAATTGCTTTGTTGACGTTCCAACCTGTCCATGCTTGTCCTTTCCTTGCATTGATCCAGCATTGTCCGAACCTAGATAGACTGGGAGGTAATTACCACACGAATTGACCTGTCATAGTCGACACGCACCAGCGGTTAAACGCTCGACCACCCTAATTAAGATCTAATCAAGATAAGATTGGTGCATTGTCGAGGGCACGCTCCCCATTCAGGAAGCCACGTGACCTCAAGTTAAACGGAAAAATTAGACGGTGAGCACTGGAACTCGTGGTTAACTGATTGGTGTTTGTGGTTGTAAAGCTACCCACCATACCACAAAGTCAATTGTGAGCAGTGGCCCCAGGTCCGGCTCTTCTGAGGAGAAACAGGGATTAACCCCCTCATAATACACTCAGTACCCATGGCCATAACAACATATATATATATATATATATATATATATATATATATATATATATATATATATATATATATATATATATTTCTATACTAAATATTCTGTATATGTGACCCTCCAGTACAAAACCGGTCGGAAGTCGCAAAAATTCAATATGGAGTTATTGGGTTTATTTGAATGCCCATAAAATAAGTTTCACAAGGGTGTATCATACATGGTGGTCCGTCACAAACTGACCGAGATATGTTATGACGAAGTTTTATAAACACACATTATTGGGGAAATCGAAATCACCGGATATTAGCTTCTGGAGTTTGAGAAACAAAGTCCTTAGCAACATATACCAGTAATAGTTTCTATACCCACTTTGACATATACCCACTTTGACGACGCTTTGTAAACCTGTTTGCTTCTAATGTGTTTTTGTTATGTATTTTAGTTTGACACCTTATTGTCCAGTTCGGACAAGAAGGGGGTGATAATATCGCCGTCATAGCGAACGCACATTCTCGTAGTGAGGCTTGCAAAGGAGTAACCAGGAAGCATGCATTTTTGTGTGTGCCTCCTGAAGGAGTTCCCATCGAGGACATTATCCTCACATTTGGGAATATATTTGGCGATGAAAATATCCGTGCTGCATCACATATGAATCAAAGTGGTTGATTTTGTTTCTGACATTGCACTTGTCCATGAGGTCATGAGTATGGGAATAACCACAGAAAGCAGTCACTTTATGATGGCGGCACCGTTGATAACTCCCACGATGAGAATTGTAATATCAAATGCTCCTCCTTTCATATCTCTTGATAAGAGCATGTTTGTGTTCATCAGTTATGGGAAAATGGTTTCCAGAATTTCTATGATTCCTCGGTTGTCGGAATGAACGTGTCAAGCATGTAGTGAGTTTCAGAAGGCAGGTTAAAATGGTCCTACCAGACCATGGGGACCATAGGGGACTCAACATCTCGTTTAAAATCAATTTTGAGGACATTAATTACCAAATCTATGCATCGTCCATGACCTTAATGTGTTTCCAGTGTGGAGCATTCGGACATTTTAAAAGCTTTTGACCCAAAGCCAGATGTGGCAAAACAGGTCACATTCATGCAGGGTGTCGGAAGAGATTACTGGTCCTCTTCCAGTTAACGTTTGCAATGAGAAAGAGGTTACCGTAACTCCACCAAGTAACATTCCAAATGAGGAGGAAACCAGCGGTTAAACGAAAAACGGTATTACTATTTATCATCAACTGTGGTCATGGATACATAATTTAAATTGGCAACAAGTAAATGAAGGGCTCCCGATGACTCATCAGGCGCTGTTAAAAATGTTGTGCTCGATATGGAGATCTTCATTATGAACACTAACCAGGCTTCTGCTGAAATCCCTTCACATAACGTTGAACAAACAAATTAAACGGATCCCCTGGAGAAGTCTAACGGGTTTCAAACTGTACAAGAGTGTGCATCCATAACTCGCACAGATGAGGTTGATGATGATGAGGTTGATGGGTCCATGAATGATACTCCATCGAACCAAGCATGTGAAACCGAGCAAACTGTGGCCCAAGATAATTACTCCCATTTAGCAATTGAAAGTGTAAATATGAAGCCACAGGAGTGTGGAAGCAAAGATGTAACTCCATTTGAGGAAAATAGTGGGCAGTGTGCTGATATTTCCCAAACCCAACACTCTGGAGACCCCCCAGATGCTGGCAAAACTTATCCTAAAACAAAAATAGCTGAGAGTATAGACCCGGACTCCAGTGGAGCAATGTCTGATTTAACTTGATCAGAAGAGGAGATGGACCTGACTGTGTTGTCACAGCCAATGGCAGATCAGCCCCAAATCCCTCCACACCTTGTTCTCTCGTTTCTTCATGAAACTTATTGACAAAGGAATGTTGTAATCATTGATCACTTTCGCGATTTGGCTCCCTTTATTCAGACTGCAAAGCACATCCTAAAAAAAAATTCCGAAGAACTAAATCCAACAAAATCACAGTTTAATCATTTGAAGAATATTATAACAAAGGCAAAGGCTGAGTATTCTCAGCATCAAACAAAATCAACTACCAAATAATGAAAGCACTCACTCTTGCAACTCTTAATATAAATGGAGGTGGTGCTCACCACATTCACCAGACCCAAGTTAACTAGCATCCGTTGAAGACAAAGTCTTCGATATCCACCGCCATAGTAAATGAGGATTAACAAACTTATATTCCCTTAGCGTGTGTAATATGTATGTTAAGTTTCCCCTTCATCTGACCAGCCGTTCTGGAGAAGAGGATGTTTGAAGGTTTTAGGGTAAATTCAATATGACCGCCAAACCATGTGACCTATCAATTAGAAATTAACAAACTTCTGAAAGGATGTCTTGGGGAAAGTGTATGTGAAACTTTGCCTCAATCTGTCCAGCCGTTCTGGAGAAGAAGGTTTTAAAAATTTATTAATTTTCAATCCAAGATGGCTGACGAACCATGTGACCTATGACATAAATTTAAATTCTGCCTCCAATCCTCCAGTGGAATACATGTGTGAAGTTTCGTGTTAATCGGATGAGGTGTGTTTTTCTATCCAAGATGGCCGCCAAACCATGTGACTTGTGACATCATTATTTTTACTATGTATGCAGACATGATGGAAGATGATAGTTGCAAATTTTTGCTTCGTTAGGTTATGTGATTCCAGAGAAAACATTATTTAATATTTTTTCTTGAATCCAACATGGCTGCCAAACCATGTGACCTATCAATTAGAAAATATCAAAAGGCAGCAGTTCACCACGTGCTTGATATGTGTACCAAATTTCGTAAATATATTTTCAGGGGATTTGTAGTTAAGCTCCGGAAACGAAATGTGACGGACTGACGGACGGATGGAACCCATTTCTATATCCCCCGCCAACTTTGTTGGTTGGCGGGGGATAATAATTTATTCCAACGGAAGCAAGTTGATGTGATCCTATTGCAAGAAACTCGTATCATTGAGAAGGTTGAACATGACTGGTGCAGCATTTTTAAGGGTGAATGTTTTTTCAGTAACATGTCTTCCCTATCTGCTGGAGTTGTTTTTTTGAAGCCAGGGCTTGCAGCTGAATCTTACCTCTTTCAGGAGGTGATAAATAGCCGTTTTAGTTACCTGGAACTGGTGATTGAGATCCTCAAGTTTATTATTTTAATGTGCATGCACCAAGTGAGTTCTCCGACTGAAAAACTTTATTTTCGGTAGTGGTAAACTAAAATTGCTCGATTTCAATCAGTGTATATGCATAGTGAGTGACTTCAATTTTACATTTGAGCCCAAGTTGGACAGAAACTCACTGGAACCACATCCCGAAGTCCATGGTGATTTCTCTCATTTTATTTCCGTCTCCGGTTTCCTAGATGTATGGCGCTTGATACACCCAAATGACCAACAGTACACATGGTGTCGATGCTCCAATGGTCAGTTGTCCTTGGCGAGGCTTCACTGTTGGTACATCACCCCATGTTTTAAAAATGGTGCAGCCTCCTCAAATATTTCCCCTCCATCTTCTCTGACCACCACATGTTCATTGTGGACCTATCCTGTCCCCTAGTTCCAACGTAAAAGTGCTTTTTGGAAATTTAACACGTCTTCTTGATGGTGTCCTTTTTAAGGAAGCTTTTCTTTTTTTAAGAAAGAAAGCTTTTGACAGTATTGATCATGTTTTCTTGTGGCGTGCTCTCGAAACGTATGGATTTGAAGTGAATTTCAGAACCAAAATATCATTATTATACACTGATATATTTAGTATAATTAAGGTTAATGAATTGATTTCCTCTATACAGGTTCAGAGAGTGGTTGTTGAGCAGGGTTTCCCAGTTTCAGGCTTGCTTTTCCTACTGGCAATGGAACCATTACTTTGTCAAGGTCACAGGGAGAATTTCTCCAGTGTAACTTGCTTTCCAAGGAGTTCTCTGTTGACGATATCAGCTTACGCTGGCGATGTTTGCGTCATATTCAGAAACAATCAAGATATCTCTGCACTTGCTGAATCCTTAAGAACTTTTTTCCTGGCTTCTTCCCTGAAAGTTAATTGGAAGAAAAGTAAGGCTCTGTGGTGCCATACCTGAATAGTCACCTTCCTGTCTTGACACCTCCACCGCCTCTTCCGGAAAACCTAGAGTGGAAGACAGAAGGTGTCGCTTATCTTGTTGTTTTCTTGGGTTCCGCACAGTTTGTGAAAAAGAACTGGGAAGGCATGACTGAAGAAATAAGGAAAAAATTGAACATGTGGAAAAGAGCCCGACCACACCTATCTTTTAAGGGCTGTGTCTTGGTGGCCAATAATTTGGTTGCTGCAACTCTATGACAGAGATATATTTGCCTGCAACTACCAAAAGTACTGCTAGGCATGATCCAAGCTAAATTTGTGGACTTTTTTGGGGGAGGCCATCAGTGGCTGCGGCCAAATGTAACATGCCATACTTCGTCCGAGGGAGGTCAAAACCTTGTTCATGTGAAGTCCCGCATCATGGCCTTTCACGTGTGCTCCATCATTTCCTTCTATATGCTGAACACATGCCAAACCACCCCTTGGCATGTCACATTTTGCAACAGGCGGGCAGATTTGGCTATGGTCTTGAAGTATTCCTGACACACATCAAGGTTGTAGATACATCAGTACTCCCCTTATTTTATCAGAGCCTTCTCAATGGCTGGGACTCTCTGTGTGTCACAAAGCGAACACATACTCTCCAGGAATGTACTTGGTTGACCCGCTATTTTTCAATCCTCCCTCTCCTGATATATTCAGGAGCCATGAATTGTGCCAACGTTTCAACGAAGTGGGTAAAAGCAAAGTATGACACCTACGGCTAAACTCCGGTGTAGGGTGGAACACTGTGGAGGAAATCTCAACTACAACAGGGATTCGATCCAAGACGACAATTGGCTAATAATGAGGAAAGTTGTTCAAAAAAATCATCAGTTACGACTATTTTGGACTCAGAGCGCTCATGTTCATCCTGATCAATCCCATTTCCTCAAAGTGGTGCTTGACGTTTCTCCCAGAGATGTACCCCCTGTTAGCACAGGGACAAATGAATTGCATGATGCCTCCAGCAAGAGCCTGCACAAGTTGTGTTGAAAGATACTTGGTGTTTTACCACTAAACGGAGTGACACATTGGAAGAGGCTACTTACTGCCAGTCCCCACGGAACCTGAATGGAAATCAATGTGTTGTAAACTAATCACCAAAAGAACTGGAGATCTCCAATGGTGCCTTTCCCATTGGATTTTCCCATGTAACACATATGTCATGACCATTGCCCCAATATCTGCATGCTGCCCCTTTGGCTCTGTAAACAAGGATGTATTTCATTTTTACCTCTGCCACCGAAGGTGAAGGAGAAAATGTTTACACCCCTTTCTGCTTGTTTGTTACTTGCAAAATCAAAGATATTTTAAGTACATTGGTCAGTCGATTTTGTTATTCTGTCTGTTTATTACTTGTGAAATCTTTACATTTCGTAAGTATATTGATGACTTCTGTCCTCTGTCTGTGTGTTTGTTTGTTTGTGTGTGTGTGTGTGTTTGTGTGATTGTGTGTTTGTTTGTAGGCACGATAACTCGAGAACGGAAGAAACTACGAATGTCAAATTACACCACGTGATTCAGGAGGGGATGGCTAATGCTGATTAGATTTTGGTCAAAATCGGTCAAAGGTCAAGGTCACAGTGAGGTCAAACATTCGATTTTTGATGGTTTGGTACAGAATCATCGTAGAAACTTCTGGTTTGCGTCGCTACCTTCCCAAGAGACAGCTTTTATTAGACAAGGTCAGAGGTCAAGTTGACGATTTCGTAAGTACCAGTCTATGACTGCTTGTTTGTTTGTTTGTTTGTGTGTTTGTGTGTTTGTTACTTACGAAATCTAAAGATTTCGTAAGTATATTGATGCCTTCCATTTCTGTTTGTTTGTTTGTTTGTTTGTAGGCACGATAACTCGAGAACGGAAGAAGCTCCCAATGTCAAATTACACCACGTGATTCAGGAGGGTGATGGCTAGTGCTGATTAGATTTTGGTCAAAATCGGTCAAAGGTCAAGGTCACGGTGAAGTCAAATATTCGATTTTTGATGGTTTGGTGCAGATAACTCGAGAACGGAAGAAGCAACCAATGTCAAATTACACCACGTGATTCAGGAGGCTGATGGCTAGTGCTGATTAGATTTTTGTCAAAATCAGTCAAAGGTCAAGATCACAGTGAGGTCAAACATCCAAAAAATTATAACTCGAGAACGGAAGAAGCTTCCAATGTCAAATTACACCACGTGATTCAGGAGGGTGGTGGCTCGTGCTGATTAGATTTTGGTCAAAATCGGTTAAAGGTCAAGGTCACAGTGAGGTCAAACATTCGATTTATTATGGTTTGGTACGGAATCATCATAGAAACTTCTGGTTTGCGTCGCTACCTTCTCAAGAGACAGCTTTTATTCGACAAGGTCAGAGGTCAAGTTGACGATTTCATAAGTACCAGTCTATGACTGCTTGTTTGTTAGTTTGTTTGTTTGTGTACTCGATATCTCAAAAAGTTGTGGACGGATCTGGACGAAATTTTGTGGACAGGTTGGGAGTTTGACAAGTCTGAACTGATTAGATTTTGGTGAAGATCCAGATCCGGATCCGACGACTAGAATTTTAAAAGTGATTCTCCACCATTGAGGGATAGGGCTAAACAAATACAGAGCATGATTTCTCAAAAAGTTGTGGATGGATTCGGATGAAACTTGGACAGATTCGGTGTGTGACAAGGATGAATCAATTCGATTTTGGTTCAGGTCTGGATCCAGATCTGGCTTATCAGTGGGATACAATAACGTAAATTGTTCAGCCTGATGGAAGTGCGCATTAAGTTCTAGTTAAATCCATCTCTGGTGGATGCTCCGCTTCCATCCCTTCTCTCTCTTCACATGGTACCTCAGCCGACTTTGCTTGTGAGAAGGCTAAATGCCTCAATTACATGTTTGCTCACAAATCTTGAGTCCCCAACCCCTCACTTTTCTTTTCATCCATCCTTCCCTGTTATACCCAACTGCTCCTGGACTCTGTGTCTTTTGCACCTGAGAAGGTGGAGAAGGTTCTTTCAACCCTTGACTCTGACTCTGCTACTGGACCGGATGGCATCAGCTCACATTTTCTAAAAACCTGCTTCGCTGCTCTTATTTTTTTTTTTTTGCTCCTTTTGCTCCTTTTGCCCTTTTCTTCTGCTCCTTTTGCCCTTTTCACCCTGTCATTCTGCTTGGAAATCCGCCAACATCACTGCACTACAAAAAAGGAGAAAATAAAAATGATTCCCTCCTCTACAACCTCCAGGTCTTCAAGACAGCTGTTCACCATCATCTTACATATTCCCCAATCCAAAACCATGATCTCTTTTCTCCCCTCATTAACCCCATTCAAATCCCTCCTTTTTACAATTTTCCAGTTTTCTCTCCTTGGAGTTTTCTTCTGTATCCATCTTGTCCACCTCATGCATCCTCTTTGGATGCATGGGATAGACAAGTGACAGACAAGTGGACAGGTAATAATTACTTCAACTTGTTCACTCATGCATGTGTGTTTTGTGTCCTGTTTTTGTCTGTTATGTCCTGATCAGTTCAGTGTACTAGCTCTTCCATGAGCCTCGACTATGCATTCAAAAAAAATCACAGAACATAGTTATATGAGCTATTTGAGAAGAACAGTACTTCAGGACCCATTATAGATGGGCCCCACAGCTAGTGTAATTAATATATGTAGTAATGTTCCAATAGTAGTGTTACAAAAATGACTCTGGGGTAAATTATTAATGAGTTATTTCATAATGAATGTCAGAAGAAGTGTATTGTGACCCCATTTAGAAAGGCCAGGATCAGGGATACAGCAAGCTCCTTGTCACCCTTGCCCCTGTGTCTGTCTGTTTCCCCTCTGTGATTGGCATTCTGAATTCTTTCCCATTGTAATTCGTCAATCCACACGTGACCACATCAAAATGATGGTTCCACGTGGTGTACTTTATGTGCTCACTTCTAATAATGCATAGTATGTAATAGACGTACGTTCTAATAGTTTGGACTTCATAGATGATGTTCTCACCTCTTGCTGAGTTGAGGCATCAAGCAAACAAGCAAGCAAACTCAGTTTTATCTAGTTGTGTAATGATTCAGAAAAGCATATACAATCCTGCACTATTATGTTGCATAAAAAAAATTTGATTCCCAAATTTCCAAATTGCCTCTGATCCCAAAATCATTTGACATTCCTCATGCCCAGATGTTATTCCAGACACCTGCCAAGTATGAAAGCAATGTGACCAGTCATTTTTGAGTAGGAATCTCTGAACAATCGGACACACTTTGCCTCAATTGTGTCATTGCAATGTTCGTTTCAGCAAAAATGATTTCCACGTTGCCATGTTTTCCAGTTGTGTCGTTTCGGTATCCCTCGATGCGTGTTCATTGTGTGTGCGAAGTCTCGATCCCTGGGGAAGCTCGAAGGAGTATTACAAACGAAGCAAGACATGGCCAATTTGTCCAACCTGCTGAACAATGATCAAGAACACGTGGTTGCTTGGTTTTGTGGGCAAGAACGGATTGTTTTCAAGATAAGCCTACATGTCCAGACCAGTGTAGTACAGGACATACACTTTGGGAGCATTACCTTGTTCTTTGGTTTAAAAAAAAAAAAATAGAAAAATAGAAAAATAGATTTCTTGCCTTCCCACTCCCCCTTCCTCCCCTTCTCCTTTAAAGGTGAATAAACTTAGAAGGTTGTTATTGGGATATCAAACAGGTACCAAAGTTAATTTTTGAGGGAGGTGTAATGTTGTTTCCATTGTTTCTGCTTGCAAGAAGAGCTATAAGCCATAACGCAAATCAGGCTGCGATAATGAATATATTCACAACTCTTCTGCTTCTTACTTTATCTTTGGCATTCCTCTTTGAACCTCAACTGGACATATTTGTCGAGATGCATACTTGTGGCTAACCTTTCGGTCAAATACTTTTTGAAAATCGAGGTTTATGCTGTGCTAAGGATTGAAAAGAAAAACGAGTGCTTAACCCGTGAATGTTATTGGATATTCGTTTATTTTGTCAAAAGATGACGTCATGTTTCATAACCTGCAGGTGACTCATCCCTGGCATGGATTTGACAATACCTTCATGTAAAAATGGACTTGCTTCAATAAGAGTCACAATATATATATATATATATATATATATATATATATATATATATATATATATATATATATATATATATATATATATATAATTGAACCATCCCATGCTCCTCAAGCCAAAGTAGCTGCATAAAGCAACCCAAGAAGACTTACACAAGGTAAGTGCCAATACAGTTTCGAAACCCTTCCCAGAGGTCCTCAACAACTATAAAGACGTTCACACTTGGTACACACATGACAATCCCAATGCTATACACTCCCCTCAGCTACCGGACCGGTTTCATCACTTATTGGCGAATCATCAGCGATAGCGTAGACAGCAATGCAGACCAATGAGGCTCTCAAGCATGTACCAGGTGTAAACGTCAAAAGCAGTCAATACATAAATAAAGACCCACCCTCATCTCTCACCTGTGAATGGAGGGAACGGCCAATCAGTTCACTCTTTTGTGCGTCCATTGGGTTTATTGGTATGTACAGCTAGGATAGCAAGGAATTTGTGGGGTGCGTCAGACCCTGCAGAGCAGACTTTTTCCCACCATTACACCACAAATTTGACATGATAATAGTAATTGATAAATTTCACATGACGTCACACATATGGGCGCTTCACACGTGCCACCATCTTTATGGGCAAACAAACCAATCGATAACGCAACACACTAGTCTTTAGAGCCGCAGGAGATTAACATCAGTGAATACATAGTGTTGTTTTTGTTTTGGTACCCTCACCGGAGGAGAGGGTATTGCATTTGGGCACATTTATCCGTCTGCAACTTGGTAAAAAAAAACAAAAAAAACATTTTGGCAAGTGTGTTGATCGCCTCTGTTTGTTGGGTCACCAAAATAGGTGACCCTTATTGGCAGTAATTCTGTCTGTTTGTTTGGATGTTTTTTTCGTTATCATCAGCATAATTGGTAGTAAACGTGGGTGGATTTTTACCAAACTCGGGTGGTAGGTACACCTTATGACCTAGTGCTTTGGAAATTGTAATGGTTGCTAGGGATGCTTTGCTTCCCTAGCAACAACCGAAAAACCTTCAAAGTCGGTACCGTTCACGCGAAATCAATTCCGAAAGCCATTATCCCACGTAGGGTTATGAAATTTGGCAGGAATGATCTACAGCTGATGCTCTATCAAATATATTTCGGTTTTTGTGATATATGGAATAGTTTACCCGCAGCGCCCCCTACAATTCGGGTATGCACCAAAATTGGCGAAAATTGAAGGCCCCCTAGCGAACAGGTGAGTGCATCGATACGAATGAAACTTTGCAGGTTCATGGTACTCAATGAGTACTACAACTTTGCCTCAGGACATATTGACCGATTTCACTTAGGTCAGGGGTCAAAGGTCAATTAGTGCAAAAATCGATAATATGCGAGAGCTGGAGGTGCCTTAGCGCCAAATGCTACTCCTCCTCATGTTATGGTCGGATGGTTATGAAAATTCACACTAATCGTCTGGAACACATTGTGCACAAACGATCGAGCCGGATTTTCGATTTAGATCTTTGTTCCCCCACAGCACCCCCTCGAACTTTGGGGATTTCCGATTTCAAACCACATTTTCGTACTTTTCATTCAAATGGATACCGAGTAGTTATCAGTTGATGGAGCTGGATGAGATTTGATATGCATAATCTTAAGGTGATTCCCTATCCGCTATATGACATCCATTTTGTTCTATATCTTAGAGTTTCGATGCTCGGCGACACATCGCCGCCTTCTGGCTTGTTTGTTTGTTTGTTACTTGGCAAAAAAATTTTTTTTGACAATTGTTTTGATCGCCTCTGTTTGTTTGTTCGTTTGTTTGTTTGTTTGTTTGTTACTTGGCAAAAAAAATAAATAAACCAATGTCCCCCGCAGGGTGACCCGTATCTTGCCAAAAGGTGACCACGTGTGACTTCTTTAAGGTCACACTGAGGTGAACAGAGCTGCTATCCACCAGGAGCGACTCCTTGAGGAATATTTGCCTACGAGAGATTCCGATGAGAATCGTTCTACAGAGTCACCATGAAAAATATGCTTTTGCCTCATAACGTCACCAAATGACGTCATAATGTCTCAAGCTTGACATACCTAGAAAGCACTCATCGAGGTGTTCAATTTGAGGTACTACATGATATGGTTCCTAAAACTTGAAAATTTGACCTTGGGGTCAAATATGTTTGACCTCAGGCGCTAACCATGAAGGTCAAGGCCAATCAGCACAAAAATTAATCAGCTGAGCGCCAGACCATGAACTATATTCCCATGAAGTTTGAAGGCGATCCGATCAAAATTACTCAAAAAATAAGGGTTTCGTCGACTCCCCTGATTTGCGACAAAGTGACCTTGACCTTCAAAATTTTATGCGCTGAAAGGGACCTCCTATAGGCCTCTGATATGCGAAGCTACAAAAATTTCCAATGATAACTGTGCTCTGCAGAGTGATTTATACGTGATTACAGACCAAAAAATAAAAAAAATAAAAAACATATGAAGGTCAAGGCCAATCGCCACCAAAAAATAATCAGCTGAGCGCCAGACCATGAACTATATTCCCATGAAGTTTGAAGACGATCCGATCAAAATTACTCAAAAAATAAGGGTTTCGTCGACTCCCCTGATTTGTGCCAAAGTGACCTTGACCTTTGACCTTGACCTTCAAAATGTTGTGCACTAAAAGGGACCTCTATAGGCCTCTGATATGCGAAGTTACAAAAATTTCCGATGATAACTGTGCTCTGCAGAATTTTTTTATACGTGATTACAAACAACAAAAAAAAAACAAAACATACAAGCTGACTAACATATCTTGCAAAACTTCGTTTTGGCAAGATAAAAAAATTGGACAAGTATGTTGATCGCCTCTGTTTGTTTTATCTGTCTTGGTAGCGCTTTCTCCTTAAAATGCTCTTCTTTGTCTACTGCAGTTCTAACCTTGGACTCGCAAAGATGAGGAAGTCGAGCGACATTAAACAGGAAACTTATGCCTGCCTGAGCTTTCTCGCACCCTGAGTGCAAGCCGCTAAAGCCTTTCCAACAAAAGCATGACTATTGCTACTATAGTCCGGGAGCCAACTGATCAAAATTAAAAAAAAATTGCCCGGTCTGCTATAAAATTTTTGTGTTGATTTTCATAAAGAGACACCCTTTGAGTATATGAAAACCAATGTTGGCAATGGTGAAACTCTTGCGCAACAACACAGTCAGCACTTTTGCGAGCCCCCTCTGATGACAAAATGTTGGCAAAAGCGAAGATGTAGGATGGGGGTAGGGGTAATTCATATTGTCCTAAAATCATAACCACTAAACCTATATACACAAATGACCCCTCATATTAAAGAGGAGTTCATTTCCTATATCACAATTGGTGTAGATTTAACCTACCTTCAATTGACAAGGTTATATGTCAAACAACAAAAGATTTATGTAACTCAGAAATGCTTGACTATCAATGGGGTCAGGAACAAGAACATACTTTTACATGCCATGGTTTTAAGGAAGATAAAATTAGAAATGGATTAACACAATATTGTGACATGAAACATCCTCTTCAGAGGAAGAGTCACTCTCTGAAACAACTCCACCACATGAACCTCTCTGACCAAGGCATATGCATGTCACTCAGCAAGGCACAGCAGCCTTTTGCATGAACATCGTTTCAGACATTTGGATAATTTGCACATGCAAGACACCGTTTTGTCTATGTTTGGCTTGGCTGGCTTAGACATGAGAATTGGGACCAGTTTTCCATTGATAAGGGTTCTGCCAAATGTTGTGGCTGGGGAAGTGCTCGGTCACTGAGATGTGCACGTCTATACAGAAGCAATTGATACAATGCTCTTAAAACAAGGAAGTAAAACGCATCTTCTGTTGCTGGCAGTGACTCCAAGGTCTAATTTTGAAGAGACAAACATATGCTGCCTGAGGGTATCCAAACAGCTGAACCCTTTTTGGCCATGCAGAGCAGTCCAGTATACTCTGGCCTCATCAATGACACATTCTGTTGCTGCCATTTCACTATCTCTTCCAAAATCAACAAGGTGGGGAAGGTTTCCTATCAGTCCCAGAGAAACCTGTGCCGCTCTTCTTTTCACAGGAACACAGGCATCATCCCAACTGACTGGAAGAGGGGCCTTGTTGTCCCTCTCTGGAAAGGGAAGGGTGATCGCCAAGACTGCAAAAACTACCGAGGGGTGACGCTGCTCTCAGTGCCGGGCAAGGTCTTTGCTCGGATAATTCTTGATAGGGTTTGCCACCATCTGCTTGAGCACCAGCGTCCAGAGCAGTCAGGCTTTACACCAAAGAGGTCAACGATTGACCGTATCCTTGCACTTCGTGTCCTCACCGAACACAGACGAGAGTTTCGGCAGGGGCTGCTTGCAGCCTATGTTGATCTCTGTAAAGCGTTCGATTCAGTGAATCGGGATGTCCTCTGGAGGATTCTTGGTCTTCGTGGGGTGCCACCGAAACTGATCGATCTGATGTCTGAACTCTACTCTGGTACTGAGAGTGCTGTGAAGTGTGGTGGTACCATCTCTGACTTATTTCCAGTTGTTACTGGAGTTCTGCAGGGATGTGTACTTGCCCCCACACTTTTCAGCACTTGTATGGACTGGATTTTAGGGAGGATGTCGGAGAGATCAAGTTGCGGTGCATCGTTTGGCAATGTCAAGATCTCAGACCTTGATTTTGCAGATGATGCAGTCATCTTTGCGGAGACTTTAGACATCCTCTTGGGGGCCCTCGAGGTGCTGAATGAGGAGTCGGAGCCGTTGGGATTACGGATTTCTTGGGTCAAAACTAAGATCCAGGCTTTCGGTGACATCTTGGATGCTGCTGTCCTGTCTGTGTCTGTTTGTGGTGAGGATGTTGAGGTCGTGGAGAGATTCACTTACCTTGGCAGTGATATTCATGTCTCCGCAGGTTGTGAGCCGGAGGTCAATAGACGTCTGGGTCGGGCCTGGGGAGTCATGGATTCACTGGATCATGGGGTGTGGCGCTGCCGGTACCTGTGCGGGAGGACGAAAGTCTGAGTCTTCAGGTCCTTGGTACTTCCAGTCTTGCTCTATGGGTGCGAGACTTGGACTTTGACCAAGGATCTGAGACGGAGACTTAATTCCTTTGGTACCAGGTCTCTTCGGAGAATCCTTGGCTATCGCTGGTCAGATTTTGTGTCCAACGAGCGGTTGCTGAGAGAGACTCGGATGAGATTTGTTACCTGCATAGTCCGTGAGCGTCAGCTGCGGCTGTATGGACATGTGGCTCGTTTTCCTGACGCTGATCCTGCTCACCAGATTCTCTCAGCGAGGAGTCTCATGAGTGGAGGAGGCCAGTGGGCTGACCACGTGCCTCATGGTTGCAGCAGGTTGACCATCATCTCAAGGAGATGGGGATGGGCCTGGCATCTGCCTGGGGGATGGCCAGACGGAGGCCCCTGGAGTACCGGCGGAAAGTGGACGCAGCGACGCGCTGTTCTGGCACATGCTCCCATACCTGACCTGACCTCTTCTTTCCCCTTCTGGAATGGGTAGCTCACTGTGTCACATCCACACAACACATATGTGCACAGAAGTGGCTGCGACATCAAGAGGATTTTCTGGTACTGCTTGCTCAACACTTCTACCAGCTCATGAATAGTAGGTATTGATTCTGCCGTTGTATCCAGAGTTCTTGCAATGTGTTCAAGCAGCAGAAGTGATATATACACAGCATAATTATTGTATCTGTTGCATGCACAACAGCTCGATGGTGATCAAGATATTCCACACAATACGCAAGATGAGCAATAATCCTTGTGTCTGCCTCTTCATGTTCTTCACAAGGTAAGTCCAGAACTGAACTTGATGCTGATGTGATGGAAAGAGTGTGACCTTTGTTTTCCATCATACTACCAAGAATGATGGTCACTCCATCCGGAATAGCTTCAGGACTCTCACAAAGGGAAGTGCCAATGAAGTTCTGAAGATTTCCTTTATTTCTTGGATTCTTCATGAATAAATTCCAGTCCGGAATTTCTAGACTCTTGGATGGTGAGAATTGTCTTGCCTGGTCTGTCTGGTTTCTCCTCTGCTGCTCATCACCCTTCAAAGTATGGCTATCATCAAAATCATACTGATCACCAATGATGTTGACACAGTTGCACATTTCAGGTTTCAACTGCAGGATACACCTGCTTGCGAAGATACAGCTGGGGAAGTTCACCAAATGTTTTCGCACCCATTTTTGGTATTTATTTACAAATGCCATTGTGTCTACCAGATAAACTGTGTATAGGTCACTCTGTGGTAATGATGGCAGCTGTAAAACAACATCCTGCTCAGCTTCAGCAATTAGCACTGCCACGAAATCAGACTCGTTGCCTTTGCGCATTACAACCCCCCTGTGCTAAGCGTGGATCAACCTCAAACAGGGATGATGGATAGTCTGTCCACTCATGGGAAAATGCAATCTGTCTTGTGACTGGGTCGGCATCTCGATAGAAACACAGCACACGTGTAGTTGCAGTCTCATCTTGATAGATCCTGATTAAACTCTGTTTCCTTGATGGTTTTGATTTCTTCTGTGAGGAGAAAGTTACCAGCTTCAGTGGTTCAATCTTACTAGAGACCACCTCTTCTGCTTTCATAATGGCTTCCATGCCCTTAGCTTGAGCATGGACCAAGTCTTTTGAAGCAGCCTTCTCACTAGTTGCTCTATTGAGCAGAACCACTTGGTTGTTACACTGGAATGGGTTTATCATCTGCTGGCATATCACTTTCTTGATCTCCTCAACATGCATATGTTCTTCTGTTGCCTGCTTCTGTGTTTCTCCATGATGAGTAGATTCCTGTTGGCCTAGATTAGCCATAGACTTTATGTTCTCTGATACAGCTGTGAGAAATGGTGCTGTTTTCACATATTTATCTCGAGCAGCTGGTGCCTGAGATATGCGTTTGAACAGAGATGTCTTCCCTTCATTGTTGTATGTCTGCTCCAGGGCCATGTCACTCCAAACACCATTGAATTTTCCTTTGGAAGAGTGAACTGTGACGTACCCAACCTGGATCCAGCAAACCTTAACCGAACTGTGTTCAATAGAGTAAGAGGATTTTGGGGGTAGGGGTAACTTTGGTTGACAAAAATGTTAATTTTCTCTTTAAAAATTGATAGAACTCAATCAAATTTGCTGTTTTAATTAGCCATGGATACCATGTTCATATCACATTAAGAGAAATTAGTATTCTAATGCAGCATCTGCCTATGATAAGAAAAGTTCTAAAGGCCATCTTCAAAAAACGTTATTTTTAAGGCATTTTTCACAAAATTATGTACTTTTACGAGGTTTACTTCCACAAAGGCAATTTTTTTTTGTCATTTTACAATGCACTGATTGAATTCTTACATTTAGTTCACATTTATTTTTCATGAATGTGATTTTTTAATTTTTTTAGAAATTTTATTGACAATTGCTGTTTTATCAAATTTTTCAAATCTTCCTCAAACAAAAACGGCCGCCAAAATTTTTCGCAAGAGCTTATGAATTGCCAACATTGGTTTTCATGAACTGCAAACATATATCTAAACATCCTGGGGGTGTAAAATTTTATAGCAGAGGCTGTAAGGTCCAACCCTAAAACAGCCTCGTACACAGGTTGGCTCCCGGACTACTACTACGTTAAGAAAGAAGCTCTTAACTGGCAATATATCCACGGTTGGAGACCTTCTGAATGATAGGAAGAGAGGCCTTCTTTCACCGGAAGAGCTCGCAGAAAAAATGGGCCTTCGGGCAATTCGAATCTCCTCAAGGATACAAGAAGTTAAAATGTCTTTGCCTCCTGATTGCTTGGTATATCTCGAAAATCCCAATGATGGTGAAGGAACTTTGCAAATATCCATCAACAACTTCGTGGACTTCAAAATTGGGCCAAGAAATCGCGAACTCCCTCAGACACCAAGTTCGCACAATATGGGTAGGCCCTCAGGCACAGCTAAAATGTCCTTCTGTGGGCTGTCAAGGAAGAACATGTTACCTGTTGGTTCTCCATTCCCTCCACTATATAGCTCGATGGGATACTCCATGGCGTGAGATTCTTCCACATCCTATTCCAAGTCGTCCATGTTGGGGTTCACTTTATCTTTACCCAACACCAAGAACAATGGCTGACTTGACTTGGAGATTGCTGCCATGGTGCCTTAAGCTCTGGAGCCATGATGCGGCATCTCACGAACATTCCAGAGGAATGCTGTTTTTGTGGTGAAAGGGAAATGATATTTCACATGTACCTACAATGTCGCAATCTTCAGCCAATTTTATTGCTGATGAAAAACTTACTATTGCGCTTCTGGCTTCACTTCTCATCAACGCTCTTCATCATCGGACACCCGGTTAAAGAACGGAGCAAGCAACGAGACCTCCTTGTAAATTTCATTTTCACTTGTGCAAAAATGGCACGTGGTCGCCTCTCGCGCGTGACGTCATATCCGTGCGATAGAGGGCGCTCGTTTGCTCGGACTTGTGCAATCTGAGTGAGGGGAGGGGAGGAGGATCCTCATGGAACTGCAAAAGTTGACAAGCCAGAGTAATTTTTTGCGGTGTAAAAGCTGCAGTCACACTACTTGCTCTTTTATGACGACTTATTCAAATAAAGTCACGTCGGCCATCCAGGTTTATTCGTCGTAAAAATAAAATAAACTGCAATCCTAAACTTGAGGAAAAGCCATTGACTGGATATAGATGGTAGTAGATCTAAGAATCGCCATTGAACTCGATTCGAGTGGGACGCCGCTCGCAACGCAGGAAGCGCTTGGGGCAGCAACAGCAACAGCAGCACCAGCACCAGCAGCACCAACAAAACAAACAAAGGTAAAGTGTGTGGAAAAGCTCGCTGTGTGACACTCAGGTATAAACCCCACATTTGCAATGGTCCGCAGCGTTCCATTCAAGCGGTTTTTTTTTCAGTTTTCCCTCCCAGATTCCATTCGGCGATCTCTCGCTCTCTCGCTCTCTCTCTCTCTGCTCCTGTGTGCAGGGCTTTGCCGCTCGGCCGCCATTCCGCGCCATGCTGTCCTTCAAGCCCGCCGATGTGTTCAAAACCCGTTAGTAGGTAGCAGCCGTACTCGCATGCACGTACACACACACGTACGTACACACACACACACACACACACACACACACACACACACACACACACACACACACACACACACACACACACACACACACACACACACACACACACACTCCATTTCCCCCTTTTTCATGGTATTTTGACCGTACGTTGTTTGCATGCGCCGCTCTATTTAGATGTCGTGCTCGGTGTTTAGGTAGGCCTCGCTATTCCCAATTGTAGGCCTTTTGGAAATGTTTGCTCCTTTCGATGCACCTCTTCGTGACACGTATCGAACTTGGTGAGATATCGAATTCCGAATCGCTGCACGGATCCGTGCGAAGCCTGTTTCCGCGTGCTCACACGTACTCGTACCTTGCACGACTCGAAGCCCAACCGACTCGGGTGCCCTTTGTCTGGTTTGTTTGTTTATTTATTTATTTATTTTAATTAGTGGCGTCTTCAATTGTTCGTGTTGTTTTACTGATTTGTAATATTTCGAACGTTTGTACCAAATACCTGACATTTTCCTTGCGAACAAGAAGATTTCGTATTGTTTTTGGGGGATTCTTCATGTGCCGTGAAGAAAGCCGGATTGCTTGTTGGATTTGATTTTTGTGCCGCACGGGATGTTTAGTTTACCTGTGCAGCTTTGTAGGTGATGATCAACTTATTACTTATTAGTGACTTGGTAAATTGATCAACTGATAACAGGTCATTTTGCACGTTGGAGAACAACGGTGTCATCGATGAATCAACAAATGTAAACAAATAGGTTTTTTTTGTTTTTTTTTCCAACCTGCAAACCCACCACTCCACCTCCCCACAATAATTAAGATCTTTATTTCATTTCAATTGATTTGTATTATATAGAACACAAGTCGCTTTATTGGCGGTTTCAAAAAACCTTTCATTTAGCAGTACTTGGACAAAATAGTACAGCATTTTGCATCATCTCAACCAATCAAATTTTCTGCTCGCAAACCTTGCCCATGTCCTGTTTTGTTTGTTTGTTTGTTTGTTTGTTTGTTTGTTTGTTTTCTTCCTCTCAAGGCTGCACATGGTAATGTGTTCGATGAACTCTCCAGTTTCATTCTCAGTTGTGACTTCACTGAAATTTTATAACTAAAGTAGGGTCGATAGTACTGTACTGTTATTACATATATTTGCCAAGTCGTGTTATAAAACAGACCTTCACCTGAATAATTGTCTTATAATTAACAGGGATTGTTTTGCAGACTTCAAAACCAGACCATGGTTGAAACACTTGGTACTCCGGTCCCCACACTCCCCAATGGCTAGCGTTTGAGTCGAAGTTTTTGTTTTTATCTGGGAGATGGAAATGCATTTTTGATATTTTTTTTTGGAGGGGGGGGTGTATAGAACAGGGTGTTTTATTTTTTCTTTTTTTTTTTATAAAAATGCATTATCCATCTGGTTTGTTTGAGATTTTTAAGCCCAAAACGTTGTAAAATCGACTTGGTTGGAGAAGTGTATGTATTCTTTATTACCTCTACCACCAAAGATGGAGGTTATGTTTTCACCACTTTCTGTCTTTAATTGCAGAAATCCTTTGGATTTCGGCAATTATGTTGGTCAGTTGTTTGTGTGTCGTTCTGTCATTCTGTCTGTCTCTGTGTGTTTTTTTTTTTTTTTTTACCCTGTAGCAGCCACACCGTTTCAGCGATTATGACCAAACTGGGTATACAGACGCCGGCCATGGTCCAACTTAGACACTTGTCGTTTTTTGGTGAATCTAGGTCAAAGGTCACGGTCAAGGTCACCGAAAAACCGAAATTCTTATTTTCACAATAACATCCGCTAAAATGGACGTATCGACTTCAAACCAAATCCAAAATGTGGATCTTCCAATACTGCATCCAAACATATGTCTCATTGGGGTGTCACACTAGCACCCTTCTTCGTGGTCGGGGGTCGAATGTCAGGGGGGCCGGGTCAAAAATTTCAAATTGCGATAAAAACGCCATTTCAAGTCCGATTGACGTCCAAGTCATGATCATGACCAAACTAAGTGCTATGACTCATTAAACAGCAGCACTATCGACTTATAAGAACCAAATTGATTTCCAGGTTTTTGTTTTTTCAGAGATCATGGAGATATGACAAAGTTATTCTGGCAATTCCTTGCTCAACGAGCAATTTCCTTTTTTTGTTTGTGTACAGGATATCTCAAAAAGTTGTGGACAGATTCGGATGAAACTTGGTGGACATGTTGAGTGTGTGACGAGGAAGAAATGATTCTATTTTGGTGAAGATCCAAATCTGGATCCGGTAATTTTAAAAGTGATGCTTCACCATTGAGAGATAGGGCTGAACCAACATATATCATTATATCTCAAAAAATTGTTGATGGATTTGGATGAAACTTGGTGAACACATGTGTGTGGCAAGGACAAATTGATTTGATTTTGGGGAAGATCTTAATCTGAATCTGGATATGATAATTGTTTAATTAAAAAAGTGATTCTTCACCATTGAGAGATGGGGCCAAAAATGATATGAAGCATGATATTTCAAAAATGTATTGCGCCCGATATGTTCTCGTGGATCAGGCATTGCGTAGCAGAGGGATGCGCTCTACCAGGTCCCCTTCTCGTTATATCTTCTTTTTCTTTTGGATTCTCCCATTTGTATATGCCCGATATATATATATATATATATATATATATATATATATATATATATATATATATATATATATATATATATATATCGGGGCGTATTATGTGATGCCGGTTGTCCATCCGTCTGTCTGTCTGTCTCTGTCCGTCCGTCCATTCCTGCCCGCACTCTAACTCCCAAAGTTTTCAACTTTCACGTTTCATATTTGGTACATTGTGGTGACGGTGTGTCACTGTGGGGACACAGACTGTGGCGACGGTGTGTTGCTACATACATTCGTCATCTAAAGTGGTTGCCATGGCAACCAGGATGCTGTTTTCCATGTGGTAGCACAATTCTGGATATACCTTCTTGTTTTATTTTAAGAGGCAGCTCCATGAAATTTTAACAAATGATAGAGGACTTCCTTCTGAATCTAGAAAGTGTTCACACATTCTTGTAGCTACTATATTGGACAAGATTTGAGGGAATATGTGTCCGTTTTAGGGGTCTGAACACCATCATTTTTGCACATCCATGCCAGAACCTCATTTCAAAATTAAAATACCAATCGTTAAGGCCTTCACACATTCTGAACTACCTCTCCATTAGGACTTGCATGCAAAATTTGAGCTTCCAACACCCTTCATCAGGCCATCTCGCAGGCTCCTGTAAGTGGAAAAATTATTCATGTGACAGGCTGTGTAAAATGATTGATTTTTTCCCACATAATTTTTTATTTTAAGAGACAACTCCATGAAATTCTAACACATGATAGAGGACTTCCTTCTGAATCGATAACGTGTTTACACGTTCTTGTAGCTACTATATTTGTCAAGATATGAGTGAAAATGTGTCCATTTTAGGGGTCTGAATACCATCATTTTTGCACATCAATGCCAGAAGCCCATTTTGAAACTTCATCACTTAGAGGCTTGTACTTTGCACACAATGTACTACATGTATGTTAGAACTGGCATGCTAAATTTCAGTTTCCTATACCATTCCTAACCACATTTAACAGACTCCTGAAGGTGGAAGGGTCACTCGTGTGACAGGCTGTGTAAAATGATTGTTCTTCTCGCATAATTTTTTTTTTTTGTTGGAGGAGGCAGCTCCATGAAATTTTGGCACATGGTGGAGGACTTCCGTCTGAATCCAGAAAGTGTTCACTCATTCTTGTTAATAATGTGTCGGTGAGGTGTTTTTAATAATGTGTCGGTGAGGTGTTTTTATACGCCCGATATATATATATATATATATATATATATATGTATATATATATATATATATATGTATATATATATATATATGTATATATATATATATATATATATATATATATATATATATATACATGTATATGTATATCTATATATATATTGTTGCGGATTCGCGCCCGCCGGCGTGCGAACGGCCACGTAACTCAAATCGCGGCACGTCGCCCACCGGACGGACAATCCAGTCGTGACCCTCTCGGACTAACGCCGGGAACCAGTCACGGGTGGACCTTTCGGCCTCACCACGATCGTGCCAATCGGCCCCCCGCGTGGGATAGGGTTGCTCGCCAAATTCGACCTACCTTAGTACCCACACGGAGGGTAGACCGGGCGATCGCACCTCGCCGCAGGTCGACTTCGGACACGGGCCACTTTAAGCGACCCGTTCCGTACTATCGGGATAACCGAGCGGTGTTATTCGTCGGCCTCGACTGTTCGATTAATTATCGGGCGTTTTAGCCCACGACCAACCCTTTACGTGAAGCAAGATGGAGATTCAATGAAAGAAAAGACGAAGCGAAGCGGGAAAACAGTTCAACATAATTCACATTTATTTCGCGATGGCACACGGAAAGCACACATATACAATTACACCAAAAGCAAATGTAAAAGGAGAAGAAACACACAATATTACACAAAAAGCAAATATAAAAGAAGAAGACAATGCAGAGCTATCCGACAACCGAGCACACGGCAACACTTATACAATTTTACTTCACAGACGGCGCCGACAACACATATACCCAAAGCAAAAGAAAAGGACCACCCTCAAGGATGAGGGGGGTAGGCGGGCCTGGGGCCGAGACCGTGTCGGGCCTACCCGTCTGATGATGAGACGCAGAGCGGCGGTGGCGCCCCAACTCCGCGGGCCTCGCGGACAGTGTCTGGTAGGGGGTGGGAAAGGGGCCCCCTTGTCGCACTATCTCAGCGCGGGGGGAAACAGGAGGGGGTTGTTGATGCTCGGGGGGGAGGAGGATATCACCCTGTCTCGGGTCCTGCAACGAGCGTCTCCACCTCGACCTCGGTCGCGCCGCCGGCCTCTCCCTCTGCAGCTCCCGGCACCGACGCGAGCACCCCCTCGTCCGCCTTCGCCGCCGCCACCTCTCCACAGCTCTGTCTAATCGCCCTCTCCGTCTCCTCTCTTGGCTCGTCCCAACTCTTCACTCTTGACTTCTCCCCTCCGAACCCTGACTCTTCTTCCCAGCTCCACCGACAACTCGTTCCAACGCACCACTCTCAACTTCACTTTACTGACGAACGCAGCCGTTTATATAAGCCCCGTGGCTTCGCTCCTTCACCTTTGACCCTCTGCCTCCGACCCTTCACCTCTCTAACTGGCTCCCCATTGGACCGAGGAAAGGTGGGCGTGAATGCTTTTTGATCCATGAATTTGCATATAGCGTCCTCACTCCAACGCCCTGGAGGCGGGGCCAAATCGCCCCAGCTCGCCGATAGGACGGAACAGAAGTTGGCGTGAGTCGTTTTTGATCCGTTTTTCTCGGAAAGTCTGTGATGTCTCTGAACACGCTGCTCGGTGCGCGCCCCGCACGAGTCCAGCATCGGCGCCCACAAGTGGCGTGGGAATGACGGTGATGCGATGGTGGCGAGTTGTGACGGTAAAGGTCGTGGCTGTTGTTGTGAAGCGGCGTTGTGGTTGGTGGTTGTTGTGTGATGGCTGTTGAGACGTGGTTGGTGGTGGTAGTAATGGCGGCTGGTCCAAAATAAAGATAGTAAAAGAAAAACGGCTATCCTGAAGAGTCGCAGCCCGACTGAATGACATTTATTCCCTCGAAACAACGGGTTTGGGCCTAACTACACATATACTTACAGAGATATCTCACCTAAGGGACCTGAATGGTGGTTTGCGAATTTGGTCAACCACAACAATATATATATATATATATATATATATATATATATATATATATATATATATATATATATATATATATATATATATATATATATATATATATATATATATATATATGATACCGGTCGTCCGTCTGTCCGTCCGTTCCTGTCCGCACTCTAACTCCCAAAGTTTTCAACTTTCACGTTTCATATTTAGTACACAGGTACAGACTGTGGAGACGGTGTGCCACGACGTACGTTTGTCATCTAAAGTGGTTGCCATGGCAACCAGGATGCTGTTTTCCATGTCATAGCACAATTCTGTATATACCTTCTTGTTCAGGCATATATTGTGCTCACTTGAGCTCTTGTTTTTTCTTGAGGTCGCCATAGTGCTACCTGATAACCCTTCTCCATCTCCTCCCATAAATCGCCCATTCTCCTTCCAATCCCACAACTTGAAAATCTCCTGTCACTGCATCCTTGCATCTGGTTTTCAGCCTTCCTCTTGTTCCTGGCAGTCCCATCTCTTTCTCTTTGTCTTTCTCTTTCTCTTTCTCTTTGTCTTTCTCTTTCTCTTTCTCTTGTATTCCTGTTCCTTAATTGTTCATCGACATTGATTGAAATTGTTAATTACCTGTTTCTTTTATACTTTTTTAATAATAAGATTTTCAGTCAAGTCTCTCTGTCTGTCTATCTGTCTCTCTGTCTCTCTGTCTCTCTGTCTCTCTGTCTCTCTGTCTCTCTGTCTCTCTGTCTCTCTGTCTCTCTGTCTCTCTGTCTCTCTGTCTCTCTGTCTCTCTGTCTGTGTCTGTCTCCGTGTCTGTGTCTGTCTCCGTGTCTGTGTCTGTCTCCGTGTCTGTGTCTGTCTCCGTGTCTGTGTCTGTCTCCGTGTCTGTGTCTGTCTCCGTGTCTGTGTCTGTCTCCGTGTCTGTGTCTGTCTCCGTGTCTGTGTCTGTCTCCGTGTCTGTGTCTGTCTCCGTGTCTGTGTCTGTCTCCGTGTCTGTGTCTGTCTCCGTGTCTGTGTCTGTCTCCGTGTCTGTGTCTGTCTCCGTGTCTGTGTCTGTCTCCGTGTCTGTGTCTGTCTCCGTGTCTGTGTCTGTCTCCGTGTCTGTGTCTGTCTCCGTGTCTGTGTCTGTCTCCGTGTCTGTGTCTGTCTCCGTGTCTGTGTCTGTCTCCGTGTCTGTGTCTGTCTCCGTGTCTGTGTCTGTCTCCGTGTCTGTGTCTGTCTCCGTGTCTGTGTCTGTCTCCGTGTCTGTGTCTGTCTCCGTGTCTGTGTCTGTCTCCGTGTCTGTGTCTGTCTCCGTGTCTGTGTCTGTCTCCGTGTCTGTGTCTGTCTCCGTGTCTGTGTCTGTCTCCGTGTCTGTGTCCGTCTCCGTGTCTGTGTCCCTCTCCGTGTCTGTGTCTGTGTCCGTCTCCGTGTCTGTGTCTGTGTCCCTCTCCGTGTCTGTGTCTGTGTCCCTCTCCGTGTCTGTGTCTGTGTCCCTCTCCGTGTCTGTGTCTGTGTCCGTCTCCGTGTCTGTGTCTGTGTCCGTCTCCGTGTCTGTGTCTGTGTCCGTCTCCGTGTCTGTGTCTGTGTCCGTCTCCGTGTCTGTGTCTGTGTCCGTCTCCGTGTCTGTCCGTCTCCGTGTCTGTGTCTGTGTCCGTCTCCGTGTCTGTCCGTCTCCGTGTCTGTGTCTGTCCGTCTCCGTGTCTGTGTCTGTCCGTCTCCGTGTCTGTGTCTGTCCGTCTCCGTGTCTGTGTCTGTCCGTCTCCGTGTCCGTGTCCGTCCGTCTCCGTGTCCGTGTCCGTCCGTCTCCGTGTCCGTGTCCGTCCGTGTCCGTCCGTCTCCGTGTCCGTCCGTCTCCGTGTCCGTCCGTCTCCGTGTCCGTCCGTGTCCGTCTCCGTGTCCGTCCGTCTCCGTGTCCGTCCGTCTCCGTGTACGTCCGTCTCCGTGTCCGTGTCCGTCCGTGTCCGTGTCCGTGTCCGTCTCCGTGTCCGTGTCCGTGTCCGTCTCCGTGTCCGTGTCCGTCCGTCTCCGTGTACGTCCGTCTCCGTGTCCGTCCGTCTCCGTGTCCGTGTCCGTCCGTGTCCGTGTCCGTGTCCGTGTCCGTCCGTCTCCGTGTCCGTGTCCGTGTCCGTCTCCGTGTCCGTCCGTCTCCGTGTCCGTGTCCGTCCGTCTCCGTGTCCGTGTCCGTGTCCGTCCGTCTCCCTGTCCGTCCGTCTCCCTGTCCGTCCGTCTCCCTGTCCGTCCGTCTCCCTGTCCGTCCGTCCCCCTGTCCGTCCGTCCCCCTGTCCGTCCGTCCCCCTGTCCGTCCGTCCCCCTGTCCGTCCGTCCCCCTGTCCGTCCGTCCCCCTGTCCGTCCGTCCCCCTGTCCGTCCGTCCTTTCTCTTTCTTTCTCTCTCTTTCTCTCTCTTTCTCTTTCTTTCTCTCTCTTTCTCTTTCTTTCTCTTTCTTTCTCTCTCTTTCTCTTTCTCTCTTTCTCTCTTTCTCTCTCTCTTTCTCTCTTTCTCTCTTTTTCTCTTTTTCTCTTTCTCTCTCTCTTTCTCTCTTTCTCTCTCTCTCTCTTTTTCTCTTTTTCTCTTTTCTTTCTCTTTTTCTTTTTCTCTTTTTCTCTTTTTCTCTTTTTCTCTTTTTCTCTTTTCTCTTTTTCTCTTTTCTCTTTTTCTCTTTTCTCTTTTTCTCTTTTTCTCTTTTTCTCTTTTTCTCTTTTTCTCTTTTTTTCTTTTTCTTTCTTTCTCTCTTTCTTTCTTTCTCTCTTTCGTATTTCTGTTCCTTAATTGTTCATCGACGTTGATTGAAATTGTTTATTACCTGTGTCTTTTATACCTTTATACTTCTTTAAGAATAAGATGTTCAGTCAAGTCTCTGTCTCTTTCTCTGTCTCTCTGTCTGTCTCTCTGTCTCTTTCTCTGTCTCTGTCTCTCTGTTTCAGTTTCAGCGTACTTTACTATCACACAACACTCCGCTGCACTTCCTCCAATTATTCCAAGCAGAACTAATCCGTTGCTTCATATCCATTTCCATATTTCCATATGACCCCAGATACTTGAAGCTACTCACTTTTTCTCTGGATCTTCACCCATAATCTTTTCACATATATTGAGTCATTGGTGTACTGATCTTCATTCCCCTATCATCCAGCGCTTTTCTCCATTTCTCCATGTACTCAGTCATATTGTTGTTGATTCGAGAGCGCTTCACAGCACTGCCGTCTCACGGGTTATATCGCCGCTAGTTCGGCACAGGTCTCTGGTCACGTGCCTAAGATCACGATACCAAATTACCCCTGTGCCTTGCCAGTTGGGGGTATACCCCGGCTACATACTGGGTTTGATCAGAGACCGAGCGAAGTCTGCCGCAATCCGAAGCCAGTTTGGTTTTAAATACAAATCGAGCGATTGTTCTTCAGCGCGACACGGATTAATTCAGTGCGGCAAATTTCGTATGAATCAGCCAGATTTAATGGGGAAACATCGGGGAACACGACACAAGCAAAGCATTTGCGATAACATGATAATTCATCCATAAGCCGCCCTTATCTAGGGAGCTACGGATACGGGTTTCGCATGGGGGCCCTAGCAAAATAAGCCTTAGGCTTGAACAACATGCATACAAGACACGGAGTACTTGGTGGTGCCTCATGGACGAGAGGAAAGGTGTGGAAGGCACGAATGCGGCTCGTGACAAGCCGATGTCACCGGATTTGAGCGCCCAGCCCGAGCATGCAGCGTGTCAAAATGGCGACGACGTCCTCCTATCGGCCCATCCCACGCACGCAACCTCGGTGCGTCCAGCCCCTGTGAGGTCAACGGCACAAGAGAGCGTGGCAAAATGGCGGCGGCATCCTCCTATCGGCCCAGCCTACGCACGCAGCCTCGGTGCGTCCAGCCGCTGTGAGGTCGACGGCACAAGAGAGCGAGATCCGGTGAAAGGAACTGTTTTCTAACCTTTCGGGGTGGGCTTTTCGGACCACTTCCGGGGACGCGTGATTGGTCCATGGTCCGGGTTTGCAGCAGCTTTCCGCCAATGGGTTGCTGGCACGTCTTTTTGACTGGCTCTGTCAGGGTGCTGGTTGGGGGCTGGTTAAGAGGGGGGAAGGAAAAAGAAGGCTCCTCTCGGTACTCCACCACTGTATGAACACTGGACTGTCTGCTACACGTTCCAACACACATTTAACGTCCGATTACCAAACAACCTGGCTAAACATGCATTTAAGGGGGGATCGGGGCTATTCCTATATTTAATAACCCACAAATTTTTTTTTAATAATGACCGTTTTTACAGCCATTTTTCCTGCTGTGCAGGGGTTGGCTTTTTCTTGAGGCAATGTTTTTTGGCCGGATGCCCTTCCTGACGCCAACCCTGGTCACCTCTTACGACACACAGGGATATGGTACACCTATTCTAACCAGGGCATACACCGGGACCAGTACACTGGTTCTCATTTTGCCGACCTCGGAAGGATGACAGGCTAAGTCAACCCCCTGGTGTTAATTCAGCAGCCAACTGGGCTTGAACTCAGGACCCTGGGGTCTCAAGCCACCACCCTAACCACTGAGCCAACACCAGGCTCTTTACTAACCCACGAAGGCCTTAGTTATTTTATAACTTGGTTTACGCAGTTCTTCAGCTAAAATGTCGGGTCGGTCGGTCGAAATATAAATATAAATATAATTTCCATTTTGAGAAATTAAATATTTTAATGATTTTTTCGGATGTTCCATGGAAAAGACAAGGGTAGGTGGGGGGAAATAAATATAAATCCCGGAGCAGGAGGATCTAAGAAAACATTGAAGATGGAAGACCATGCAAATGCAGGATGCCCATGTTCACTGTATCATCTGATGTGAAAAACAATAAAGAAGGATTAAAACTTGTTTTTACAATATAGTCTGGCATGTTTTTCTTATAGATACCTGTTGGATCATCAAACAAATAGAAACGATGCTGAGAAAATTACTGTCCAAGTCGTAGATGCGTGCGTGCACACCAGTGCATAGTGCTGGATGTGATTTAAAAAAGGTGTCTACAAGGAGTCAACACGCTCAAAATTGTCAATCAGAGCCATAACCAGCTCTTACTTTTCAGTGGGCATCTGATCGTACCGTCTCCCCATCCCCATGAGCACATCAAGGGCTGATTTCTGGTCCGTTGAAAGCTGAATATCAGCATCTCGCAGGGAAACTTTGACGTACTTGGCACCGAAATCTTTCAATACGAACAGCGGTGTACAACTTTCGATGGAAACAAAATCGGCACGATCGAGAGTAGCCTGCGAATCATCGCTGCTGCTGCACTGAATTGATGTAATTGTTCGGCCAGAATATTCGTCGTTAAGATGTTGCGTGATTAAATCACCAATACAGTAACTCAAATTTATACCGCTGACATACTTATTAACAATAACTTTCGCCTCAGAAACCACAGTCAATCTGAACCACGCTGGCCACTGCTCAGACGCCATGACCGAAGACGACTGCGCAGTTGGACTGCGCAGCTCGACTGCACAGTTCCACTGCGCAGTTTCGTTAAATGTGACTCATCCTTTTGGTGCGCGTGCACGAAATTATATTTTGAAAATAAATGCCGACGTTTACATTTCGCGTTTTGAAACTGTTGCACCTTCGGCGGAAAATGTATAAATATAAAAGGCTAAAAATGTGTTTTATATTTATATTTCATTTCGGCAAATATACCGTCGGCGGATCCGTAAACCAAGTTATAAAATAACTAAGGCCAAAGGGCCCATTTCCGCAACAATATTATCATCATTCCCAACACATAGCTCAATATCATCTGCAAACATGAATGACCATGGCACTATCTGTCTCACTGGCCCAGTTTGAACATCCATGACAAGGAGGAATATGAAGAGGCTCAGCACTGATCATTAGTGCAATCCAACTTTAACTTCAAAACTCCCACTCTTTCCCACACCGCTTATTACTCTTTACTGGCTGTCTTTATGCATGTCCTGCAATAGTCAAACATACTTCTCAGGATCTCCACAAGTTCTTGCACATCTCCAGACTTCCTCCTGAGGCACCGCCGTAAGCCTTCTCTGTAGCAATGAATACAAACTTTATGTTGGTTTGACCTTCCTGGTATTTCTCCATCACTTCTCAAAACATAAGCTGCATGTGTGGTGCTTCTTCCACTTTATTATATGAAACAGGTTATATGGATTTTGAATTTATTTCTTGTAGCTGACATTTTTAAAATTCAGGATTGGAGCTTGTAATTTAACATTTAAATGTCCACAGAATCAGGAATTGTTGTGAATTGATGTGACGATATACACAACAATACGGGTTAGTCTTTATTGTAGAATGAGAAGTGGTGTTTAGGAATGGAGCTGTGGATGTTTGAGAAGAAGGGGAAGTCTGGAGTTAGGAATGAGGGTTGTTGAGTAAGGTTTGAGTACAAAGTTGGGAAATGAGGTTTGTTCCATTAACATAATCAGCTTTTTTGCCTTTCCTCCCTTATTACTGGGCCAGTTATTTTGAAACTGACAATCAGAGATGACCGACAGAGCCGCTCGGATCTATTATTTAATTATTTTGATTGATTTCCTGTCCAAATGTATACAGAGAACTTAATGAGTGGAGTATTCAGGCGGAAGTATTTCACGAACGAAAGTGAGTGAAATGCACCACATATACTCCACGAGTTACCCATTTGATATCAAGAGTGGTACATATAAATAAATGTGAGTTAGCATTTATATTTATGCCATGATCCCTCAAATTTGATGTTTTTAGATGGAAAACAGCTGAGATATTCATCACAAAACTTGCTCAATCAATGACGTCACAGTTGCGATTACATATTCCAAGATGGGCACCACCAGTTACGCTTGTTGCTCTCAGCAACGTCAGGCATGGCCATTCTACTCTACTTGTATTTCTATGGTCCGCACAACTTGCTTCAGACTCGTCAGAAGGTGAATTTGACGAATAATTTTCTGATCAAGAATCCTCGGATCATGACGATAGTTAAAATCATGATGTAGAAGGTGCTGGCAGGCCGTACATGTATGCCCTCCAAGGTGGGAATTGGGGATGACATTGTGCATGAAATACCTGGCATTCACAACAATTGGGGCGACTTCGAAGAAAGACTCTGCAATAACAACTCTTAAGTGGTAAATGTGGAGTTTAGTGGTATTTTGATGTAACACTTCTCTGTAATTCTTATCGTAACGAGAACGCCACTCTGTAGTGCGCTACATAGCTGAATAGTTTACATTTTGTACCCCACTGATAGGCCGGATCTGCATCTGGACCTTACCGAAAATCGAGTCGGCTTGTTCTTGTCATTTAACCAACTCATCCACCAAGCTTGTCATAATCCATCCACAACTTTTTGAAATACCATGCTCTATATCGTTTTGGCCCCATCTGTCAATTGTTAAGAATGACACCTATTCAATACATCAATGATAAAAGCAACTTGCTTTATTTAAATTCCATCTTTGCGATTCTATCATTGCAATTTCATCATTGCTTTTTCCACAGAAACTTAATCTCATTTGCAAATGAAAGTGATTGACTGACTATGCAGGTAGTGGAGAAAAAAAAAAATCAAAACACCTGGGTAAATGAGCGACACCAAGCAATAGCTTCCACACAGGTGTGGCTCATGTGTTAATTCAGCAAATAACATCGCAGCATGTTTAGAGTCGTGTATAAAAATGCTGTACAGGCCAAGTAGCCTATATTTAGGCTAGTATGGTTGCAAGAGGAACCCCCCCCCAATGCCCCCATCCATAGGGCATGTGTGGTGGCCTAATGGTTTGATGAGCATGGCACTGATGTTATCCATATGTCATGGCCTTCTTAATCACCAGATATGAACCCAATCAAGCATTTATGGGATATTCTGGAACGACTCCCGAGACAGCGTTTTCCATGTGAGTTGATTGACTTTCTCCTGGAGGAATGATGCCGCATTCCAATTGCAGAATTCCAGACGCTGGTGGACTCTATGCTACAGCGCATAAAGGCTGTACTGGTTGCACGTTGTGGCCCAACATTCTATTTAGTGACTTTACATTGGTGTTTCCATTTTTTTTTTGTCCACTACCTGTATTTACACAGCGATATTGATGATCCTGACCCTTTATAGGCCGAGGCTAATGTGTGTGTTTATTGGGTCGCCGAAATAGGTGACGCTTATTGTCAGTAATTCTGTCTGTTTGTTTGGATGTTTGTTCTTTGTCATCAGCATAATTGGGAGCAAACGTCGGCCGATTTTGACCAAACTCGGGTGATAGGTACATCTTATGACCGAGTGCTTTGGAAATTGTGATGTTGCTCGGGAACCAAAGCGTCCTTCGCAACCAACCAAAAAACCTTCAAAATCGATACTGTTCACGCAAAATCAATTCCGAAAGCCATTATCCCACGTAGGGTTATGAAATTTGGCACTAATGATCTACAGGTGATGCTCTATCAAATATATTCCGTTTTTTGTGATATATGGAATACTTTACCCGCAGTGCCCCCTACAATTAGGGTATGCGTGAAAATTGAAGGCCCCCGAGCGACCAGGTGAGTACATCGATACGAATGAAACTTTGCAGATTCATGGTACTCAATGAGAACTACAACTTTGCCTCAGGACATATTGACCGATTTCGCTTAGGTCAGGGGTCAAAGGTCAATTGGTGCAAAAATCGATAATATGCAAGAGCTGGAGGTGCCTTCGCGCCAAATGCTACTCCTAGGGTTATGGTCGGATGGTCATGAAAATTCACACTAATCGTCTGGAATACATTGTGCACGAACGATCGAGTCGGATTTTCTATTTCGATCTTTGTTCACCCACAGCACCCCCTCAAACTTTGGGGATTTCAGATTTCAAACCACATTTTCAGTACTTTTCATTCAAATGGATACCGAGTAGTTATCAGTCGATGGAACTGGATGAGATTTGATATGCATAATCTTAAGGTGATTCCCTATCCGGTATATGACATCCATTTTGCTCTATATCTTATAGTTTCCATGCTCGGCGACCCATCCCTGCCTACTGGCGTGTGTATATATATATATATATATATATATATATATATATATATATATATATATATATATATATATGTATATATGTATATGTATATATGTATATATATATATGTATATATGTATATATATATGTATATATATATATATATATATATATATATATATGTATATATATATATGTATATATATATGTATATATATATGTGTGTGTGTGTGTGTGTGTGTGTGTGTGTGTGTGTGTGTGTGTGTGTGTGTGTGTGTGTGTGTGTATATATATATATATGTACGCACACACAGTCATGCACCACTTAACGATGGGGTTACGTTCTGAGAAATGTGTCTTTAAGCGGTCATCATTGTGCGAACATCATAGAGTGTACTTGCACAAACCTAGATGGTGTCGCCTTCTACACACCTTGGCTATATGGTATAGCCTATATATTGCTCCAAGGCTACAAACCTGCATAGCATGTTACTGTACTGAATACTGTAGGCAATTGTAACACAATGGTAAGTATTTGTGTATCTGAACATAGAAAAGGTACAGTAAAAATACGATAGAAAAGATTAAAAATGGTACACCTGAATAGGGCACTTATATTACCATGAATGGAGCTTGCAGGACTGCAAGTTGCTCTGGGTGAGTCGGTGAGTGAATGTGTGAAGGCCTAGGACATTATTGTACACTACTGTAGATTTTATAAACACTGTACACTTTGGCTACACTAAATTTAGAATTTTTTTTTCTTTTTTCTTGTAATAACCTGAACCCGAAAACACAAACACATTGTGCAGCTGTACAAAAATATTTCTTTCTTTATTTACTTTTTGTTTTTTAAACTTTTTTGTTAAAAACGAAGACAAACGCACACATTAGCCTCGGCCTATACAGGGCTGGGGTCATCAATATCACTGTCTGCCACCTCCACGAGGCCTATACAGGGTCAAGATCATCAATATCACTGTCTTCCACCTCCGCATCTTGTCCCACTGTCCCACATCGAAGATAGATGGAAAACGCTTTAGTTTTACCTTTGTGCTGTTCATGACTGGCATGTGTGTTGTTCGCGGCTGCTTACATCTCCTCTCGCATCAATTACAGAAAGGTGAATAAATAGCTTTTGGAATATATAAATAATCATTGCATCAATGTTATCATTTCCAAATGAAGAAACGAGAACCTGTCATTTGTGTGATATATTTTCAGAACAGTGCGAATGTTTTAACAATATAAAAAGCTTTACTAAAAATGAATTTGCGTTTAATTTCTACTGCAACAACAACGATTTATTCGTGGAATTCTTTAATGCAAAGGTAATTTATTTGCTGGAAGGTAAACGTGCAAAAAACGGGTCAAATAGGGTGAAAATAGGGGTGTTTTAGAATGTTAGGTCAACATTGGGTCAGTTTGAACGCTGATTTTCTTGAATCCCGATTTAGCGTGACCCCGCTTTTTCGTGATGACATTTTATGGACCAACGATCGTGTTATAACGGGGCCACACTGGAGTTGTTTCTTATCATTATCAAGTATTATGTACTGTACATAATTGTATGTGCTATACTGTACTTTTATACGACTGGCAGCGCTACGACAGCGACATCACTCGGCGATAGGAAGTTTTCAGCTCCATTATAATCACCGTCATATTGTTGCGGTCATACCAATATATGCGGTCCGTCGTTGACCGAAACGTCGTAATGCGGTGCATGACTGGGGAAAAAAAAATTATATCTATATATACTTACACATACATATACGAGGTCCGTCTAAAAAGTAACGGGACTGAGCCTGCTGTGTGCTCCACTTACACAACTTGAATGAACGGGTTGCGTCACGTCAAGACCAAAGACAGCAAGGATGTCGAAGGTCAAGGTGATGCTCATCGCATGTTTTTGATATCAAGGGCATCATCCACTTTGAGTTTCCACCACATAGTCAAACAGTGGATGGATACGTGTACAAGGAGATCATCCAGCGCCTCATGAGATTAGTCCGGGACAAGAGGAGGGATCTGTGGGAGAACAACGCCTGGGTGCTCCACCATGACAACGCCCCTGCTCACAGTGCCATGAGCATCCGACAGTTTCTGGCAGAGAGGAATGTGCCAACTCTGGAGAAACCCCCGTATTCACCAGACTTGGCTCCTTGTGATTTTTCCTATTCCCCAAGCTCAAGGGGGTGATCAAAGGGACCCGATTTCCTGATGTGGAGGCCATCAAAAGGGCTGTGATGACGGAGCTCCGGAGGATTCCAGAAGAAGCCTTCTGGGGATGCATTGAAGCGTGGAAGAAAAGGATGGAAAAGTGTGCAAGACTGGAGGGAAACTATTTTGACGGAGACGAGCTGTGATTTCAATATATTTTTTGGAATACAATTTCTGTGAAGTCAGTCCCATTACTTTTTAGACGGACCTCGTACATTTTCATATACATTTACATTTACATGTATATATGTATATATATATTGTGTCTAGATCAGTGACAAAAAATTTAAATTTAATCCATTTAAAATCTGGAAAGTCATTAAATCTGACATCAATTTTCCAGGCCAGTGAAGTTGTGGAATTTTACATTCAGTCATGGAAAATCGGAGAGAACGTAATTCTAATTTTACGAATGTACTAAAAAGAATTGATTGCTTTGGAACACTCATGAAAATGTGCTTTAGAGCAGTCGAAGTTTGTAAACCAACAATGGAAGCCACCTTGTGTTGGTATTTTCGTATTTCCTTATTAACATACGAAACTATTTCCTTCTGACTATGTGGTACAAAAGTCAGAAATTGATGATCCCAAATTGTCTAAATATAGTAATTAAATGTACTTTGTTCGAAGGCTTTCTTTGTCAGGTCAGGTATGGGAGCATGTGCCAGAACAGCGCGTCACTGCGTCCACTTTCCGCCGGTACTCCAGGGGCTTCCGTCTGGCCTTCCCCCAGGCAGATGCCAGGCCCATCCCCATCTCCTTGAGATGCTGGTCAACCTGCTGCAACCACGAGGCACTTGATCGGCCCATTGGCCTCCTCCACTCACGAGACTCCCTCGCTGAGAGAATCTGGTGAGCAGGAGCAGCGTCAGGAAAACGAGCCACATGTCCATATAGCCGCAACTGACGCTCACGGACCATGCAGGTCCGAGTCTCATCAAATCCGAGATTTCATGTGACATAAGTGTCTCTTTCTGCTGTGCTGTTTCATGCTCTCTGCAGATATCACAGGCTCCAATCTGCTCTTTGATCTCGCTCGACATGCCTGGCCGGTATAGACATTCTCGAGCACGGCGCAAGCATCCATCTGCACCAATGTGAGACTTATGAATTCGGGCTCGCATCTCAGCCCGGAGACAAGCTGGAATGATGATTCGATCTCCTTTGAAAAGGAGAGCATCTTGTACAGTGATTTCATCCCGCATGCTGAAGTAGGGCATCGCCACTATGGGGACATCTGCACGGTCCTCTGGCCAGCCCTGTAGGACAACCCGTTTTAAAGTCTGCAAGGCTTCATCCTCATCTGTCGCCGCTTGGATTGCTGCCAAACGCTCAGGTCGTATGGGGAGGAACTTTGCCATGTTGACTTGCTCGAATTCGCACTCGTCTCGGTCACTGCAGGGTAGGTATGCTCTAGACAGCATATCCGCAATGTGCATTTCTCTGCCTGGCCTATATCGGACTTCAATCTCGTACCGCTGCAATCTCATCAACATGCCCTGTAGATGACATGGCGCACTGGCCAGTGGCTTTTTGACGATAGTCTCTAATGGCTGATGATCACTGTGGACAACTCATCAAACAAATCTCATCCGAGTCTCTCAGCAACTGCTCGTTGGACACAAAATCTGACCAGCGATAGCCAAGGATTCTCCGAAGAGACCTGGTACCAAAGGAATTAAGTCTCCGTCTCAGATCCTTGGTCAGAGTCCAAGTTTCGCATCCATAGAGCAAGACTGAAAGCATCAAGGACCTGAAGACCCGGACTTTCGTCCTCCCGCACAGGTACCGGCAGCGCCACACCCCATGATCCAGTGAATCCATGACTCCTCAGGCCCGACCCAGACGTCTATTGACCTCTGACTCACAGCCAGCAGAGACATGAATATCACTGCCAAGGTAAGTGACTCTCTCCATGACCTCAACATCCTCACCACAAACAGACACAGACAGGACAGCAGCATCCAATATGTCATTGAAAGCCTGGATCTTAGTTTTGACCCAAGAAACCCGTAATCCCAGCGGCTCCGACTCCTCATTCAGCACCTTGAGGGCCCCCAAAAGGATATCTAAAGTCTCTGCAAAGATGACTGCATCATCTACGAAATCAAGGTCCGAGATCTTGAAAGTGCAATCGTAAAGTAGCTATTGATGGAGACACGTGTTTTACATGGATCGATCTGTGTTCCAAAAACAATTGACTGCACAAGTGGAAAAGTTTGTGCATGCTTTGAAGAAAATTTTATCATTTTTGCTAACAGTGAGGCAAAGAAATGAATTGTCTTCTGGTCATGATGCCTGTAAATGTAACTTCAGAGATGTGTTGCTTGGTGAGCCACGATATGCTCAGTGGACAGCGAGTATGTTCATGGTTATGTACACATGGTTATAATGTATCCGGTTCTGGGTTTGGAGCATTGGCAGGTCTCCTTGGGGGCTCCCTGCTGATGATCTCAAAGTTAAGTTTCTGGTCGTTATTGTAACGATATTGATCTTCAACTGTCATTGTCACGAGCGGCACGGCCGCCCAAGCCTTCTTGCATTGCGCATGCGCAGTTGGTGTTTTGTGTGTGTCATGGCTGCTTTTGGAATAAACGTGTTTCACGTCTGCTGAATCGGTGGTCATCGGCGTTATCTGTGAATGAATGATTACGGAAACGTGGTGGCAGCGAGGTAAGCACCAGAGCACGCCAACTGACGACTTGATCGGCGCCGACACGCACACACTGACGTGTATTTTGAGCTGTTTGTTGCGACATGTCCGTGGCCCGGGCATCGACAATGGGAGTGTCCCCACCGCCATTTTTAGACACCGTCAGTGCTCCACTGGAGGACTGGAAAAGCTGGAAGCAACAGTGGGAAAACTATGCGATTGTTGCAACGTTATTCAGTCAACCACCGGAATACAGGACGGCGATGTTTTTGCATTCCATTCGGCCCGTCCGCGCTCAAGATCTACAACGGCATGACCTTTGAACCGGAAACCGATGACCATGCCGCCGAGGATCCAAAAGATCTTGACACGCTCATCAGGAAATTTGACAATCACTTTACAGGTGAGGTCAATGAAACTTTTGAAAGATACCATTTTAACGGAAGAGACCAGAGACCTGATGAGAACATTTATGATTATGTGACTGCCCTGAGAACCTTGGCAAAGACGTGCAACTTTGGCGAGCTACATGACAGTCTTGTTCGAGATAGAATCGTGATAGGCATAATTGACCAGAGCATCAGAAAGCGACTTATTGAGCGAGACCTCTCACTGAAAAGTGCATATCCATTTGCAAGAGTATGGAGGCATCTCACAGCCGTCTCAAAGAGTTCGGAGCCACAGGTGCCGAGGCACAAACCATGCACCGGGTCCAGCAGCGAGACAAAGGAAAAGGCGACACACCAAAGCGTTCGTCCACAAGATTTACCAAACCCTCAGAACAAAGACAGCAGGACTGAATTTTGTGGCTACAAGCACATCAGAAGTAAGGAGAAGTGCCCAGCATGGGGAAAAACGTGCAAAAAATGCAATGGGGAAAATCACTTTGCAAAAAAGTGTCGGAGGGCGAACATCCACATGATACAGGATGGAGGCAGCTCATCTGGTGACTGTGAGTGGATTGACTGCATAACAATGCGAGAAATTGTTAGCACTGTGACTGATGGCACAGATGAGATATATGCTGATTGATGAAACACCAGTGAAGTTTCAGATAGATTGTGGTGCATTTGCAAACTTGCTACCAGCCAAGTACGCAAATGGATGCCAGCGTGACCCATGCAAGAAGACACTCCTTATGTGGAATAAAAGTGAGGTGAAGCCACTGGGCACCACAAGGCTGAAACTGCGCAATCCACAGAACAGAAAGAAATACTCTGTGCAATTCATCTATCTATAATTCCAGCAGTGTGTGTGTGTGTGTGTGTGTGTGTGTGTGTGTGTGTGTGTGTGTGTGTGTGTGTGTGTGTGTGTGTGTGTGTGTGTGTGTGTGTGTGTGTGTGTGTGTGTGTGTGTGTGTGTGTGTGTGTGTGTGTGTGTGTGTGTGTGTGTGTGTGTGTGTGTGTGTGTGTGTGTGTGCGCGCGTGCGACCGCTGTTTCTCGACAACCGCTGGTCCGATCTAATTGAAACTTGCCAGGTATATTGCTGGGGCCCTGTGAATGTGCCTTTTCAAGGTTTGATATTAATCGGACAAGTGCTTCCCAAGTTATGGCCATTTATTTACCAAACCAATGGCATGACACGTTGTTGCGTGGGCGTGGCCGATGGGGAAGGGAAGCACAGCCACGTTCCCCATTACAGGTTACAACGTAGGGCTTCCGGAGAGTGATGACTTCATGTATTCTAATAATTTCTCGATTTCTTATGCGCATTTATAGATAAACACAATGGCCCAAGTTATGATCGTTTTCATATTAGACGGTGTATAAATTTCGGGAACATAAGAGTGCTGGTATGCTCCGAACCAGGAAGTAAATTTTTTTCTCTTCTCTTCTCTTTTTGTTTTTCCTTGCCATGACATTGCGAAAAGGTAAAATACATTGGCGCTAATTGAATAATTGGGTAGTAAAAATAAATTGCGAATAATCGTAACTGCGAAAAATATCGAACTTCCGGGTCACGCACGTACGGGCACGTGAGAGCGAAGAAACGGCTTGTGTGGTTTATTTATTTATTTTTTATTATTAATATTATTATTATTATTTTTTTTTTTTTACGGGCATGTACTAGTTGTAGTGAAAGAGAACTTTGCCCCACTCCTGGGTGCAAAAGCAGTGCAACACATGGAACTGATCACTGTTAACAGTAGTGAATTCAAGAGAGTTGCAAGCGTGAGGGATAAGACTGACCCTACGGCCGAACTTCTCGAGGAGTACAAAGATGTCTTTGGCGATGGTCTGGGCAAACTACCAGGGAAGGCCCATCTTGAAACTGACCCAACAGTTCCGCCAGTCATCTTGCCACCGCGTCGGGTAACCATCGCACTGAAGGACAGATTGAAAGCAGAGCTGGACCGTCTGCAAGATCTTGGAGTGCTTACTCCTGTGGACCAGCCGACCGATTGGGTCAGCCAACTTGTCATCTGCACAAAGAAGTCGGGCAATTTGAGACTATGCATTGACCCGAGACCGTTGAATCGAGCTCTCAAACGTGAACATCACCCTCTCCCAATCGTAGAGGACATCTTGCCAGATTTACAAGGTGCCAAAGTATTTTCAAAGGCTGACTTGGCATCAGGCTACTGGCACGTCGAGCTTGATGAGGCATCAAGCCTGCTGATGACATTCCAGACGCCACATGGGCGATACAAGTCAAATCGTCTCCCTTTTGGAATAAAGAATGCATCGGAAATCTTTGAGAAACGCCTACAACAAGAGCTGCTGGGTCTGGGAGGCACGATAGTAATAGGAGATGACATTACAATCATTGGAAAAGGCGGCCTCCATTGAAGAAGCAAAAGTCGACCATGACAGCAATTTGCGTGCCTTTCTGCAGCGTTGCTAGGAGAAAGGCATTAGCCTTAACCAGAAGAAATGCGAGTGGCGCAAAAGTGAGGTGCCACTGATGGGCCATGTCATCAGCGCTGATGGCCTGAAGGCAGACCCTGACAAGATTGAGGCCGTCACCAAACTACAAGAACCGAAAGACGTCCATGAAGTCCAATGCCTGGTTGGATTTGTCAACTACCTGGCAAAGTTCATGCCCAGGCTATCCTACGTCCTCGAGCTGATTCGTTTGCTGACTCGGCAAGACATAGAGTGGCACTGGGACAGGCCACAAGCTAGTGCATTTGCTGAGATCAAGCGACTTGTGACGACGACACCTGTCTTGGCCTATTATGAGCCACAGAAAGAGCTTGTCGTGCAGTGCGATGCCAGTGAGAAAGGGCTAGGTGCAACGCTGCTCCAAGGAGGACGCCCACTCACTTTTGCCAGCAGAGCCCTGACGGACACCGACACGAGATATTCGCAAATCGAAAAGGAGCTCTTGGCCATTGTCTTCGCGATGGAACGTTTCGATCAGTATACACGGGGCCATCTCACAGTTGTCCACAGTGATCATAAGCCATTAGAGACTATCATCAAAAAGCCACTGGCCAGTGCGCCATGTCGACTACAGGGCATGTTGATGAGATTGCAGCGGTACGAGATTGAAGTCCGATATAGGCCAGGCAGAGAAATGCACATTGCGGATATGCTGTCTAGAGCATACCTACCCTGCAGTGACCGAGACGAGTGCGAATTCGAGCAAGTCAACATGGCAAAGTTCCTCCCCATACGACCTGAGCGTTTGGCAGCAATCCAAGCGGCGACAGATGAGGATGAAGCCTTGCAGACTTTAAAACGGGTTGTCCTACAGGGCTGGCCAGAGGACCGTGCAGATGTCCCCATAGTGGCGATGCCCTACTTCAGCATGCGGGATGAAATCACTGTACAAGATGCTCTCCTTTTCAAAGGAGATCGAATCATCATTCCAGCTTGTCTCCGGGCTGAGATGCGAGCCCGAATTCATAAGTCTCACATTGGTGCAGATGGATGCTTGCGCCGTGCTCGAGAATGTCTATACCGGCCAGGCATGTCGAGCGAGATCAAAGAGCAGATTAAAGCCTGTGATATCTGCAGAGAGCATGAAACAGCACAGCAGAAAGAGACACTTATGTCACATGAGTTAGCCAGCCAACCGTGGGGAAAGATCGCCAGCGATCTGTTCGCTCAAGATGGAAGAGACTATTTAATCACAGTCGATTATTTCAGCAATTTCTGGGAGGTGGACAGGTTACAACCGGACACAAAGGCAGACACTGTCATCAGAAAGCTCAAGGCTCACTTCGCTCGCTATGGAACTCCAGAGGTGGTTGTCAGTGACAATGGGCCTCAGTTTGAGTCAACTGAGTTTGCTGCTTTCGCCAAAGAATGGGACTTTGAGCATCGGCCCACCAGTCCTGGGAACAGCCAGGCCAACGGCAAGGTTGAGTCAGCTGTCAAGACAGCCAAGCGTCTCCTGAGACGTGCCAAGAAAGCTGGCAGCGACCCGTATTTGGCTATACTTGACCACCGCAACACGCCAACTGAAGGGATTGACAGCAGCCCTGCCCAGCGCATGATGAATAGAAGGACGCGCACCCTCCTCCCGATGGCAGGAACTCTGTTGCAGCCACGTACTGTTGACAGAGCAGCGGAAAAGTTGCGTCTGCATCGGCGACAGAAGAGGCAGGCCGCGTTCTACAACAGGTCGGCTCGTGACCTTCAGCCACTGGAGGAAGGTGATGTCAGGATGCAGCCATTCACCAAAGGGGAAGAGAAGTGGCAGAAAGCACTCATCTCCAAGCGGCTGGACGAGCGATCATATTTGGTGGATAACGGCAAACGCAACCGTGTCCACTTGCGCCGCACAAATGAAAAACCAACTCTCGGCGCAACCACAGCTAATGAAGATGCTGACCCTATCCAGGTCCCAGACTATGAGGACGATGATCAGTCACACCCAGAAACTGTTCCAAAGGGCAGACAAGGGCACGCTGATCACAGGGTCCCAAACAATTCTGGGAAAACCACCAGTGGCACAACGGGAAAAGCTCTGAAGTCCATACCAGTTAAGACAACTAGATCTGGACGAGTCATTAAGACTCCAGCCCGTTTCAAGGACTACACAGACACCATGGATGACGGGTGCTGAAGACCCAGTCAGGGAATGATGTGCTGGGAACCTCTCCTCCCCTGCAGAGCTCCTATCATAAACAATAATTCTCATGTAGACACTTGTGTTTTACTATTTAATTGTTCACGATGTGTGCCTATATTTTGCATGTTGTCAGTATCCAACTCATCAGTGAAGCACATCCGACTGTTCCAAGAGACTGTACGCACAGTGATCCCGCCAGAGACAGTTGAACAACAAAAGGGGAAGGATGTAACGATATTGATCTTCAACTGTCATTGTCACGAGTGGCACGGCCGCCCAAGCCTTCTTGCATTGCGCATGCGCAGCTGGTGTTATGTGTGCGTCATGGCCGCTTTTGGAATAAATGTGTTTCACGTCTGCTGAATCAGAATCGGTGGTCATCAGCGTTATCTGTGAATGAATGATTACGGAAAGTTATCTGTCCGGTTTTAACTGTTTCTTTTCTCACCTGCATGTTACTGTGTGTTCCTCATTCGGTTTTGTTTCCAAAATTGTGCTATTTTGTGAGAATTCGTCGAACTTGTCTTACTGGGTGCTTGAGGCCTATCCTTGAGGCTTGAGGCCTATCCTTGAGGCTTGAGGCCTACCCTTTGTTCCCCTCGGTGTACGATCGTGTTTATTTGTTTTTTCTCCCCATTATCTTCAACTTCTATCTTTCCCGCTTTCTTAACGTCCCCCAT
>NC_140963.1:72059119-72146619 GCF_056783735.1 Eptatretus burgeri | reverse complement strand
CTACCCCCTGCACCCAAAGCCTCTTCCCCAAAGTTTGTCGGTTGCCACCAACAAACCAGACATAATCTGCCGAACAGAAACTTTCCTCCCCCAAGACGTGTCTGACTCCCAAGTATATGGTGGAGGAGTTGCTCTCTTCATCAAAGACTCTATTCTTCACTCTCCATGCACTGCCCTCACTCCCCCACACCCCCAGGAATACCTCTGGCTACGGCTTCCCCTCAACTCCCACCTCATGTTTATATGTGTACTGTACCGTCCAACTTACAGTGATGACTCCATCTACACCTCACCACAAGAAAACATGGACCAACTTCTATCTTCTCATCCAAACTCTCTCTTCCTCATATGTGGCGACTTCAATTGTCATTATGCCAGTTGGCGAGGTGTGGGTACCTCTCTCACTTGTCATGGCACCTCAGCAAAAGCTTTCTGCGACTCATTGGGACTGACTCAATCAGTCAACTTCGCTACCCGGATCTTAACCAATGGTACTCCATCTCTTCTGGATCTGATATGGACAAATTTCCCTGACAATATCTGCTGCTCTTCCTCCGCTCCAATTGGTTCTTCTGACCACGTCCTTGTCAAAGTGGACATCTCTCTGGCTATTATCAGAGAACCACCTCACTGCCGTCGAGCCTGGCATTTCACTCAAGCTGACTGGCAGGGTCTCCAAGCAGCCCTCAAACTTATAGACTGGTCTCCTATCTCTACTTTCTCCAACATCAACTCATCCTGGGAATTTTTTCAAAGAAACTTGCTCTCCCTCATGCACAGATTTATCCCCTCTCGTCTTCAGTTGTCGTACCCTTCCTCCTGCCCTTGGTTCACTGAAGCTTGTGGTGAGGCAGTTGTCCTGAAACAACTTGCCTTTGCCTCATGGAAAGCAAACCCAACTGAGGGCAATCTCAGTTCCTTCCATAAACCTCGGAACAAGTGTGTATCTACCCTCAGGAGAGCCAGAAAACAACATCTTTCTCATCTCAAGTCTGAACTCTCAAACCTCTCTCCCTCCTCAAAATCCTGGTGGCGTCTAATCAAATCTGTTTCTGATGTATATTCCCCCTCCATCCCCTCCCTTACCTCAAATGGCAGCACCGCTGATACCGCACGTGAAAAAGCTGAATGCCTAAATTCGGTGTTTGCAGCTAAATCTTGTGTCCAACACCCATCACTTTCTCTACCCACCTTACCCAGTCGCACACAACTGTCTATGGACTCTGTGTCCTTTTCTTCTGACAAAGTGGAAAGTTTGCTGTCAAACCTTGACTCAGATTCTGCAACCGGTCCAGACGGCATCAGCCCACGTGTCCTCAAATCCTGCTCTTCTGCTCTTTCTCACCCTCTCTCTGTTCTATTCACCCTCTCATTTGCTCAAGGCCATCTGCCATCTGCTTGGAAATCAGCAAACATCACTGCCCTGCACAAAAAGGTGCAAAAACAGATCCCTGCAACTACAGACCAATCTGCCTTCTCCCAATCATCAGCAAGGTTATGGAATCCATCATCGCTTCAAACATCAAATCCTTCCTCTTCTCCAATGGCTTTATTTCTGATCGTCAATTTGGTTTCAGACCAGGTCATTCTACCCTGGATATGCTGCTTCTGCTCTCCCAACAATGGATGGAAGCCCTCAATGCCAGACAGGAAATCCGAGCTGTATCCCTGGATATATCACGTGCTTTTGAAACAGTCTGGCACCCTGCCCTGCTCACCAAACTCTCTTCCAATGGTATACAAGGACATCTCCACTCATGGCTCGCAGACTTCCTCTCCCGTCACAGCCAACGTGTGGCCCTAAATGGAGTTCTTTCATCCCCCCTTCCTGTCCAGGCTGGATTTCCTCAAGGTAGCATTCTGGGCCTTGTTCTTTTTCTGATTTTCATCAATGATCTCTCCGACTCTCTGGAAAATCCTCTATATCTCTTTGCTGATGACTCCACCCTCTGCCGTATCATCGGTCATCCCTCAGACCGGCAAGCAGCAGCAGCTTCTTCGCTCTCTGCTGATCTGGATAAAATCACAAACTGGTCCAACACGTGCAAGATGTCTTTCAATCCGGACAAATCTCACACTCTCACTATGTCTCTTCGAAAGGACCGTTTAGAACCCCCCCCCCATTCACTTTCTCAACAATCCTCTGAAAGAAGTCCTTTCCTTCAAACTCCTGGGTCTCACTATCTGCCATGACTCTTCCTGGGAAAGCCACATTTCAAACCTCGCCTCCAAAGCCAGTCGCCGACTGGGAATCCTCCGTCGTGCAAGGTCCTTCCTCGGCCCACCTGAGCTCCTGACCACTTACAAAGCTTTTGTCCGCAGCCTGATGGAGTACTGCTCTCCCCTCTGGGCTGGTGCTCCTGCCTCCCACCTTTCTCGGCTTCATGCTGTAGAAACAAAGGCATTTCAGATCATTGGCATCTCCCGCAATGAGGCTGAATCTTTGGGTCTCTCACTCAATCACTGCAGGTTGGTCGGTGGTCTTTCTGTCTTCTGCAGTCTCCTCTCCAGCCTTGCCCCCCCTGCTCTCTCGGCAATTTGTCCCCACCACATTTCAGCAGGGCCATTTCAAGTCCACCAACAACCCCCTTCTGGTAAAACTACCAAAATCACGAATCACTGCTCACCGTCACTCTTTCATTCCTCTTTTTTTCCTGTCTTTGGAATAAACTCCCTCACTCTATTCTTTCCCATTCTTCCCTCCAGGCTTTCAAAACAGCTGTTCACCACCACCTTTTATCATCCCCCATCCAAATCCTCGATCTTTTCTACCCCCGATAATCCACCCAAGCCCACCTCCTTCAAATTCCCTGCTTTCCTTCCTGAAAGTCCCTGTAATGTCCATCTTCTATTCCCCATGTTCCCCGTCCCATCCCTCTCCCTTCCACAGATCTCCAAATGTCTCTGTTCCCCACTATTTTGTCCTTCCCACTCCCTCCCCTCCTGTCTCATGCTACCCTTGATGTGCGTTGTGTGTTAGCTCTCATACGAGCCTCGACAAGGTATACAAAAAGAAAAATGTAAAATATGGTGTTGCACATGTTTTAATTTTGCTTTTAAAATGTCAATTATATCCATGTTGCTAAATAACTTGCTCTTTCATTTTGGGAAAAGCTTAGTTCTCTGTAAGATATGCTTGGGAGAGATCATGGGAAATCAGGCAATTATCATGGAATTTCAGATGGTCAAAATGGGAAGGACCCTGCCACAGTAATGATGTTCCCTTTTGATGATGAGATCAACGTTTTGTTTTGCTATGTATACAGTATTTGGCAAGCATAACAAGTATTAACTTTTTATGCAAAATGGCTGACAAAATCTTGATGTTTTTCTCAGGATATAATTTAATCAGTCAATAGCAAAACCAATCGCATTACTAACTTCAAGTTACAATTTGTTCACAGAAGCAAATGAAGAGTTGAGGAAAAGTGTACTGATTAAACATTATTCAAGTGATTTAAAAGAAAAAATGGTGGGGCCAGATATACCACAGGAGCTTGGAATTAAAGAACTGTAAGAACAGCATCTCAGTGGATATAGTAAAGCTCATTGGTGGAAATGAAAGTGTTCATGAGGTGGTGGTGGACAGCAGACTTTAAATACTGAAGAGAATAATTTGAGACCAGAGTCAGGAAGATAGTTCCACAGGCAATAAAAGAGGGGTCTGAAAGAATGGAGGCGAGCATCGAGTTTTGAATTTAGGAGGATAATGGAAAGGGTTTCTGGCAGAAGGTAAGCATTCTGGAGGGGCAGGGATAGGATAGAAAGGTGCAAGAGCAGGAAAAGCAAAATTGAGCTCATAAAATATATGCAAGGCCACCATCTGGCCTACAGTGTGCAAGGCGGATACCCTGAGACTTGTCTTCCCGATTACTGCTTTGGATTCCAAGCTAACCGGCTGGCATTATGCCCTGAATGGGTCTCCGGGGTTTTATAACCCCCTCCCAAAATAGGTATTTGCTCTTTTCTCCAAACTACACACGCGATTTCGATGAAACTTACCACAACCTTCACCCTTGATGTACCGATGTTTGTTCATGGCATTGAAAAAATTCAGGGTCTGTGGGGGGTTTGAGTGACTGTTGCTCCTGATACAGGTGAGCTTCAGGACAGATGGTCCTATTTTTTGATTAGTGCTCTCTTTTCAAGGGACATCCTGAGTGCTAAGTGAGGTATTACTGTACTGGACTATTTCACTTCCCTGTACAAATCAGCTTCCAGATCATACCATGTCTTCTCCACTACTCTTTGTTGCTTTCTTACTCTGCCCTTACAAGTGCAGCAACTCTACATCCGGTTGTCCTCCTCTCCCCAGCAAGGGAATTCTGTTGGTTCTGGGACTATCCCATTTTTCCCATTGACTTTAATGTTAACTCGGGGAAATACTATTTGACCCTGTCATTAGAATGGAGTAAAAATTTTCTCACAAACATCTCCTACGGTACCAACTTCTCCTTCTCCACCCCCACCTCTTCCGCTCATCCTGCACCAGTTTCTCCATATTAAATTGTTTCTGGGACCAAGCTCTTCCATGAGCCTCGGCTATGCATCAAAACAATTTTTTACCACCCCCCCACTTTTTATTTTACCCCTCACCTTTGACCACCCACCCTCCACCCTCTTTCTCTTACCTATTCATACCCCCACTTGAACAGAGATTCCTTCCCTTTATATGCCTACCTATAGATAAACTTTGGAAGAGTATATACAGCGAAACAAAATCCTGTTTACCCTCCCCCCTCCTTTGTGGTTTATGTCCTTTGTGAAAAATAACTCCTGCAGCACAATCCTTGGCACTTGCTTGTAGAGTTGACAATCCTGTCAAAAAAAAAAAAACTTCTTAAGCCATGTCAGTTGAGTGATGCTGTGGATTGCGGTGTATCAGCTGATACTGAATTAGGCAGTGGGTGGTCTGGTTTAAAATGTATATTTATTTTATTTTTTCAGTCTGCAACTGAGCCGGTTTGCCAAGTTAATGTTTATAGTTATCATCCCAGTTTCAACAGAAAGTTCTTGTTGAGAGATTCTGGGACATTACATTTTGTTTGGAAAACGTGTGCGTAAACCCGGAAGAGGTACTCGGTGTGCTTGCCTTCCCTCCCACCTCTAGCACATGGAGGTGGAAAAGTACTAGGACCATGCCAACATTCTTCTGGAAAGATCGATGTCCCTCCCCACTCTTAATTATATTTAAACTGTAGAAGTGAAGGTTTGGCAAACCCTCATCGACTCATCATATCTGCTGTGATGTTGCTTTACGAAGAAATTCCAACCCAGAGGTAAGTTGGCATGCTTGCCCTGGTCCTCCTGCAATACTGGTCTTTTTGTTATTGCACCTCAAATTGATTAACTATTATTTTTCCCTCCTAGCTTCTTTGACTCAGCGATAGAAGATTCCAGTCTCTCCAATGACATTTTATACGAGTTTTCAATTGAGGACGACTCGCTTTCGTGGGACGATTATGGATCTGAATCAAAACGTGATGTTCTTTCTACTGATGTATATTTCGAACTGAATCGAGTGAATTCGGCCATTCATCATTTTAAGGTGAAGTTTCTTTTATTTTTGAATGTAATGCTATAAAAACAACTCTGTTGTATGAAGATGAAGTAATGTATATCCTCATTTTCACAGGATGACCTTGCAGAATTCATGAACGAAATTGATGTTCTTCGTGAAACTCGGAGTGAGTTCATGGATTTAGTTGAGGACTTTTTGAATGACCTTGACGCAGAAACTGACATGTTTTCACCATTCGTGTCCGAGTTTTCAGTCCCACTCGAAGGACTGCCATCCGACAGGTGCGACCTATTTAATTTAATTTGTAATCTTCAAAACTATCATGTGGTGGGGGGCTATTAAATGATGAATATTAACATTGCCATTAATATTCATCATGGTTTTGGTAAGAATTCTGTCTGTAAAAGCAACTTGTGTGTGTATTTTCAGCTTGACAAACACATTCAAACAGGCATCAGTTTGCACTGTGGTTAAGGATTCCCTCTCCTGGGCCTATGATGGGTGAGTGATTTGTCTGCAAGTATATCTATGCGTAATTACTTGGTTGTACTGGTCGGTTTGCTTTTGCACCCAAAATTAATTAAACACTTTTCCTTCCTTGCTTTGACTCGGCGATGGAAGAAATGGTTCATCTCAACTTTATGGATTGCTGTAAAGAACTTCAGAATAACACATTCACCACCTATGACTCAATTGAGAGTTGGGGAAAGCGTCGACTTCGATATGTTGCTCAAGCAGTGATGTAAATGGTAAGAATTTTGTAAATTGTAAGAATGTAAATGGTAAGAATTCCAAGAGTTCTGTCATTTAATATACAATCCAACCAAGAAATATGTCACCTTACCCATTTATGTGCTCTATTCGCAGGAATAAGACGAGTTTGACACTTGACACTTGATACAACATTCAAACGTGAGGAAGTTTGTCCTGGGGCAACTGCTTCCCTTATGGTCAGAAACTCACTTGACTACATTCCAGTGTTTGAGAAAAGCAGTCAACCATTTGGCAACACACCTTCTTCGCTCACATCAACAAAGCTGTCTCCTCTCCAAACCTGTGAACTTGGCTCCCCCTGGAAGACACTCTATCAGCACACACTTCCATAATATTTGAAGTTGCTAATATGGTCAGAATTTATAAATGTAGATGCATGATATACATTTCTTTTAAAAAGTGAGTATATCTTTATAATTAACTAGCAGGGATACCCGTGCTCCGCACAGGAATCCCGTGGATGACGGCGGGTCTGAAGGAGTATATGTCTCAGTTAATTGTAAAATTGTAGAGGCTGCGACCATTATTTTTTTTTTTCATCACCACTATAATATTATATTTTCCCCACCATGTTTTATATGCAGAAGACTCGAGTTCAAAAATGTTAAGAATTATTGCCGCATCAGATAAAAACCATAATGCCTCAACAATGTGAGGCTGATTTCATGTCATCATTTGCGACTTAATTAATTCTCATTCTCAAGCAAATTCCGTTGGTCCCATGTCAATCGGCTGAACTTGAAAAATTAACGTTACGCAATCAGGTGATGATGTCATAATTCGGAAACCGGGAAGTCGGAAGTCATTGTCTTCAATTGACTGTAGCATTCTTTTTTCATTCTATTGCAAATGGCGTTGGCCCCATGTCAATCGGCTGAACTTGAAAAATTAATGTTACGCAATCAGGTGATGACGTCATAATTCGGAAACCGGGAAGTCAGAAGTCATTGTCTTCAATTGACTGTAGCATTATTTTTTCATTCTATTGCAAATGGCGTTGGCCCCATGTCAATCGGCTGAACTTGAAAATTTAACGTTACGAAATCGGGTGATGACGTCATAATTCGGAAACCGCAAGTCGGAAGTACAATTCTTTTACATCGGGACACTCCCGGGTACATGTTCTGTCAGCATGTGAAGTTTGGTGAGGATCAGTCCAGTACTTTTCGTGTGCATAGGTCACAGACAAACACACACAGACAGACACTTTCAAATATATATATATATATATATATATATATATATATATATATACATATATATACATATATATACATATATATACATATATATACATATATATATACATATATATATATATATATATATATATATATATATATATATATATATATATATATCGCGAGATGCCATTCGTAACTGGGAATACATTAAATTGCGGTGAAGTGATGGTAAGGACTTTTGTATTCCAGGCTTTGGGATGTGTGCAGTAATGTGGGTTAATTTTAATTTATCTCTTACTATAATTCATCGTCTGTCCATCTGTCTGTTCCCAGGAACCGCAAAAACGGCTGAACCGATCGCAACCATTTTTTGGGTGTGTAATCCTGGGACCCCTTGGAGTAAAATAGGCATAAATATAATACCATGACCCCTTGATGCCTCCCGTCGGGAGCGGGTGCTTCTAGTTTACTAAATTGGAAATAAATAACAAAACAAATTGGGGGAAAGTGTGCCCCCACCCTCATCCCACCCCTTCCACTACCTCACCCCTCTCCATGTGTGTGTGGGGAGGGGAAGAGGTAGGATGAGGGTGGGGGCTCATTGGAGGGGTGGGGAGATTTTACATTTTTGAGTACATCAAAATGGTTGTGTTATATCTTCAATGTTATAATCACTTAGTTTGTTTTGAAGTTTAAATGCACTGATAATGTCTTCTTTCTGAAGACCTGCTTTAAAACCTTGTGGGAGCAATTAATACTCAGATTGAAAACTTTACTTCGTGAAATTTATTCACTTCTCATAATCTAAAAAGGTTGGCGAAAGGAGCATCTTTAAGAGTAAATAAGTTTTTCCACATCCGTTTGAACCAACTATTAGACATCTTAATGAATTTGGTATATTTTTGTGGTTGTTAAATTTTATCTTACTTTGTCAGGCAGGAAAAAAAAATCATTCATTTAAATATATTTTGAAAATAAATCACCCAATTTTTTACAAGTTTTATTTGAAACTACAGTTGATCTGAAGTTCAGGTTTGATTTGTAAAAAATCCATTATTTTATTTACATAATATCTTGTGTTGATATTTTCTCTAAAATGACGTCGTGAATAATATATCATTAATCTGTGGAACATCAACCTAATTTTTTTCAATCTCTTTAATTTTTAGGAAAGGTGTATTATCACCCTCATACTTTATATTAATTTCTCTTATCAATCTTGTAATTTTGGGTGTCATTTTGAAATAATTATGATCCTTTATATATTTTTTGAGGTGAGTAATGAGAATACAATCACAGAATATACACTGTTTAATCCCATCCGTAAGCACATTGGACAACTCACAAATTGATTTTACTCAGCAGAGTCTCCTTCGAGTTCCTCAAAACATAAAGTTTCGGGATCTTGTATGTCATTTGGATTTAGCATGTTGTTCATTTATATAGTATGTTTTCTTTTAAAATAATTTCATCCTCTAATAAATCATATTTTCAAATCAGCTTATTTATATGCTTTACCATCCTCATCATCATTATGTATATCAGGGTATTCACTATTATCAGCATCTTCATCTATAAAACTACTTTCATAACTAACATTTGAAGAAAAGTTGTCAGTATCATCGCTGTCTTCTGGACCGAGTTCCTCACCAGCAAATTCATTAAAATCTTCAGATGTGAAATGGCTCATTCATTAAGGAAAAAACTTGTATTATAAATTCTGTATTAACACTTGTATCCATATGGTAAAGTATTAATTCCATTCTCCAATATTTTTTATATATATATATATATATATATATATATATATATATATATATATATATATATATATATATATATATAATCCTGGGACATATATGTATAATATATGTTCATATATATATATATAATCCTGGGACATATATGTATAATATATGTTCATATATATATATATATATATATATATATATATATATATATATATATATATATATATATATATAATCCTAGGACATATATGTATAATATATGTTCATATATATATATATATATATATATATATATATATATATATATATATATACATATATGTTTTTATATATACGTATATATATATATATATATATATATATATATATATATATATATATATATATATATACATATATGTTTTTATATATACGTATATATATATATAAACATTTATATTATATGATTTTTCTAGGACCTATTTATACATATTTTTATCTTTTAAAATAAAATTTTGGTGAAATCTCTTACTGATTTATATTTTATATTTTTGTGTTTAAAATTTTGTTCATATTTCAAAATGAATTCAAAAAGGCTACCAATAAATATTTGTTGGGTTTGTAGTTTATTGAAACACCTTTTCTTCCAACTTTCATCACCATCGAGAATGTTGATGAATAGTATGTTGGGGTTTGGTTCATGGGTTAAATATCTTTGTTGAGTTGAGACAAAGTGATAAACCTCCCTCAGTGTCCTGCTCTGAGCTCCTCCTGAACCACATATCATTTTAAAATTGCAGTAAATTATTTCCATTGTTTTTTTGACATCCATTAAATCTTTTGAAACCTCTCAGCCTGTGTGCTTTATTTACGGTTGTCTTGGCTATTCATTCGACGATACCTTTTTGATACTTTCCAGATTCTTTATGTTTCCCATTTAAATAACCAAGGTTGTGATTTTCTCCACCCTTTGGTTTGGTTTTTGCTTGGCTCTATACTTTTCCAGAGTTTTGAGGTTATTTATATAGAAGTAATTTTGCTTCAACTGATTTTTTAATGGATGAGATATCTGAAATACATCATTTTAAATATAAAGTAGAATAGCACATGGGAGAATTATGCATCGGAAGGATATAAAGGGAAGGAATCTCTGTTCAAATGGGGGTATAAATATGTAAGAGAAAGAGGGTGGAGGGTGGGTGGTCAGGGGTGATGGGGGGGGGGGGTTAAAAAATGAATTAAAAAAATTTGATGCATAGTCAAGGCTCATGGAAGAGTTTGGTCCCAGAAACTATTTAATGCAGGGAAGCTGGTGCAGGATGTGGGGGAGGAGAAGAAGTTTGTGCCGGAGGAGATCTGTTTGCGAGATAAAATTCACTCCTTTTTACTGACAGGGTCAAAGTTTTTCCTTGAGTTAACAGTAAAGTCAGTGGGGGAAATGGGATAGTTCCAGAACCAACAAAATTCCTCTACTTACCCCCCTTCCAAACCTTTGCCTCACCAATTGCCTTTGATACTTTCTTCATCCAGCACACCTGCTTTCATATTCCTTGATTTTTCTGCCCTTGCCTGATGTTCTTCGAGGCAACTCCCATAAACACTGGTGTACTTCCACAATTCCAAACCCTCAACTTCCCTGCTATGCTCTTTGCTCTTTGGCTTCACCTTCAACTTTTATGGAATTTTTTTTGTTGATTCCAAAGTAATCAGGAAATTAAAGATGATGTTCTTCACTTAGATTCGTAGTGGAATGTGATTTAGAAAGTAATGGCTTCGATCGTTGAGCCCATTTGACACGTTTAGTTTCTTTGCACATTCTCTCAAAATATGGGCATTTGTGCACTCGCATGGAGTTCACATCATTTGCTTACATGTTGCCCTTTACTTGTGCATTTATGGACTGTAGGAACCTCATTGCCTGTTCATGGAATCTTGGCATATTTTTAATTTATCTCAGTACAAAAGTTTTTCTGTCTAAGAAGAAGTAAATATAACCAAATTCTTCAGCTTTCAGTATAAATCGCGATCAGGTTCCCATCTCCTTCCTTGTTTGGAATGTCATCAACACGGAAAGTCAACTAACTCTTTGTTTCATTCCTATCCAATACATTTCTCAGCATCATTTTATTGGCTTTCCACCATACACCAATCTGATAGCACTGAGTGGGGATGAAGCCATTTTGTTGTCTTTCAAGAAATGGTTGCACTTAATTTTTCAGGATCTTCCTTCTATTAAAAAGGTAGGAAGATGAAAATAAAAATCACTTTTATTTAACTGTTCTTTGGACTTCCAAACCCCCAACCTTTCTTTATTTATTTATTTTTCTTGAGTGTAATCTTCTTTTCTCGTTACTCATGGAGCTCTTTGTTTTTTTTTCTCATACATATTTGAACCGAAGTTTATGATGATCTCTGACAAAGCTATTAATGCACTCATCTTTTTTTTAACAAATAGAAAATTAATTTCATATTTGGTCTTGGCATTCACAACCCTGAATCTGATGACACACCCCAGCTGACATCTGAAGTTTGTTGCTTTAAAAGATCACAAAGTACAAAAGTTATGTGCATTTATAATGGAAGCTGCTGACCAAGTTCTTGTTGAAATAACATGCATTTGGCTTGTACTCTGGTGATGAAAGGGTGCCATGAGACTCAAAGTTGAGCACGTGTTGGTGATGTAATTTCTCTGGTTCAATTTGTACCTATAACCCCTCATCCAGAAATTATAGCAGTGAAGGGAAAAACAATTAATTGTACTCAGAGTAATAGATATTTGTTGGCCAAATGTTTTTGTGAGATTTGACATGTTTTGGTGAGAACCCTGGTCATGACAATAAATACAATATATATCAAGTCGTTCTGTCTCATAATGAAATCCAGCTTCTGCTTGTCTTATCATTTCAGAAGCTTGTGGCCATGAGTGGGGCTGTTGAGCGATTTGTGAACAGCTTGTGGAGCCTGAAGGAACCATACCAGGCTCAGGATGCACCTGGAAAGGTGGACTGTACACAACATTCCAGCCTTATAAGCAGGCTTCCTGGCTTATCCACTGATGGCCTCATGCAGATGCCGACACGACACTTGGGCCTTGACCTGAATTCCACGTGAGCCATCTTGCTTCCTGCAGTCATTCAACCATTTAAAGATTTTTCTTAGAAACCAGCTGGATGCGATTCTCAGGATTGCTTTTTTTCAATTTATTGTTGGTGGATTCTATGGATTACTCATTTGTACCTTATTTTCTGCTCTATTTCATTGGCAGTGATGTGCAGGCATTAGATGGACGATGCAGCTACAGCGATGGCATTAAAGAACAATATTTTCTGCCCAGTATTTTCTTGTACGACGGGACTATAATGCCAGATCGAGTTGTTAAATGTGAAGAAAATGGCACTGGCACCTATTTCGCTGATGTACGGTGGTGTTTGTTTTTCAATATTGATTCTTTGTTGTCTGCACCTTGCCTTCCACTTCATCTTGTGTGACATGTAATGAAATCACAAACATGATGCATTGATTTAACAATACAATTCAATTACTTTCTGAGCTAAAGGTTTAAAAAATATATAATAATGATAGAACACAATTGACTGATTTGAGTTGTTTTATTGTGCTCTCTATTTTTGGTTGTGGCTTGATGCATTTCAAGTCTTTTAGTATTCAATATTCTTGAAACTGTTGTTGTTTGTTTTTGTATACATAGCTGAGGCTTGTGGAACAGCTAGTACACTGAACGGATCATTATGTAACATTGCAAAAGGAACAGCAGAGAGAGAGAGAGCGAGAGAGGGGTGAAACACCAACAGCAGAGTTTAAGGCCAAGTAGAGGGAGATTTGGACAAACAATGGGTGTGTGGAGGAATTGGGGGTGGGGGTGGGAGGGCTGGAAAGGACAAGATTGATGCAAAAAGAAAAGCTCACAGGAGGGAAAAACTGAGAATTTGGTGAGAATTGGGGTTAAAGTGGGTTGAAAATATCATGGTTTTGGATAGAGGATGATCTGAGATGGTGGTGAGCAGTTGTCTTTGAAGACCTGGAGGGAAGAATGATATTGAAGAGAATGTGGAAATTTGTTCCACAGGCAGGAAAATTTTTCAAAAATAATATTTTTACCTCCACCACCAAAGGTGAAGGAGGTTATGTTTTCACCCTTGTCTGTCTGTTTGTGTGCAGGATATCTCAAAAAGTTGTGGACGGATTCAGACGAAATTTGGTGGACAGGTTGGTTGTGTGACAAGGACGAATTGATTTGATTCTGGTGAAGATCTGCATCTGGATCTGAATACGGGAATTATTTAATTTTTTTAAGTGATTCTTCACCATTGAGAGATGGAGCCAAAAACGATATAGAACTGTTTAGCATGATATTTCAAAAATTTATTGGGTCCGAGATGTTCTCGTGGATCAGGCATGACATGGCAGAGGTATGCGCTCTACCGAGTGCCCTACAAGTTTTTCTGTTTTTTTTTCTCACGAGATGCGATAGAAATCTGTCATCTTGTGGAAAAAAAAATTTACATACGGTTTCTGGTGTTGAGGCCTTCATGTCTTGCATTGAATATTTTGAATACAGACTGACAATAAAGCAGTTACAATTTAGTAAAGTCATCATTATATTGGATACCCATCATGCAAATGTTTTGATCTTCCCTCCATATTAAATTTACCTTATTGTATGTTTCTCTGTTGGCTGTGTTGTTGATTTCCTGAAATTACCTTTATTTAGCCCATTCCTGACAAGATGAGGAATGTCTTTTGGTTGCAAAGATGTTTTTTTCAGATCTGTTAAAACTTAATGCCACCACCTCTATTGTAAAAATAAATAAATAGATTCCCTTTGCAGTTTGAATTTACACTCTTCTCCCAAAACTTGTGTAATGTGCCAGGTTTGAGTAACAGCATTCAGATTTTGTTTTCATCATGAATTAAAATGATTGCACTGCAGCTGTTGGAACCTTTGGTGGCCATGTGATTGTAACACCAATCTTCACATCATACACAAGTTGGTTTGAATGGAATAATGATCTCAAGTCGTATTGAAATTCCATTTGCAAAGCTTTCTTCAATTGGTCATAATAAATCACCCTTGTGGAATGTCTAGGCCCTGCTCAAGCCAGAGACTGACAAGATGTGTATTACAAAGCTACCCGAGAAGGAACACAAAAAGAAAAAAGAGACTTCAGGACAGAGTCCAAGGAAGGTTAGACGGAAACTCAAACCACCAACTAAGGTGTGAGACCTCGGTCTGCCCTGCCCTCCTACCTTTCCAGTCGAGATTGGTCAAGATAAAAACGATTTGACTAAGGAGTTGTGTTTTGCCACACTGTTTGCAGGAACGTATTGATGGTGTCTCAGCAGTTGCTGCAAAAGGCCCAAAGAATTTTGTGTGCACCATATGTCCTGCCGCCTTCCGTACCAATTATCATCTGCAGCGTCATGTTCTCATTCACACTGGTATACCATTTCGGTGAAAATATTTACTTTTATTTGTATGGTTATGCTGCAGTTGGTTAGATCGGGCTTTGAAATAATATTTTTATTATTATAATGACCTGGTGGGCAACCATTGGCTGTGATGACGTTACCAAGCCAAAGTTCCTGCTTTGGCCTGAGTTGCTTACCATTGCTCCAGAAAAAGGAAGCCATTCACATACAGAATTGCACATGAAAAATTTGAGAAATTGAAAGATATATTTGTTTCCAAATTATTTTGTGAGTGGGGGTGGAATTTTAAATATACGGATCATATGTCAAACTGTGCTGTTGTTAAAAAAAAAAAAAAAAATTATGCCTCTGCTGATGAAGTCGCCGGTGGCATTGTTTTTGGGTTATCCATACGTATGTCCATGCTAATTTTCTGTTTTCTCTTCAACCGCTTATCCCATTGACACCAATTTTTCACCATCAGTGCGACTACTCATGCAGAATATTTTAATGATAATTATGATGTCATAGGTCACGTGATGTGGCAGCCATGTTTGAAAAACCAAAAATCGTGGAGCTATGTAGCTCTGAAACTGCTCCATGGGAAAAAAAAAATTGAAACCGCACATATTAAGTACTCCCCATGGGAAACGAGTGTTTTTTTTGATGACATTATAGGTGGCTTTGTTGTGATGTCATAATTGCATATGTCGAACGCTTTATCTGATCAGTATGAAATTTTTTGAGGGTCATCTCGGGCTATATTGTATTTAATTGTATTTAATTAATTAATAACTAAATTAAATAATCGGCAGCCATATTGTATTTAACATTTTAAAAACCTTCAAAAATTTCCAAAATGGCTGACCAGATAGAGGAGAAAAATTTCAGGTATGATCGCCTATCCTCCTTCTGAACAGCTTGACAGATCCTGGGGAAACTACACCCACATTCCACAAGCCTTGGGGATACGAGGGTGTTCACAAATAATTAATTGGTAACATGGTCTGGCAACCATATTTGATTGAACGAAAATCAAAAATATATATATTTCTCTTGAATTGCTTCATCAATCGCCGTGAAACGTAATAATTATGATCGAGTAGTCATGGGAAATATAGGTTTTAAATTTCAACCTGATTGGATGCATGGTCTGGCAGCCAGAATTATTTGCTATTTTGAACCTGGGCTCAGGGATTTAAATCAAACTTGGTACATGTATAATGATGTAATAATGTGGGCAGAGGCATATCTTTGGATGTCGAAACATCGAAGAGTGCCCTTCCAGTTGTTTTTAAATGGCTATAATAAAATGTGTTTGGTGGTGAAGAGAAAATTTGTTCCATTGCTTTGGGTTTTTTCTTCATCAGACATTCATGTTAAGAAGTGTTCACTGATGTTTGAAGTTGTTTGTTCTTTCATTGCAGGGGAGAAACCTTTTCAATGCAGACAATGCAATATGCGGTTTATTCAAAAGTATCTCCTTCAGCGGCATGAGAGAATCCACAGCGGTACGGACACTAGAACAGTGTCAGGGACTATTCATGTTGTACCCAGCAAATGCACTGCCATTCTGAGTTTACGGCAGCTTAACATTATTCCCTTATCTGAGATCATCCTTTATCATTATTATTATTATTATTACTAATATTATTTTTCTGTTGAATGCTCAGCTTAAGCCTGGTGTTGGCTTAGTGGTTAGGGTGGCGGCTTGGGATCCCAGGATCCTGAGTTCAAGCCCCGCTGGCTGCTGAATTAACACCAGGGGGTTGACTCAGCCTGTCATCCATCTGAGGTCGGCGAAGTGAGTACCAGTGTACTGGTCCTGGTGTATGCCCCGGTTAGAATAGGTGTACCATATCCCTGTGTGTCGTAAGAGGCGACCAGGGTTGGCGTCAGGAAGGGCATCCGGCCATAAAAAAAAACATTGCCTCAAGAAAAAGCCTAACCCCTGCACAGCAGGGAAAAATGGCTGTAAAAACGGTCATGTTGAATGCTCAGCTTGTCAAATTATTTTTGCAGTGGCAGCTCTTTTGACCATAAGTTATTATTTTTTTAATTTATTCATTCAACAGTCGAGGATAAAGGAGGAGCAACGCAACAAAGAGCAGCAGGTTTAAAAGTATCAATTGATATGGGAGTTCAGGGGAGTGGGCAGTTGGGTGGTGGACATGCAAAAAGAGGAATAATAAAAACGAACAATGTCCCGGAGAGGAACAGAATGTGAAAGAATTGGCGTATGTTGAAGAGATTGTAGATATACAAGTGTGAACACATGAGGTAGTGAAGGAGAATGCATTTTCAAAACTGAGTGAGGATGACAAGACCGGCCCAGGCAGCCAATTGCACAAGTGGATAAATAAGTGCAGGTGGGCAACCAGGCTGAACTTTGGGATGGTGAGCAGTTGAGTGTTTGTGGACGTATGTGTGCAACTTGGGATGTAAGCTTGTATAAAATTAAGAGCTGATCAACTTGCCATTGGTGGGACAGAGACAGTCCTTGGGAATCCGCCTTGCGATTCCAGTTTTGCGGAAATACACTTTTCTGACTGCCTGAAGAGGATCAAGGTGGGAAGCAGGAGTATGAGCCTAGAGTGGGGTGGGAGGGAGACAATCCATGGAGCCACATATGAAAGGCTTGCGCACCAAGACCAGCTCTGTGCAGCTGAGGAATGCCTTTGCTATGGAAAACTCCCAGATGGCAACTGGCCTTTGTTGCTAGTTTGGTGACATGATCCTTGCATGGTAGTTATTGAGGTCCCAAGCATTGCACCTCTTCTCACAGAAGTGGATTGGATAGTTTGCCAATCCTTTTGGAGAGACGGTGTGAAAGTATGTGACTTGCCGGTATTGAACATAATGTTCCAGATGGCTCACTGGCAACTCTTCTTGTCCAAGGTCTGACGAAAGGGATTCTATAGCGGCCAGCCATTTGCAAGAGCGATGTCATTCTATACGAGGTGGCCAAAAGCAAAATGGCAGTTTGTTTTCAAGAGAACCAGACAGATTATTGATAATAGATCAAGAGTAATGCACGTCCAAAGATTGCCTTGTGGTATCCCAGCCTGAAGGGAAACATAATGGGAAATGACACCATCAAGGACCACTCATTGTTTGCATTCACATTGGAAATTAGACAGCCACTTGAGTTGGAACAGAGCAGTTCCATTGAAATAGTTTCAGTCATGTTCTTTGACTTGTATTCCCATTTGCCATTCAATGTCTCTGTCATCTTGAAACCAATGCAGCTTGGAGGAGAAAAACGAGTCGCTGGTGCATTGATGTAATATTTTGAGCTTTTGCCGAGATTACTAACTTTATGGAAACTGATTGTCATTGCTGTCATATGACAATTTTTCATTTCAGGAGAGAAACCATTTGCGTGCGGAGAGTGTGGAATGCGCTTCATACAAAAATACCACTTGGAAAGGCACAAGAGGACACACAGTGGAGAAAAACCTTACATTTGTGAATACTGTAATCAGGTAAAATATCTCTGCATATATTTTAAAAAAGAAGTCTGCAAGCATTGAATGATCTATGTATGTGTTTTTTTTTTAATGTCCATATTCTTGACTTTGACCTGCTTTCTTTGTGTATCTTTCAGTATTATTCCCGCACAGACCAGCTGGCCAAGCACAAGCGAATGTGCCATGAAGGTGCATTTGACACAAAAGTAGCAGAGGGTGAAACAGAGCTACATTCACTGCAGTATGCCAATGTACAGATGGTACCTTCTGACATTGGCATCCAAAAGAGCTGGCGGCGCAAGATAGGGCTGTCACAGCGCACTTCTCGTCCTCGTCCAAACAGCAACTCACAGATAAAGAAGGAAGTTTCATCAGTTGAATGTACAGTGGAAAACTGTGCTCTTGACAAATGGCAAAATGGTAATGCTGGCAGCGACGATTGCAAGGTTGCAGTGGATATGACCTCAGCTGAAGCAACGTGTCCTGTTGGGAGTGAGTTGTTGATACCTCAGCTACCGCTTAAGAGGTTCACTGAGGGTCAGATGCATAGTGCATCATCTGCGCTCAGGAGAAATGGAAATGTAATTGGAGGTAAAAGCAAGGGGACGGTGCATTTACCACAAGATTCAAAGGTCCATGGTGACACTTGTGAAACAAAATTGCCTCAGGTGCATGATAAGAGTGTCGAAGTCGAAGCGAGCAGAACAGCATGCAGTGATGCCATGCATTTCCTTAAGAAGCGGCGCTATCTGCAGGCAGCAACAGGAACAGTGTTAAATGGAGGACCGGAGACATGTACTATGCAGCATGTGTCGCCTGTACAAGCGACAAACCAATCCAGGACGCCTGTCCAAGAAACCGGCCTGACCTTAGACACTACAGCCACCTTTCCGGATGCTAAGTGCGATGTAGACAAGTCTGGGTCTGGCATCCCTGATGAGGTGCTGCAGACAATTCTCGATCACTGTTTCATTAAGGAAGATATTAATTTTGGGATTGTGGGTGCACACTTGGTTCCACAAGGGATGGGGCTTGAATTTCTTCCTTGTACAGAGCCTGTTGATGTCACCTCTCAATCCTCTTCTCCAGGGAAAGCAGCCACTCTGCACGAGTATTATAAATACTTGCAACAAGCTCTTGAGCGTAGTAGTAAGAACGATCATTTGTACCCGCCGTCGTCGTCATTGTTGTCAGCGTCACCACGTCCACCTTTACCTGCAGATTACACCCCCTTGCTGTTTCCAAGTTCTGATTCCCTCCAGTCAACACTTCCACATCCCTCTGCTGCTGACCTTGCGCTATACTGGGCTCCCACAAAGCCTCAGGGATTTTCATTTGGCTTCAAGCCTCCCACATTTTCTCTCCCCGACAGTACCCGGGAGATCAGCTCTTTAACTCAGGACACAATGGACATCAGCGGAGCAAGTAAGAAAGCAGATGAGGTTCAGTGCTGTGCTTTTGATGATCTTGAAGGGATGCTTCCCCATGCTTTCCCCTTGACTGGGATTGGGAACATGCATGCAGCTCAGCAACCATTTCCAGCCAAAGCAAAAACTCCCTGCAACATTCTACCTTATTGAGTGAGATTGCGTCGAGCACCGTTTAGGGTTAAAACTCAGATATGTAGAGGACGTTTTGCCTCAATCTGGCAGTATTTAAGATGTGGAGATTCGATGCAAAGGAGTGTTTTTTTTTTAATTATTATTAATATTATTATGAAATTCCATTATGCAAAATGTCACATGTAGAGGTATTTTAAGAGCAAGCAAAAGCCTGTGAACTTGCACACAAGATGGAAGGATATTTCATTCTTTGCGTGCACACACACACACACACACACACACACACACACACACACACACACACACACACACACACACACACACACACACACACACACACACACACACACACACTGTGCAGTATACCTTTTTAAAAGCTGGGGGAAAGTACTCTGGTTTTCCTTATTTTATTCTTATTGTAACTTTTTAAATAGTTGTTTACATTGGATTGGCCTGTAACTTTTGGTGCCGTTGAATTATTTGCTGGGAATAGCTGGCCATGTTGGCTTTCCCAACACGTGGAATATTCACAGGGTTTTGTTCTTTATGAAGGATGGCTGTTTACTGTTACTCATTTGCTCGAATTACGAGTTTACATCAACTGGCCCGTATTTTGAAAGTGTTTTATTGACTTTTATATTTTTTAATCTTGCAATGAATCATTTTTTTGTTCAACTGCCTCATTTAATTTTCTTTTAAACATAACTGCACGTTTTTGTTGCATACCAACGTGTAGTATGCTGGTGCCTTATTTAAATTATCAAAATACACTGACTTTGGATATCTTGTGTGCAAGCTGAAGTGGTAATTTAAACCGTTGTTCTTTATTTTTGAAACTTGCAGGTTGGAAATAGTTTTGAACGCTTTCCAAAGGGGTTGTGTGAACACTGAACTATGCATGAGGTCACTGGGTTAAACCCCAAATGATTGTTTTGAGGTAACTTGCATTAAATTGGAATTGAACTTTCTTGTTGTGTAGCACACGACTTTTTAAAAAATTTTCTGTTTTTAAGCAAAAATTGTTATTTTTATGCTTGTCTTGTACTTATCATGGTCTTCCACTGACAACTTTTGCAGCATTTGTATTTGTGTAACTTGACTCCATTCCTCAGAATTCCAAGGATTCCCCTCTTCCACTTGACAGTCAAGAACATTATGGTTTTGCCTCAGGGTTAACTTTCCTATCTTATGAAATGCATTCTACTTGATCATTGCAAATGTTTCGATTAAACACTTGGTGAGATTATAATTGGGGTTTTAATGACCACAAAAAGATGCACACACCAACGATCTAATAGATACTTTGCGTGTGTTCTGTGGTGAGACATCAGGCAGCGCTGCATGACCATTTAAATGTGTGGTGCCTTGTTTTCTATCTTTATTGATTGCTCTGTTCTTAATACACCTGCCATTGTGAACACCAAGTCTGGGTTTCTGCTGTTTGTGTAAACTCCCAAAATTTGTTTTGTGTGTGTGTGCTCCTAAAATTGTAAAATATATAGCCATCAATATTGGAGGCTGAATGTCAAACTGTTATGGTTTTTCGTTGTAAGATAAGGGACAACGCTTACAGTTCAGTCTACTCTTAAACAAACTATACAAAATTAGTTTGCTCAGTCGCATTATACAGTACTTGTTCTTTGTCTCCAAATTGCATATGATTTATTTGGTTGGAGGAGAGCTCAGTTGCTGGCATACTCACCTCCACGTCATTTCCTCATGGATTTGTTCTCATATGAGCTCAAATCAGAATAAAACGAGAGTTCAGAGAACACGATACCCCATGCAGTTACCTCAATTTTACTTCAATTAAAAAAAATAATTCAACGATTGTTTTTAAAAATCCGAAAGTTTAGTGCTTTTGAAGTAGTCCAGAAGCAGTCCCAAACAAGACCCTTATGCACCACCCCATTGAACATTTATTTGAATTGAAGTACTGCAAAATGGAGGTTTTTGGAAGTATTATGACATGATTTGTGCTCGACAGTCTTCAAGTGTATAATTCCATTTAAATAAAATAAAGATTGTAAAAGTTGTCTGAATTAATTCCAGTTTTACCTACTATTTACTGCATTGTCTATTACTATCACCTTATCCTAACACATTACATTCGTTATTCGTGCCTGTTTGTATCCTTTATGACGTCCATAAAAACAGTACATTGTCTGTTTGGAAAGATTTTCAATTTTGTTTGCTAGGTTAACAGTTTTATATAGTGTGTGTGTGTGTGTGTGTGTGTGTGTGTGTGTGTGTGTGTGTGTGTGTGTGTGTGTGTGTGTGTGTGTGTGTGTGTGTGTGTGTGTATGCATATTCTCACCGCTCTGTGCATGTGCAATCATTCAGAGACAAAGTACAGTAAAACGAAAGACTTGTCTTTCTATTTGTGTTCAAAAAGTTGTTTCTCAATCATAATCTGAGAAGACAGACAGACGGACATGAACCAATTCGTCAACGCTTCTTTTCGCTTTGCGTGCACGAGGTAACGAGTGCAGTGCTGGCACAGGCTTTACAAAGTGTATCTGTCAGCTGCAGAGTTGAAGCCAACTGCCCTGGATGCTTTGTTGTGGATATTGAGCCCACAGTATCTATTGAAAAGGGATTGGCATTGTGTGTTGGTCCTGGTTAAGTTCCCTGCCCAGAGTTGTGTCGACTTAAAAATTTAAATCGATAGATTTGGTTCATGGGTATGCTGCAGACATTATAGGACAAATTGCCTCTTCCTATGTTTGGTACTGTGCAGTCAGTCCTCACTTAACATTGTCGTTACTTTCTTGGAAAGTGCAACACTAACTGAAACGACTTTAAGCTAATTCGATTTCCCCATAAGAATTGATACAAATCGGTGGGGGGGGGGGGGGAGGGTTCGGTTCCAGGGAAAAATTTTATCGTCAGATAAGACATTATTTACATATAGAGTATAATTTTATTTTTTGGAGAACAGTATAACGTTTGAAACAATCTTAAACAAACAATTGATTATCATCTCTCGTTGCTTCAGATTTTCATTGGTTGACTCTTCTCCATGTGATTGCAGAAGTTGTGTTGCATCGGCTTCTTCTACCTCATCAAAACCCGCTTTATTGGGCAAGCCGAGGACAACTTTCTTTATAGCAGGGACACTTTAAATCCTTTCAAGTCATTGACACATTCAGACCACAAGTTTCTCCCGACACCTGAGTAACTTCAGCACAGGACCCATCGATGTTATCGAAGCACAGCTCGGTATATACAAGGCCTATACCTTATGTACTCTGGGTGGGCTTATACACAGGTATTTATGGGATGGTTTATACTGTAGCTTTATTAAAATGAGGAAAACCATTAGTTTTTGTACTAAATTAGAGGTAAAACGACTCAAATGGAATGGCAAAAGATTTTAAACGAGTATGTTCTCAAATTGATTAGCGACTTGATTACAAAACAATGTTAAGGGAAGACAATGTATTTACCAAATGTTTGAAAAATTCCTTCATATTTGTGTACATGTTAAACAATTTCAAAGGTCAAAGCATACAGTGCCTCCAGAAAGTCTACACCCCTTTCAAAATTTTCAACTTTTGTTGCCTTGTAGCCTGGAATTAAATGCAAAAAAAGCAAAGTTTTTCCACCTTCATTTACACATCTTAACCCACAACTTCCATGTAAAAAACAAATTCTACAAATTTCACAAAATTAATTGAAAATACAAAACTGGAATATCTTGGTGAGATGTGTCCACCCATCTGAGTTAATACCTGGGAGAAGCACCTTTGACAGCAATTACAGCTGTAATTCTGCTGGGATAGATCCCTACCAACTTTGCACACCTTGAATGGGCAATATTTTCCCATTCTTCTGTACAAAACTGTTCAAGCTCAGTCAAGTTGTGTGGGGAGCGTTGATGGACAGCAATCTTTAAGTCATGCCACAGATTTTCGATTGGATTTTGGTTAGGACGAAAAAAGTCCACTCAAAGACATTAATCTTTTTATTCCTTAACCACTCCCAGTGTCGCTTTGGGTCATTGACATGCTGAAAGGTGAAAAAATGCCTTGGTTTCCACAGCGTGAAGCTGATAAAGGTGAGAGGTGGGAACACCAACTCAGAGAGGAGAGCAGTACTCCATCAGGCTGCGGACGAACGGTTTACATGTGGTCAGGAACTCAGGTGTGCCAAGGAAGGAATTTGCACTAAGGAGGATTCCCAGTCAGCCGGCGACTGGCTTTGGGGGCCAGCTTGGAAATCTGGCTTTCCCAGGAAAGATAATGGCAGATAGAGAGACCCAAAAGCTTGAATGAAAGGATTTGTTCAAGAGTATTGTTGAGAAAGTTGATTGGGGGTCGTGGGGGGGGTTTCCAGATGGTCCTTTCAGAGAGACATAGAGTGAGATTTGTCAGGGTTGAAGGACATCTTCTACGTGTTGAACCAGCTTGTGAATTTATCCAGATCTGCAGAGAGTGAAGATGCTGCTGCTTGCCGATCTGAGGGATTACAGATGGTACAGAAGAGGGTGGAGTCATCAGCAAAGAGACAACAGGATTTTCCAGAGAGTCAGAGAGATCATTGATGAAAGACAGAAAAAGAACAGGGCCCAGAACACTGCCTTGAGGAACTCCAGCATGGACAGGAAGAGGGGATGAGAGAACTCTATTGAGGGCCACATGTTGGCTGTGACAGGAGAGGAAGTCTGCGAGCCATGAGTGGAGATGTCCTTGGATACCATTGGAAGAGAGTTTGGTGAGCAGGGCAGGGTGCCAGACTGGATCGAAGGCATGCAATATGTCTAGGTAGATGGATTTCCATCCATTGTTGGGAGAGCAGAATATCCAGGGTAGAGTGGCCTGGTCTGAATCCAAATTGATGATCCAAAGTCAAGCCATTGGAGAAGAGGAAGGATTTAATGTCTGAAGCAATGATTGGGAGAAGGCTGATTGGTCTGTAGTTGCAGGGATATGTTTTTGCAGCTTTTTATGCAGGGCAGTAATGTTTGATTTCCAAGCAGATGGTAGATGACCTTGAGCAAATGATAGGGTGAGTAGAACAGAGAGAGGGTGAGCAAGAGCCGCAGAGCAGGTTTTTAGGACACGTGGACTGATGCCGTCTGAACTGGTTGCAGAATCTGAGTCGAGGTTTAACAGCAAGCTCTCCACCTTGTCAGGAGAAAAGGACACAGAATCCAGGGACAGGTGGGTACAGAAAGCGATGGGTTTGGGACAAAAGATTTAGAAGCAAGCACGGAGTCTAGGCATTCAGCCTTTTTACGTGCACTGTCAGCTGTGTGGCCATTTGAGGTGAGGAAGGGGTTGGAGAGGGAACATTCACCAGAAACAGACTTAACCAGGTGCCACCAGGATTTGGAGGAGGGAGACAGGTTTGAGAGTTCAGACTTGACGTCGTGAAGGCGAAAACGTAAATTATTTTTAATGAATGATTATGATTTTCGTCCCTCTGCGTAATATGGAAATTAACAAACCAACATTTGGCGGTGTATAATTAGACCGATGCTGTGATCTTTAAAAACAAAACATGCCTGACCTCGTTTGAGGTGAAATCAAATTGTACATTTGTTTCCTCAAAATGGTAGCTTTATTTTATAATGGAAGACGTGGTGTTGAGTCTTCAAATGTATGGTACTGCATAAGGCCTGTATCAACATATTGACCGATGTGAAGCGAAAAATATTTGCCGCGATTTCTGGGCTGCTGGAGGGAAAAGCATGGCCAAGCTCAAAGGTGGTGCTTGTAACATTTCCTGAGACAAGGGAAGGCGTCGCCTGTAGACTAGACAGCGCTTATGATCCACCCACACACAGACACGAACAGCTCTATGCAGTGTTCAAGATATGATTTTTCTGAAACCGACTAACCAATCAATACTGAACTTTGCAGTTATGATCCATGACCCTTCCTGCATATATTTTATTTAACAATGACATCATCAGTCACATGGTTTGGCAGCTAAATTGGTTTCACAAAAAATACATGATTGAGTAGGGGACTACGTGTGTGAAGTTTCGTCTTGATCGGTTAAGGTTCGTTTTTCGATCCAATATGGCTGCCACACCATGTGACCGATGATGATGTCATTTTCACAGTGTATACAACAATCATGGTAGATGATATTTGCCAAATTTCACTTTTATTGGATAAGCAGTTCCAGAGAAAATGTTATGTAATATTTCATGGTAAATGGTAAATTCATGGTAAATCTAAGATGGCTGCCAAACCATGTGACCGGAGACGTCAGTTATCAAAATTTATTCAGCATGTTTAGCTGATCATTTGTGTGCAGTTTCACTTCAATCTCGAAAGCAGTTCTGGAGAAGAATAATTTTTCCTTGTTTTTTTGGAAAAAAAACAAAAAAAACAATTCCCAACAACATTAAGCGCGGCTTTACATGAGCTTGCTATCGCTTCCCAAGTCAGGCATTTCATATCAACCCGCTTATCAAGCCACTCGGCAAGCAGAGCAAGTGATCAAGGGAGGTGCTTGGCGAGCGGTTCGTGCCCACTTTTGTTAACAATATGGCCGCCGGACTCAGATTCAAAACGAGTGGTGGCGATTTCTTCAATTCTACTGTCACAGAAGAGGACGTTGAAATTTGCATGACATACTTTTATTGTTACTTTTACTTTTCATCCTAATTATCTATAATTCCAGCAATGTGTGTGTCTGTCTGTCTGTCTGCGACCGCCGTTTCTCGACAACCACCGGTCCGATCTTGTTGAAACTTGCCAAGAATATTGCCGGGGACCCACGGATGTGCCTTTTCAAGGTTTGATATTAATTGTATGAGCGGTTCCCAAGTTATGGCCATTTTATTGCCTTTTTCAGTGTTGGAAAGGTGTATATATCGCAGCTGAAGTGTCGTTCCACCTTATCATGCCATTTTTTCCCAAGGATATCGCAAAATAATGATAGCATATTAATAATAATCATAGCACAATAATTGGCAGTAATAAAAAGAATAACGTGATACAATGATCAATGTCTGTCAACCAATAACGACCTATATAATATTGTCTGTCAACCAATAATGACCAACGACCTGAAACCCCGTCACAGACGGATTCCGTTCATTCAACCACCCTCACCAGCTCACCCACACTCGAGGGACATGGACTGGACAGGGCTGCTTGCCCCGCCTACTCATCCCCCACCCCTGCCCCATCCCCCCCGCCTTCAATTTGCTTACCCCTGCCCAAAAATTTAATTACCCCGGCCCCGCCCCCGCCTCTTCACTCCCCGCCCCTGTCTCTTGATTCCCTGCCCCACTTGCCCCCGCCCCCTGCCCACCCTCACACTCAACCCCACCTAATTCACCCCAGCCCCTGCCCACTCACCCCGCCCCATTTCCCCCCGTCTCCCGCTTTCAATTTGCTTACCCCCGCCCCAAAAATTGCTTACCTTGCCCCCCGCCTCTTCACTCCCTGCCCCCGCCTCTTCACTCCTCCCCCCGCCTCTTCACTCCTCCCCCCCGCCTCTTCACTCCTTGCCCCCGTCTCAACGAAAAGTGTTTCTTCTGCTTCAGAGTTGAAGGTTGACTATTGCCACTATGTGTGATGCACTCTTTCAGGTACGAAGTTTCTTTCAGTCCAGGTCACAGTTCCGAGAAAAACGTGACGCCACCGCAAGGAGGAGCACAAAATTGGTCCTTCAGTATTAATATGTAGATAACGTCTGTCAACCAATGACAAGACACGGTGCTATGACGTCACCGGTTCGATCTGATTGAAACTTGTCAGGAATATTGCCGGGGACCCGCGGATGTGCCTTTTCAAGGTTTGATATTAATTCGACGAGCGGTTCCCAAGTTACAGCCATTTTATTGCTTTTTTTTCAGTGTTGGAAAGGTGTATATATCGCAGCTGAAGTGTCGTTCCACCTGCGGTCGTTCCCCGAAAAAAGCTGTTTTTTTTTCCCAAGGTTTGAATTAATTGTTGTGCTTGGTAGACATTTGTGAATACATTTTAGTCCATTTGCCAGAGAAGTAACATTGTTGTCCTCAAAAGTGTATGGTTTTATGGTGGTTTGTTGTTCACAGGCATGCATAGACAAAATTAAGCTTGGTTGCCCGGATGGCAACCATGGGGAAATCTGTTATTTTTGCGCAAATACAAGATGGCCGTCATCGACTGGGCTGAAAATATAACTTTTTAGGTAATGAACTTAAAATGACACATGAGACATCTTTTCCATATAATTTTGGCACGAGGAATCGATATTTAACCTTATTTTTTGTGATTAGAAGTAAATTTGAGGTCAATATTCGAGTTCCTGGCAATTGTTTGCCGTGTGAGGTACATTTTGAATGACAAGGTCACTATTCTGACAACTGGACGCTCACACACGACATTAATGCGAGTTACTAATTCATTGTTTTGTTTTTACAGATATGGCTGATTCAAGGTGCATTCTTCCCGTGTGTCATAGTGGAGGGGAATTGAAGAAATTCGCTGATCAAGGGATCAAGACATTGATCTCCTGTGCCAAAGCCCGTGGAGATGAAGAGCTACGCGCAAAACTACAGGACATTGTTGATGGTGGTGGTGACGCTGTTCGCATAGAATGTCACAAAGGATGCTACTGCACTTGCACATCAAAACAAAAAAATTGAGAGACCTCGTAAATCACAGAAAAGAAAAGCTGAAGATGATTGTGTTACAGTGACAACAAGATCTCGCACACAAGCAACAGGCAGTGGTGCGTTTGTTTACAAACGTGACTGCATTTTTTTGTGGCAAAGAATGTTTACATGTTGATGACAAACATCCAGAAAGATGGGATCGTGGTCGTCAGTGCATGACTAAAGAACGTTTTGACAAGGAAGGTAATCCCATCCCAACGATCAAAGATACCATCATTAATGCTGCTGAGCAACGTAATGATGAAGTAGCCAGAACGGTCAAGTTACATATTGGATATTTGGTTGATCTCCCTGTGGCTGAGTGCAAATACCATGTACGCTGTTATAACAGTTTCATGACAGTCCCTAATTATGCTGATTTGCCAACTGGTTTTGCAGAAGAAAGTGCCCTATAGAATGTCATAGAGCGCATGAATTGTGACGGGTCAAAGATGTGGAATAGCGTTGAACTGCATTCCCTGTACTGTGATCTTGGTGGCAAACTCACTCGACGTGATATGTTTGGCAAACTAACAGACTGCGTGAGTAAGGACGTTATGTTAGTTCGGGTAGATGGATGTGCTACCGTTGTTGGTTTCCGTGAGTCCATTGCTTACCATCTGCAAATGGTGAAAGTGGATGATGCAGATGAGAGGAGTATTGATTCTGTGGTAAGGCAGATCAAGAAGGAGGCACGCTCAGTCAAGTACAACAGTGCCAATTATGACCTCTCAGAATTTACACAAGCCAACACAATCAAGGCAACAAGCCCAACTTTACTGAGGTTGATTTCAGACTTTGTGTCTGGTGGTGAAATGACCAAGAAATCTCTAAGCCTGAGCCAGTCAATTCAAAGTCATGTTACAGGTACCAGAAATCAGACAACATTAGGACTGGCTGTCAAACTACTGCACCGCCATGGCAGTTCTGATCTTCTAAAGCTCCTTCATGAACATGGGTTCACAACGTCATATGATGAGGTCCTGAGATTCAGGAAATCCGCTGCTCATTTTCTCGGTGACATTGCTCAGCTTCTCAACCAATTTATGGGTTTGAGTAGAACTGTTGGCGTGATTTTTGCCTGGTTTGATAATCTTGATCTGCAAGTGTTCACGCCTAATGGTCGGCGCACTACTTATGTCCTCTCACATGAATTTCAGCAACCCCATCCTGCAGGCATTCTTGAGTATGGGCATGCTCACCCAGGGAAGAGCGACCTTATTATCCCACGGCTGTCGAAGAAAGCTGCCCAGTCTAGGACAAGCAGCAGCTCATCAGGGAGCCTTCATCTGCAGCACTACACTGGGCCATCCAAAGTGAACCCCCCGGCTGTGGATGCAACCTCTGGATTCTCCTACCAAGAAGTGTGTGCCCGGCAAGCTAGTTTAGCTGCTGCACAGGAAAAGGACATGAAGTGGCTAAACACAGTCAGCACACAGGTGAACGCCATGGAATGGGGTGGGTTCAACAACCAAGAAGCATTCACCAGTCATTCAGAAAAAAAGCCAGCAAGTACCTACATGTTCGGACCCCTTGTTGATGCCAAAGCTTCTCATCCAGACACTGTAGTGACTTCACTGGAGTATCTTCAGAAGTCATTGACTGATATGGGAATGACTTATGTCCACATCTCTGTGGATCTCTAGCTCAACATGGTGGCTTACCAAATCAAGTGGCATGACGTTGATCACTTCAAAAATGTGATTCTGAGGCCTGGGATAATGCACACTGTGCAGTCCTGTGGTTGCATTGGAAAACTCATGCGTGGGTCTGGTGTTGAGACTCTCATCAGTTCAGCATTCGGGGGCCTGGCAGGAATCATGAGTGGCAAGTCCTGGGTTCGATCAATGAGAGCCTTCCGGATGGTTTCGATTGCCCTTCTCATTTCCTTCCTTACCACCGGCCCCAAGACATCCAGGAGTTGTGCAGCTACCTTGAGACATGCAGACAGCACCCAACTGGGAAGCACTGGGTTGATAATTTCATCAAGCCTACTCTGCTTGTTCATCAACTTCTGCGTAGTGAGAGGGAGGCAGACTTCCTGCTGCAACAGCTAACACTTGAACGCATGCTTCCCTACTTCTTTGTTGCTGGTCACCATAACTATGCCCGTTACATCACCCATCACCTTCTGGAGATGCGCTATCTGCTGCCACCAGATGCCAAGTCAGAGCTCATATCGGGTGCTTTTGTGTGTCGTCACCAGGAAGGCATTTGGAATGGTGTGAGCTCTGATCAGTTCGGTGAACAAACTGCTATTAGAATTGGCAAGGGTGGCCTCAAGGGTATGACTCTTTCTCCAGAGATGGTAGCAGAGTGGATCAATTTCTTTCCTGTCACTGCCTCCATCTCAGATACAATGGAGCACATCTACCCTGACTCCTCAAACAAGGACAACGAAGACCAAGTGAGAGAAAAGGACACAAGAATCAGACTACGTCACAAAGAGGAGAGAACTTGATGCAGATGATAGGTGCCGGATTTTACTTGAATTGTCGAATGTGTCTCATCCTCTTGAGAATCACTCACCACATCTGTACAACATTGCCAATGGTCGAATTGCTCCCCGAGAAGCTGAAGTGAATGTTGAGGATTCCGTGGTTATGGGTCAGAAAATGGTTGCAGAGTTCCATGCATCCCTTCCAGGTGGATTCCATGCAACCATCTCGTGCCCCATCAAGACAATGGAGCATTTACAGAAAGGAGTTAAAATTGGGGACAAGATGACCTTTGATCTAGAAACCATCTTCCTCAGGCTGCTGACTATTGGACAGCAAAGACAAATGGAGCTAGGACCTATCTTCCAGTTTGAGCTCTGTGCAGTACCCCCCCCCCCCCCACTGATTGATGAATATGGGTGCTTAAGGAAAGGCAACAAAGCACCACTGGCACACAAACTCTGTGTTCAGGCACAACAGCCTCTGCAACCAGATGTTACCATTATTGATGCGAGCCAACTTCTCTATCATATTGTCTGGCCTTTCAGGGGAACTGTGTCAGTCTTAGTTGAGTCCATCAAGACAAGGCTGTCTACCATTGCTGGTCAGAAGATCTTGGTCTTTGACAAATATTATGATGTTTCTGCAAAGGACCATGAACGAGTGAGGCGTGCTGGCATTGGTTCCATCAACTATGACCTCACAATAAACACACCCCTGCCTAGTCGAGACGCCATCCTAAAAAAACAAGCAGAACAAGTTGCAGCTGTCCAAGGTTTTGAGTACCTATAACTTTGGTGAAGGAGTTACTGTGGAGAGCCGTAACCATGGTGCATTCAACCATGATGAAGCAGACATTACAATGATCTCACACCTGCTCATGGCTGCTGAATGTAATGCAAGAGTGATACGTATCCTCTCTGATGACACTGATGTTTTTGTATTGATGGTTTACTGGGTTTACCAGCACAACATCCAGGCCACAGTGCAGATGGAAAGGTGGGATGGAGCAATTTGGGATATCAACACCACCTGTGACCATCTTGGGCCCAAGTGTCTGCAGCTTTTGGGAATGCACTACATCATTGGCTCAGATACCACGTCATACCCATACGGCAAGGGCAAAGTGTCAGCCCTGAAGACACTGAGAGCTGGCAACTTCCCTGGTTTGTATTCCGCACTTGGCGAGCTGAACGCAAGCCATGAACAGCTCATGGAAGCAGGGCGGACATTCTTCTGTGCCCTGTATGGTCAGCCAGAAGGTACCACGATGAGTGAGATGAGGTACGAAATGTACACAAGGAAGTCTGGCAAGCCCCTCAAGCTCATGGCATTACCTCCAACTGAGATCAATCTCTTCCTACATATTTTGCATGCACATCTACAGACAGTACTTGCAAAATCAGCTGATCAGCAGGCCCCACCTGAACTTGACATTACAGAATATGGATGGGACATCTGAGATGGAATCCCAGTACCAGCAACTTCTGCTACTCCAGCAGCCCCTTTGGACCTCATGGATGTTGTGCGTTGTGGATGCAAAGCAGAAGGGAAGGCCTGCAGTACTGCAAGTTTCAGTTGTCACCATGCAAAGATCTCCTGCACGCTATACTGCACTTGTGGTTGCAGTGACACGTGCTTCAACCCACACAAGACTGTGGAGGACAGTGAAAGTGAAGTGGAAGAAGGGAGTGTCGAAGCAGAACTGGAAAGAGATGAGGATACGGAAGGGGACGAGTACAATGAATCGGAATGAACAATACGTAAGTTGTCTACTCGGCTCTATGTCCTCTGTTCCTAAGATGTCCAATATGATGACATGACAATGTGTATGCTTTCTGATAATTATCAACATACTGTTGTGAACCATTCATGACATCACTTTTGCATTGGTGTTGCATAATTTTCAGCAGAAAATAGTCATGGACATTTCATGTGAACCTCTATTTATTCCTGAACGTAAGAAATAACCCCAAAATTGAATTCCTCATGTCAAAATCATATGGAAAAGAGGTATTACACGGGATTATATGTTGACCGATTAAAAACTTAGCCCCATCGTCTGACCTGAAGCAGCCATCTTGAATTTATGCAAATTACAGGAGTTCCCCAAGGTCGCCACCCTGGCAACCAACCTGAATTTTATTAATGGACCCATGTTAGTCTAAAACAATCATAAAACCATACACTTTCCACATCAGCAAGGTTGACAATGGAACACATAATAACGGCAAATGGACTATTTACAGAGGGGCGAGAGAGGAAGGGGGGATAGAGAGATGGGGAGAGAGAGGGGAGGGAGAGATGGGGGCGAGAGAGGGGGCGAGAGAGAGGGGGCGTCACAATTGAGGAGGGGGCGAGAGAGGGGGATGGGAGAGGTGGGGGCGAGAGGAGGGGGGAGAGAGGAGGAGGGAGAGAGGAGGAGGGCGAGAGAGAGGGGCGTCACAATTCTTCTTCTTTTGATATGACATCACAATTGACGTTGGGGACCTGAGTACATTTCCCAAGTTATGGCCATTTATGATACGGTTGGTCCGATCTAGTTGAAACAATGCCCCAATCCAGTCGTCGTTTACGAGAGCGAAGGAACGAAGCTGCACATACTGGCACGCACCTACGGGCCTGCACTTGGGCATATATATATATATATATATATATATATATATATATGTATATATATATGTATATGTGTGTATATATGTATATGTGTGTGTATATATATATATATATATATATATATATATATATATATATATATATATATATATATATATATATATATATATATATATATAAATTCCAGCAGTGTGTGTGTGTGTGTGTGTGTGTGTGCGTGCGTGCGACCGCTGTTTCTCGACAACCTCTGGTCCGATCTAATCGAAACTTCCCATATATATTGCTGGGGACCTGAGGATGTGCCTTTTCAAGGTTTGATATTAATCGGACAAGTACTTCCCAAGTTATGGCCATTTATTTACCAACCAATGACAGGAACCGTTGCTGCGGCCATTTTTTATCAATCAATGACAGGAAGCGTTGCTGTGTAGCCGTGGTTGATGGGGAAGAGAAACTCAGCCGCGCTCGCCATTACGGGTTTCTTCTCTTCTCTTCTCTTCTCCTCTCTTCTCTTCTCTTCTCTTCTCTTCTCTTCTCTTCTCTTCTCTTCTCTTCTCTTCTCTTCTCTTCTCTTCTCTTCTCTTCTCTTCTCTTCTCTTCTCTTCTCTTCTCTTCTCTTCTCTTCTCTTCTCTTCTCTTCTCTTCTCTTCTCTTCTCTTCTCTTCTCTTCTCTTCTCTTCTCTTCTCTTCTCTTCTCTTCTCTTCTCTTCTCTTCTCTTCTCTTCTCTTCTCTTCTCTTCTCTTCTCTTCGTGTTTTTCCTTGCGAAAAGGCAAAATATGTTGGCGCTAATTGAATAATTGGCCATTAAAAGCCCCCGTATTCTTGCCCTGGACGAGGAAACAAAGAAACGCCGTTTCCTCAGCGATGTTGTTTATGAAGGTGTGTACAATGTACATGGAGACGATTTTTTTAATTATTTATTTATTGAAGAAAAATTGTTCCAAAAATAATTTATCAAAAAAAGTGCAAAACTTTTTTTTGTTTCCAATTGTCAAAACGCTGTGGCCTTTGGAAGTGTTAAGGAATTCAGCTCCACTCAACATGCTTGCCAACGAAATACATCTCAATTTGGTGGTAAAAACGATTCACAACGACGGGTTTCCTTACTCATTGCTCTGCAGTCTGTATTCAACCCCTTCATTTGTCATCTCATTGACTTCATTTCATCTATCTATAATTCCAGCAATCTGTGTGTGTGTGTGTCTCTGTGTGTGTGTGTGTCTCTGTGTGTGTGTCTGTGTGTCTGCGTTTCTGTGTGTCTGTGACCGCTGTTTCCCGACAATCACTGGTCCGATCCAATTGAAACTTGCCAGCTATATTGCTGGGGACCTGAGGATGTGCTTTTTCAAGATTTGATATTAATCGGACAAGTGATTCCCAAGTTATAGCCATTTATTTGCCAACCAATGACAGGACACGTGGCTGCGTAGGCGTGGCCGATGCGCCATTTAGTTACCAATCACAGGACACGTGGCTGCGTAGGCGTGGCCAATGCGCCATTTCGTTACCAATCACAGGACACGTGGCTGCGTAGGCGTGGCCAATGCGCCATTTAGTTACCAATCACAGGACACGTGGCTGCGTAGGCGTGGCCAATGCGCCATTTAGTTACCAATCACAGGACACGTGGCTGCGTAGGCGTGGCCAATGCGCCATTTAGTTTCCAATCACAGGACACGTGGCTGCGTAGGCCGGTGCACGGCCGGCCGATGATGACGTCACGTGCCATGCTGGTTACGATGGGGATCGATCGGTGCCTTAGTTACCGTGGGGTAGGAGTGCCAATGGTAAATGGCAGCGAATGTCATGGCAAGCAAAGACAGGGAGGTAAACTTGATTTTAATTAACTCTGTGTGTAAGTATCACAGCAGTTGTTACTTCAATGCAAGCAATAATTCATGGAATGATGTGAACATTCCGTACGGACACGCACTACTTTTGGATAGTGATGACTTACTGTATTCTAATAATTTCTCGATTTATTATCTGCATTTATAGATAAACACAATGCCCCATTCCAGTCGTCGTTTATGAGAGCGAAGGAATGGCCTGTGTGGTTGTTTGAAAGTTTGGTTTTTTTGCATGTACGGCCACGCACATATGGGCACGTGAGAGCGAAGGAACGGCCTGTGTGGTTGTTGTTTCTGGCACGCGGTTTGAAAGTTTTTTTTAATTTTTTTTTGTTTGTACGGCCACGCACGGACGGCCATGCACGTACGGACACGCACGTACGGCCACGCACGTACGGGCACGTGAAAGCAATGGAACGGCTTGAGTGGTTGTTTCTGGCACGCGGTTTGAGTTTTTTTGCGGGGGGGGGGGGTGGAGGGTTTGCACGTACGGCCACGCATCTACGGGCATGTACTAGTATCTATAATTCCAGGTGTGTGTGTGTGTGTGTGTGTGTGTGTGTGTGTGTGTGTGTGTGTGTGTGTGTGTGTGTGTGTGTGTGTGTGTGTGTGTGTGTGTGTGTGACACCACTCTTTCTCGATAACCACTGGTCCTATCTAATTGAAACTTGCCAGGTATATTGCTGGGGACCTGAGGATGTGCCTTTTCAAGGTTTGATATTAATCGGACAAGTGCTTCCCAAGTTATGGCCATTTATTTACCAAACCAATGACAAGACACGTTGTTGCGTGGGCGTGGGCAATGGGGAAGGGAAGCTCAGCCGCGTTCCCCATTATGGGTTACAACGTACAGGCTTCCGGATAGTGATGACTTCGTGTATTCTCATAATTTCTCGATTTCTTATGCGCATTTATAGATAAACACAATGGCCCAAGTTATGATCGTTTTCATATTAGACGGTGTATAAATTTCGGTAACATCAGAGTGCTGGTATGCTCCGAACCAGGAAGTACATTTTTCTCTCTCTTCTCTTCTCTTTTTGTTTTTCCTTTACACGACATTGCGAAAAGGTAAAATACGTTGGCACTTATTGAATAATTGGGAATTAAAACTAAATTGCGAATAATCGTAACTGCGAATAATATGCGAACTTCCGGGCCACGCATGTGCGGGAACACGAGAGCGAAGAAACGGCCTGTGTGTTTGTTGTTTGTTGCTCGTGGTGAGAATATTTTTTTTTAATTTATTTTTATTTTTTATGGGCACGTACTAGTCTATCTATAATTCCAGCAGTGTGTGTGTGTGTGTGTGTCTGTGTCTGTGTCTGTGTCTGTGTCTGTGTCTGTGTCTGTGTCTGTGTCTGTGTCTGTGTCTGTGTCTGTGTCTGTGTCTGTGTGACTGCTGTTTCTCGACAACCGCTGGTCCGATCTAATTGAAACTTGCCAGGTATATTGTTGGGGACCTGAGGATGTGTCTTTTCAAGGTTTGATATTAATCGGACAAGTGCTTCCCAAGTTATGGCCATTTATTTACCAAACCAATGACAAGACACGTTGCGTGGGCGTGGCCGATGGGGAAGGGAAGCTCAGCCGCGTTCCCCATTACGAGTTACAACGTACGGGCTTCCGGAGAGTGATGAGTTCGTGTATTCTAATAATTTCTCGATGATTTCTTATGCGCATTTATAGATAAACACAATGCCGCAAGTTATGATCGTTTTCATACGAGACTGTGCATAAATATCGGTAACATCAGAGTGCTGGTATGCTCCGAACCAGGAAGTAATTTTTTTTTCTCTCTTCTCTTCTCTTTTTGTTTTTCCTTACGATGACATTGCGGAAAGGCAAAATACGTTGGCGCTAATTGAATAATTGGCCATGAAAACCTAAATTGCGAATCATCGTAACTGAGAATAATATGCGAATTTCCGCATCACGCACATACGGGCATGCGAGAGCGAAGAAACGGCCTGTGTGGTTGTTGTTTGTTGCTTGCGGTTTGAATGTTTATTTAAAAAAAAAATTTATGGGCACGTACTAGTATCTATAATTCCAGCAATTTCTGTATGTGTGTCTGTCTGTCTGTGACCACCATTTCTTGACAACCAACAGTCCAATCTGATTGAAACTTGCCAGGAATATTGCTGGGGCCCTGCGGATGTGCCTTTTCAAGGTTTGATATCAATTGGACGAGTGGTTCCAAAGTTACGGCCATTTATCTGTCAACCAATGACAAGACATGGTGCTATGACGTCACGAATTACGTCACAAATAGTTTTTTTTTTTTTGCATGATTGACGTCACATTTCTTCTTCTTCTTCGATTGGTATGATGTCACAATCTACGCTGGGGACCTGAGTATGTGCCTTTTCAAGGTTTGATATCGTTCTTCATCCATTTCAGCTGTTTCCCAAGGGTTTGAAAGCTGTTTTTTCCCAAGGTTTGAATTAATTGTTCAAATTATTAATTATTCCCAAGGTTTGAATTTTCCCAAGGGAAAGAGTTGTTCCCCAAGGGTTTGAAAGCTGTTTTTTCCCAAGGTTTGAATAAATTGTTGTGCTTGGTAGACATTTGTGAATACATTTAGAGAGGGGGGGAGAGAGGGGCGAGAGGGGTGAGAGAGAGGGGCGTCACAATTGGAGGGAGGAGGGAGGAGAGAGGAGGGGCGAGACTAGGGGGGAAGAGAGGGAGGGTGAGAGAGGGGGCGTCAATTCTTCTTCTTCTTCGTTTGATATGACGTCACAATTGACGCTGGGGACCTGAGTGTTTCCCAGGTGTTTCCCAAGTTATGGCCATTTATGACACGGTTGGTCCGATCTAATTGAAACAATTCCCCAATCCAGTCGTCGTTTACGAGAGCGAAGGAACGAAGCTGCACATACTGGCACGCACCTACGGGCCCGCACTGGTTCTTTAAAATCCACAAACATGCAAAACCCCTCCCCTCTACAAAATACATTGTGGAACACCCAAAGATAAGCTTGGCGAAGTGTTCCTCCCCAGGTGACAGCTGGGGTAGGGGGTGCCATGGGGAGAGTTTAAATTCCAGTACGATGATATATCGATGGTTTTAGTTACAAGTGATATTTAATATTATTATTTACTTGATCATGAAGACAGTAACTCAGAACTAAAACCATTGTTATAACATTGTACACGGAACCAAACAAACACATGCCGGAACACAGCATCACATTACAGGGCGGGAGGTGGTGGAAGTGATGGTTAATGGGAGGAGGAGTTCAGAGGAGGCAAGGCTGATGATGTGGTTGGTATGGGTTTGTCGGTGGATGAAGCAGATGTTAATGGTTGAAGTAGCTGCTGAGGGTAGACTATTAACAGTTTTTTAAATTTCTCCTCAAGAGTCCTCATATAAAGCACGATAGCACGATCACAGAAATGCTTTTTTTGTCTTCAGCTTTATCCACCAATTACAAGCAATCTTTCATGTGTTACCAGGGCATTGTGCATTGTAGGGAAGGCCATGATTCGTTTTTTGCGTTGACGTCAGTTTGAACTCATTTCATACACTATAAACGTCTCGGCCACCATGGTAGCTCGACACGCTTTATGGGTTAACACTTTAATTCTGAAAAGTGAATTGTTGTACTGTATTGGCAGGCCTTTTAAAAAGTTACTCTCCTACATTAAATAGTTAATGGGCAGGAAAAACATCGCCACAGAAATGACATTGTGCAATCACCGGGCGTTCCTTGACACTGGATTTTCTGTTCCCTTTTTGAAAATTCTACCTGGTGATGTTTTCTCTGTAGTTGAAGATGTGTTTTTGTTCTACTAGCAGAGCATCGCCCTACGGGCGATCGTGTTCCCAACATGCAACATGTTCTTCTGACACATATCTTTATTTGGGTGATGTATAGACAAGTGACAGCTCCGCATAGGAAAAATAAATAACCTGGGTTACACACATGAAGCAAAAACATACCTACTGCTTTTAATTAACGAGTCGGCCCGTTGGTTCGATGGGCCAAATTTTCATTGGTCTTCACAGCCTTGTTGCATAACCACTTGCTTCACTGCTTGAGCATTAGCTTCTTTCACCAAGCCCAGATGTGCTTGGGGCCAATGTGGGGGATTATATATTGTTATGTTTGTGGGGTAGGTGGGGGAATTTCATACGAGAGAGGATTGTAGAGTGTTGTTTGGTCCGTGGACGTGTAGGAGACATCGCAATGTAAATTAAGTAGGGAGACTGTGAGCTTAAGTGTTACTTGTCACCACATGGGGGAGTGGTGCTGTGTTAATTAGATCGGAATTAAGACCAATTTTCCCCCTGTGACTTTTCCCTATGTTTTTGTCTTACAGACCAGCAATGAAAGAATTACATTTGGCATTTGGCAATTACATTTGGGACAAGTGAGCCAAACGTGTTGAACACCACCTCACGAAGTACCTCACGTGCGTTTCTCTCTCAGAGAGTGGCTCGGCACCATTTTGGGGCGTGTCTTCCCGCGCAGTGGCGAAGCAGTTTGTTGACTTTCAAGCTTCTGAAACTCACTCCTGGACCCGAAACTAAGTGCCGAAATAAAGGAGGGATTATTTTTCTTTATTTTATGATGTTCCCCTTGTCTGTGTTTACGTCTGTGTGGGGGCGCTTCAAAATTAGACTTTGGTTTCCTCACGTCTTGATTTGTTCCATTATAACTTGATTTTCTGTTTAATAAATCATTATTTATTGAAGTTGCTGGTGCCTGTGTATCTGTAGTGGGTTCGAGTACAACCTGTGTGCCTCCGTCCATCTGCCGCCCATGCCCTCCTGCGCACGCCGTAATCTCTGAGGATCATGTACCCACGTCCAAGGAAAACTGCTCTACTCGGCGATCCAGCCTGGTCAGTGTTAACCTGCCCGTCCACCACAATTGGGTCGGGGAGGATTAACCTAACTGCCAGGACCGCGACAATATGTTCGTTATTATTATTGCCATATGATACTACTATTCTTATTATCGTTGTAAATATTATCGGTGTTAATTAATCTATGCTTTGTTGCAATGCTATTGTTTTTGTGATTTATTTTGTAATTACAATGAATGCCATGTCGTGGTAGGTCATATTAAGCTGCTTTATATAGTGTTGCGAATCTGAAAACCATTAATTATTTATCGCACTCATCATTCAGGTCCTTTAGCTTGGTTATCTCGGTAAGTGCATGTTCTATAGATAGCTCAACTTCCATTGTTTAATGGGTAAAAATCGATTAAATGCGCTGTGATTCATTTTAATAGTTTATTTTCGATCAGAACACAAAGAAGAACGACCTTCCCCCTCCTCTGCAAATAGGAAGAAGAACTCTCCCATCCTGTGATGCAAAGACGTAAACAACTCCCTTCCACCCGCGGTTGTGCGGGGGATGGAGCACGAGGGCTCAGTCACGCCGGGGGCGGGGGAGGGGGCCGATAGGGATAAGAAAGGGACCCTCTGCTTGGCTCGAGTTGGTTCTTGTTGGAGGGTTGTTCATCGGCAGAGGGGGTTGTGGGTGGTTGGTTGTTATGAGTTCATCGAGAGTTGTTCAAGAGAGAGTTCGGGCTGGTTGTTGGTGATTCATCGGAGGAGTTGGTTCGAGGTTGTTGTTCTGCTGGTGCTTCTTCGAGTTGGCTGTGCAGTCGGTGGTTCAAAGGGTCGTGCTGGTTCTGAGTTGTTCTGGTTCGGCCTTTGTTCTGCTTCGTGGCCTCATCTTTGTTCAGCTGGCTCTACTTGGAAAGCGACGCATCTTCGGGAAGGCTCAGTGTTTCGTCTCACCAGCACGTGGTCCGGAGCGCGAGGGGATCCGCTGGAGCTCGGGAAGGATCGCGGCCCACGGCGATTGGATCCAGCTTGCCCTCGCTGGAGCCCGGGTCCGAACAGCTTGAAGACCACACGAGGTGGAGAGGTTCGAGATAGGTTCTGGGTTTCAGCTCCAAGCTGAAAGCTGTCCCTCCAAGCTGAAGTCCTTATTAAAGGCATCAGCCACCATTTCTTGGGTGTGCGCGTATGTGTGTCCATGGGCCCGTCTAACAAGTAGAGAACTGTTAAGTGCTTTGTGTGCTGTATATGATTGCATTACATTTCGTAGTCGGTTTAACCCTGCCTCTTGAGTGCTTCCTTAGTTCCCCATTATTACTGTATAAATAAATCCCAATTGTTAAATGTTTTTTAGCTCGTCGTGTCCATTACTTTCATTGACTGAGCATGACGTGTGTTGGGAGTTAGAAGGCCGTTGGGCCGCCGTAAGCGGACATTCGGACCGACGGTTCTCGGCGATTAAGCTGCTCGGAATCGCGCACGGGACAGGCTCACTTAAGCAGCTTGTTTCGTACGAGTTCCGTCAAGGGTGTGGAGGCTCAGTAGATTGCCACATGGTCTCTAGGTATTTTGAAGAATTGGCAAATAACCCTGTACCACGTGGGAGAAACATTGGCCCTTCACGGTTCTTGCACAAGGACCCGTCGGCTTCAGACTTATCCGGGCGATGATGTATATTCCGGGCGATCGGTCGGGCCGACTGGACTTGCGGCTCTGTCAGAGCGGTCGACCCCCCCCCCCCTCCCCCAAGTGGGGATCACAGAAATGCTTTTTACGTCGGGACCATACTCTGTACAGAGCGTTGGTGCTGCCTAAACAGTCTCCTTGGCTATTGGACACAATCCTGGACGGGTCGCAACTTCGATACAGCATACCAGCGTGCTGGCACTCATTTTGCTGACCTTGGAAGGATGACAGGCAGATTCAATCCCACCTGGAATTAATTCAACAGCGAAGTTGAATTTGAACTCTGGATCCTCAGATCCCAAGCCTACCACCCTAACCATCAAGCCAACACCAGGCATAGAATAGAATCGTCTCTTACTTAATTAGCTTATTCACGGATTCTTATATAAATATTTATATTCTGGTGTCTGAAAGTCTGGCTCGAAGCAGGAGTCGAGCTTAAATGGAATGTGTGTGAAGGTAATGTCCAGAACTCCTATCAACCGTGTCAACCATCAGGTCATAAATGTTCTCCAGCACTTTGAATTTAAGCTGACCTTCGAATGGCCTGCTGCGATACGGTGATGAGTGATCCCTCCCCTGAACCCCAAAACGTCAGCCTTGGCCCCATTATGTTGAGAGGTTGAACAGACATCATCTTACTGAATATTATATAAGAATTCAAAGTCTCCATGTCCTGCAGAATCAGAGGAAGAGCATGTTGCTTGTTTGTGTCACCTCTGGTTCTCCATATGCTCGTATGTTTTGTTTTAATAAATGACTCAAATGTACAGGAGGAATTGAGAATTCATCTACAGGGGTCTTGGAGGTCTTCTGGGTCTTGGGGGTTTTGGGGTCTTGGTGGGGGGGGGGGTCTTGGGGGTCTTCTGGGTCTTTGTGGTTTTGGTAGTCCTGGGGGAATTGAAGGACTTTGGTGGTCTTCTGGGTCTTGGAGGACTTTGGGGGGTCTTCTGGGTCTTGGAGGTCTTCAAGGTCTTGGAGGTCTTCAAGGTCTTGGAGGTCTTCAAGGTCTTGGAGGTCTTTGGGGTCTTGGAGGTCTTTGTGGTCTTTGGGTCATGGAGGTCTTCTGTGTCTTCAGGGTCTTGGTGGTCTTGGGGGTGTTGGAGGTCTTGGAGGTCGTCTGGGTCTTGGGGGTTTTGAGGGTCTTGGAGGTCTTTACGGGTCCTCAAAGTTTTTGAAGGGGTATCAGCAGTCTCAAGGGTCAAATGGTACATTCCAATCGTGCGTAATTAATGACCAGACGTACGTAATTAATAGACAAAAAGTAACACGCACACAACTCATGCATCGAAAGTACAAAACACCTCACAGCACTGGAAAACGTGGGGACAGGAATACTGCACTGTAAATGGTGGGACTTGTAATACCTTCCCCCACCCAGAGCAGCGCGACACGATGCACATTTGCATAGAGAATTTGCGTCCCCCAACCCTCACCTTCCCCCCCCCCCAAGACCACTGGCGAATATAAAAACACCCCTATACATTAATTGGGGGTCATGCTGATCCTCTGTGGCAAGTCTGAATGTAATTGGCCCAGAACTGTAGGAGTAGTAGGCGCTCGACAAACACACCCACAAACACCGGTCCGTGAATTATAGTCAGGATCATTATCTGATTGTTGAATTTTTAATATCCAGCATTTTTCTTGTTTCAAGTTTGCTTACGACAGGTACAGTACTGTGATCTGCTTGAAATTTTACTTGCAAGCACGATATATGTTTTCTGTGCATTTTATTTTTTTAATTATTCATCCTGGGGGGAGGAGGGGGTGGGGGGTTCCATAGGAAGGGTGCGTCCTGGGTAACAAATACTCTCGGTACAAATGAAGCGAGCCACTTGCTAACATGACACGTCCCTTTCTGAGCCTCCATTGGACTTGGCTCATGGATTTGGTCTCGATTTTCATGTCTGTGCATGTGTGCGTCCGCAACCATATCTCGGACATGTTTTGACCAATTTTATTCATTTTTGACAGAAAGACAACACATGATGCTATACATAAGCATGTCATTTTTTTTCCGACATCAGATCCAAGATGGCCGACAGGCGGCCATTTTAGTTTTTAAAAGACAACCCGGTGTCGAATAAGTCCTCACCTATTTCTCGGTCATGCATTTACTGATTGTGTTCAAACTTGGCGGATGGATAATGAATAATGGCTGACCTACGCACGCCATTTTTTGAAGATCATATCCAAGATGGCCGACTGGTGGCCATTTTAGTTGTAAGAAAACCCGATTTGAACACGTCCTCAACCATTTCTCGGACATGCATTTGCCGCTGTTGTTCAAACTTGGCAAACAGATAATAAATGATGGCTTACCGAGGCACGTCATGTTTTTTTTTTTTTTGAGATCAGATCTAAGATGGCCGACTGGCAGCCATTTTGTTACTTAAACGTGCCCCCAACAATTTCTCCAACATTCTTGGTCCGATTTTGTTCACACTTGGCACAAGCACAGTTCATGATGGCATGCACTTGCCCCTCGCTTTATTTTCTGATCTGATCAAAGATGGCCAACTGAAATAGTGGTGGCCATTTTAGTTGTACATACATATGGGCTCGCTCTAACTCCACACAGAAAAGGTACTAAAACAACGGGGGCTATGACATTTTATGTCTTTTTTTTTTTACTTGTTAGTTTACGGATTACAAGGCAAACAAAAGAAACGCATAAGCTTAAGCTCAGATGGCCTCCCAGTTCAATGCCATTAATTATTTAACTGACGAAAACTGACATCAGCATTGGCAGCAATGGTGGGACTAGGACTGTTCCCAAATACGTCCACCTTCATACGAAATTCGGAGATGTCTGCTTTGGGGTCGTTCTTAAATCAAAGAAATCGCAGAAAATCTCATAGACGGCCGGCCAAGACTATCTCCGGGGTCTAAAAATTAGTCCCGTCGGCATTTCTTGTTAAAAGTGATTATGTATGTCCAAAAGTAAGATGATAGGGTGAACCTTCAGAATATGCCCCATACCATCTTGGACTTTGACCTTTGACCTTTGAGGTCAAGGTCAAATGCCAAATTCCTCATTTTTTGGTTAGAGTGAATTTTGTTTCAGCATTGCCATATCTTTATGCCTGTGTATGAATTTTTCACCTAGGCTACTGTCCTTTAGTCTCAGCAATAAATTTAGACTAGAGATTTACTTGAAAACATGAAAGGCCGCAATTGTAAAATGTGCCCAACTGTGTCTGCGGACGTCCTCCTGCAGTTGGGTCACTTCTTATTAGGAGGTTGGTGGCAGGATTTGCACTCCGGCCACCGTAAAACCCTTCATTCCGCAAAACGCAAAAACGCAAAAAAATCTGAAAACCCACTCCGTGGGAGTACCTCCTGTGCAGCTTCCCTTCGCAGAGCAGCTCACCGGATGACGGGATTGGGGCAAAGCCTTCGGGACCCCCAATCTTTGATAGGAGGGAAACCACGGGGTAACATCCCTGGGTCAGATTGCGGGAGAGTGTGTCGGAGTGGTGCTGAGGTGTCGTCCACCAGACGGCGGTCTCCTTGGGTTAACCTGAGGCGGTCCCTTCGGGTGGGTGCCTGGAATGTCCTATCCCTAAGAGAGGATGATCACCTGTCTCTGTTATCATCTGAGCTCAAGCGTTTGGACATCGGGATTGCAGCTCTCTCTGAGGTTCGGAGACCGGATTGTGGCGAGATAATGGTGGGTGGTTACACCTACTATTGGTCTGGTCGCTCTGATGGTTACCATACCCAAGGAGTTGCTGTAGCTGTGTCCAATAAGCTGACCCCAATGATAATTGAGGTAACACCGGTCAACGAGCGTATTATGAGATTAAGGATTCCTCACTCCTTGGGTATCATTTCCCTGGTCTCTATTTATGCTCCGACTGAGGCGAGTGATCTCACCGTGAAGGACACATTCTACGCCACACTCGAGTCTGTGGTTGATCAGTGCCCCAGACGAGATACACTTCTAGTCTTGGGGGATTTCAATGCATCAACTGGAACTGATAGGGATGGTTATGAGGTGTGTGTTGGTCCCCATGGGTCAGGAACTATGAACCAGAATAGCACTAAGTTCCTTGACTTTGCAAGAAGTCATGGACTTAGGGTGGCTGGTTCATGGTTTCAGCGCCCGCAAGCTCATCGCTGGACTTGGTATTCCAACGCTGGCGGTGTGGCAAAGGAGATTGACCATGTCCTCATTGACGGTCGTTGGAGGATGATCCAGAACTGCAGGGTCTACCGGAGTGCTCAGTTCCTCAATACTGACCACAGGCTTGTTGTAGCAACTCTAAAGCTGCACCTTAAATCCTGGAGAATGGTACCATCCCAGCCTAGGCTGGATGTTGCCAAGCTCAGGGATGAGAGAGTAGCTGAGGAGTTTGCGAACAGGCTGAGTGGACACTTGTGGGGGTCTGGGTGCTTTGGGGGGTCCTGAAGAGTTGTGGAGCACCTTCAAGACCACCGTCCTTGATGTTGCCGGTGGATGCCTTGGAGTTCACCGCAGGGCAAAGAAGAATTTTGTCTCTCAAGGGACACTGGATACCATTGACCAGAGTCGCAGGGCCAGGCTGAATGGCAGAGCTGAGCTGTTCAGGGAGCTGAGGCGTAAAACTGTACGTGCACTGAGGGTGGACAAGGAGGCCTATGTGCGAGGAATCTGTGAGGGGGTAGAGCATCACCTGTGGACAGGTGATTCTCGTCCCGCTTACAGGGGAATTCGCACATTAGGTTCATCCAAGCCCATCCCTCGGAGCACTGCAGTTCGAGCAGAGAGTAGTAGGCTCTTGACAGAGGAGTCTGAAGTGAAGGCCCGCTGGGCCGGTTACTTTGAGCGGTTGTACCAGGCTGATCCCCCAGCTGTCGAGTTGGACGTCAAGGGTGTTACAATCCCTGTTGCTGACCCTCGAATCAACTGTGGTCCACCATTGCTTGTGGAAACACGGGCTGCGGTGAACCAGTTGAAACGGGGCAAAGCTCCAGGGGTCTGTGGCATCCATGCTGAACTTCTCAAGGCTGGTGGAAATGCTGCACTCGTGTCGTTGCATGCAGTTTTGTGCTCTGCCTGGAACACAGGCATCATCCCAACTGACTGGAAGAGGGGCCTTGTTGTCCCTCTCTGGAAAGGGAAGGGTGATCGCCAAGACTGCAACAACTACCGAGGGGTGACGCTGCTCTCAGTGCCGGGCAAGGTCTTTGCTCGGATAATTCTAGATAGGGTTCGCCACCATCTGCTTGAGCACCAGCGTCCAGAGCAGTCAGGCTTTACACCAAAGAGGTCAACGATTGACCGTATCCTTGCACTTCGTGTCCTCACCGAACGCAGACGAGAGTTTCGGCAGGGGCTGCTTGCAGCCTATGTTGATCTCTGTAAAGCGTTCGAGTCAGTGAATCGGGATGTCCTCTGGAGGATTCTTGGTCTTCGTGGGGTGCCACCGAAACTGATCGATCTGATGTCTGAACTCTACTCTGGTACTGAGAGTGCTGTGAAGTGTGGTGGTGCCATCTCTGACTTATTTCCAGTTGTTACTGGAGTTCGTCAGGGATGTGTACTTGCCCCCACACTTTTCAGCACTTGTATGGACTGGATTTTTGGGAGGATGTCGGAGAGATCAAGTTGTGGTGCATCGTTTGGCAATGTCAAGATCTCGGACCTTGACTTTGCAGATGATGCAGTCATCTTTGCGGAGACTTTAGACATCCTCTTGGGGGCCCTCGAGGTGCTGAATGAGGAGTCGGAGCCGTTGGGATTACGGATTTCTTGGGTCAAAACTAAGATCCAGGCTTTCGGTGACATCTTGGATGCTGCTGTCCTGTCTGTGTCTGTTTGTGGTGAGGATGTTGAGGTCGTGGATAGATTCACTTACCTTGGCAGTGATATTCATGTCTCCGCAGGTTGTGAGCCGGAGGTCAATAGACGTCTGGGTCGGGCCTGGGGAGTCATGGATTCACTGGATCATGGGGTGTGGCGCTGCCGGTACCTGTGCGGGAGGACGAAAGTCCGAGTCTTCAGGTCCTTGGTACTTCCAGTCTTGCTCTATGGGTGCGAGACTTGGACTTTGACCAAGGATCTGAGACGGAGACTTAATTCCTTTGGTACCAGGTCTCTTCGAAGAATCCTTGGCTATCGCTGGTCGGATTTTGTGTCCAACGAGCGGTTGCTGAGAGAGACTCGGATGAGATTTGTTACCTGCATAGTCCGTGAGCGTCAGCTGCGGCTGTATGGACATGTGGCTCGTTTTCCTGACGCTGTTCCTGCTCACCAGATTCTCTCAGCGAGGGAGTCTCATGAGTGGAGGAGGCCAGTGGGCCGACCACGTGCCTCATGGTTGCAGCAGGTTGACCATCATCTCAAGGAGATGGGGATGGGCCTGGCATCTGCCTGGGGGATGGCCAGACGGAGGCCCCTGGAGTACCGGCGGAAAGTGGACGCAGCGACGCGCTGTTCTGGCACATGCTCCCATACCTGACCTGAATTGTAAAATGGCCATTTTCTCGAATTTCTGAAGATGGACGCATGTAACCTTCTCGCGTGAGTTCTCAACTCGTAAGATGAACTCATGTGAGATCAAAACGTTGTATAAGAGAGTTGGCACATAAGAGAATGTTTGAAATATAATTTGCTCACCCATATAGCTGTAGTTAGTGGTAGTCATTATTGCAGTTGACAGCGTCACACGCGCATGCTGGGATACAGTTCTGGCGAGACTTGCTGCACTTACATGCACTCGTTCGACACTTGCTTTTACACGCACAAGTGACTAGTTCAGTACAAGAAGCTGGAATGGCGGGGAGTCGCATCCACACGATCTCAAGTCCAGAGTCTGTTAGCTTCCAGCCACCCGTCTCTTCTGGAGCTTCAAGCGCTATCCGAGGTTTATGAGCCTGGTACCAAATTTTCGCCTGATGATTTGACCTGATATGATGGACCTCAAATGCGTCGAAAGTTGTCGGTAGCTTTTCGAAACCCCGGAGACCTTTTTCGAACATCTGGGATTTGGCAGAGAGCAGATCGTCAGCGTTATCCACTTCATACAAATGGCACAGGAACTTTTCAGCCTCGTCAGTGGATCCATCACGCCCAATATTCGCCAGTAGCTCCGGCTGTTCCACGTACACTTTCCAGCAGCTCCGTTTCCCGTATCCATAGAACGAAGACGTCACATCACATCCGGTAAAGGCATGAAATCCGAGCAGATTGTTCCTGACAGGACGCGATAGCTTTTGTACAATTGGTGAAATTTGGTAGTAGACACGTTTTTTTGCTAGTCCCACTTTTCATCCACAGATCAACGTTTGCATCACTGAAGAAATGGATGAGGAGTAATAATACATCTGTATCCTTGCTCTCCACGACCACGCTCTTTTATTTCTCCCTGACGGTATGTGCTGCATGTGCGACCATGCGCGTATCGGCCTCTTCATGGTTCGCGGCCAAATCAGTAATTTGGCCACGTGTAGTTGACTTCGCCATCTCCGGTTCAGCGAAACCTCCCCCTACAATCAGCTCGCAAGACTGTGGGTAATTCCGATCGGTTGAAATGAGGTACTCAGCGACGAATTTAGCGTGGTCAGCTTTGTTCTGGTCCAGGGCTATGAATCTGTCCCATACCTCTGGCAGTGGTATGTCTCCTCGATCAATGATTTTTCGGATTAGTCGCTTCTTCTGCCCACGCTTTGATCTAGTTGCCGATTTTATTGACCCTGCTCCGATGTACCGATCGAAGACGATGTCGATGCGAGTGAATGACTGGTGAAATAGCTTTACAATCCTCTCGTGATATGTACGACCAAGGTCAGCAAACGTGCGACAATGAGACGGCTTCCCCATCACTTGGATCATGGTGTGACCATCGATGATGAGAGCTGACGGCTCCTGCAGGGATGGAATATTCGCTGGTGTTCCCATATCCACGTTGTTTGTCAGGATATGAAGCATATCAGCCTTGTTTGTCTGATTCATCTGTCCGTTTCTCTTGACTAGCGACGAAAGTTTATGCTGAAGAATACTGGACATATCGACACATCGTCCAGCTCTGGTTGCATTGTATGAGTTTGTATGAGTTTTTGCGTTTTTGTATGTATGAGTTTTGCGTCTGCCTTGATGAATTTATTCTCGGCTGTTGAGGTCAGAGCTGTGCTTTTGTAGAGATGAGCAAAGGATTTGGAATTGATCCTCGACAGCATATCGAAGAAACCCGTCTCTCGAGTTACCAGCCTCTCATCCACAAAACTTTGTAACCTTCGAGGACCTCGCTCATAGGCTGACAACAGGGAAGTTTGTGTTTCCATCATGGCGAGATCGTTTGTTGTCAAAGATACAAGGGTAGGTTCCTGCGATTCCTCCACCAGGTCTGGTGATTGTGCCGGTGGGAGTGTATCCGCTGCTTGGAAAATACGGAATCGCTCAAACTGGTCCATCAGATTTTGAACATTGCCTTCATCATGCCTTAGACGTCCAGGCAGAGCCTCCTTTCTCGTAGATATCGCCTCCTCTACGATCTCGTCATCGATCAGTTTTAGGAGCCGTTTGGTATCGAGGGCAATTCCGGAGCGCTCACACCACGTCAAGCAGAATCGATCCCTTGCAGTATCATTCCTGGTGATTCCGATTATGCCATTCGATATCTTACACATGCGGTTGATCCATTCTGTAGCTTGATCGACTGGCACAGAGCTGAACGGACGTTTGCTGCATTGTTCCACAAAGTTACCGGCGAGAAATGCACTGTATACATCAGGCGCTGTATTCTCCAACATTTTCATGTCGGAGAGATACACCGGTCCCCATCTCGCATAATTTGTGTGGTCATACGCACATAGCCACGGTAACATCTGTGTGAACGATTTTAGGTGCGCCTGCCAATCTCCCTCTCTATTCGCACGGATGAATTCCAAAAGTGTGCTGACCATTTTGATGTAATTCGTCCAGAATTCAAAATTGGGATCAGTTGCGCGGCATCGGTCAAATTCGTACAATTTCGTCAATACGTCTGATCTTTCGATGGTTTGTCTCAAAGCACAGATGGCATGGCTCAGTGCATCGGATTTACAGAGACGACCATCTGCACTGCGACATTTGTTCCTAACTTCCTCAGCGCATGTCTTGATTGCCTCGATCGAAGCGATTGTTGAGATATCATGACTTTGCTCGAGCCACTCCATGAATTTGGTCCATCGGATGCGACACAATGCTTCGTACGTACAAATATGTCCATGTACTCCTCGGTAGTATGCTTTTCCACCAAGTACGCTTGGTATCGTATTAGGAGCGAATAATCCCACCTCAATGTTGTGGAGGTGACCAAGGAGGCATATAACATTGCTGTATTTGGTGGGATCGTTCCATACGACTTCTTTCATCCGACTGTAGAGAGGTTGGTCAGCAAAAATGACCGTGTCTGTCCCACCTTTTCACTGATATTCATGAACTTGGTTATCATAGTTGTCATTGTGTCATCATGGTCTGCCGGTGCCTTCAGAATTGGGAGCATACCTACATTGGTGACAGGTGGGGTCCCGTTCGTCGCCAGACTGTTAAATGTCGCCCATGGTGGCACAGATTGTGACTCACCACCATGTCCATGCCAAGTCGTTGGACTTGCTGTTATTTGCATTGCCAGGCTCTTGGAACCACGACTCGACGTTGATTGCGGCACCATCTGGAAAAGTGGGGGACGGACGAATACCAGTGAGGTTTCGCGTATTCTAATATGTGCATCTTGCCGATTCGTTCCTGGCTGAGAGCTTTAGTATGACCGATATGCCGAGGTTCATCTCTGTGATAAACAGTTCCGTCATCTCGCTGCCACACTGCCATCTGTGTATAATGTGTTGTGTTGCCGTGAATTGTTTCCTCAAGTACGTCAATATTATCACATGAACTGAGGACCAGCCCTGAGGTCTCGAATGGGTGGATTACCTCGGGGATAAAGACTCCGTCGTTTGCGTCGGCCCTGTCGAGAATATCATTTGCGATGGACGTGTCAATGCGCCGGATTGTGTCGATGCTGATACAGTGACCACTTGCATGCAATACATCCACCAAGGCCTCGGATCGCGTCATGTGATGTACTGTCATCCCTAATCCAATGTGTTTGGGTGTCAGCTTGCGCCCCTGGGAAAGGCGAAAGATGATGTCCTGTGCGATATCACAGACTAAGCGGTTGAGTTCTGCACATGTATCAACAGCTTCAGTATTATCCTCGATCGCATCGACGAAAAGGACTCCGAGAAATATGTGCAACAATTGGGGAATGATCTCATTCACATGGTCTTGGTCGATTCCTCGCCATCCTAATTCGTGACCAGGGCGGCTATTGAGATCGTTGCGCAATTGGAGAGCAGAATGTACTGTTTCCTGCAGTGGATTGCTGGCCATCATCGAAAAGTCATTACCATCATCAGAATCTTCCGAGTCTTCATCCCTGTGCATTCCTGACAGAGATGTTGAAATGACGCATTCATTCCTTTCACTGGGATACAAGAGCAACGAGGCTGTACGATTGAGGGGTCTAATGAAGCCAGCTCTACTCCCGAGTCTCTCAGACACCGCGTCAGTGAAGGTTTTCCTTCGTGACAAATAGCTCCGAGGTATTTCCTGTCCTTTCGCTTCACATAAATCCTGAAATTGCTTCCAAACCTCCGCCATATCGTATACATATCCACGTGAAAGCCCGTCATTCAGAATGTTACATAGGGTCGTCAGCTCCTTATCTTCACCTTGTCCAACATCCAGTCTTTGTTTCTCTGCTTCTCTCTCAAATTTGATCAAGCATCAGAGATGATATTTGCCTTCAGCAGCAATCAGATCTACTGTGCCTGCCAGACGAATCCGCAGCGCCGTGTCTACGTTAGAAAGTTCCAGTATCTTACGGGATAAATGCATTGTCCGGATATCATGTAATTCAGATTGACTCTTGCAAACTTTCTTACCCGGTTTTCCCTTCCTTTCGTCTTGGCAAAATGTACATTTTGCCCAGTCTACTTTTTCATGTTTTCCATGCGATGATCTGAGATCTGATTCCTCCAAATCCATGCTGTCCCCGCCACCGCCGGTTGCAGCTCCTTCGCACAGTGGTTTCGATCTGAGACGCTTCAATCGACTTTCAGCCGTGAAATCACAGTAACACGAGCTGTGCCACATCAACTGCGATTCCCGTATTGAAATATGGTTCAGCCTCTTCAATCTATTAGATTCCTCTCTGACGCGATTGCGTTCAGCGAGGACCGTGATCACCCTATTCTTACCGTCGTCCGATGCTTGGCGTGTTACTTTCTTGCACTTTTTTTGATTTCAAACGGAACAGACATGTGGACGCGAGTTCTGGCTCTTTTTGCGTTTTTGCGAACCCATCATTCCTATAGCTTTCATTTCATCCATTGCCCCGAATTTAACAATGCAATTGTCGTAGATTTCATGCAAAACAACGCAAAAGACGTGTTGAAAGCTCAACTGTTCCGCGCCATGTTGCACACACTGGCGACTTCCTCCGCAAGAGCGATTAGTGGACTGAGTGGAGCACCGTGGACGTGGCCACGGCGCGCGCGAGGGACGCTTCTATTTCGTGATTTTTTTTGAGAAAATTGATTTGGTTGCGCTTGGTATGGGGCAAATTCTCAACAACAGAGATATTTTCTACCTTTTGGCACCCCATACCACTTTTTAACATGAAATGCCTGCGGGGTGTCACGATAGGTTAGGTTGGCCGGCTGTCTATCAGTGATCCTCACACAAATAGAAACAATGGAACATTTGCTCTACGTCGGTGATTGGTTCCTGTCTGAAGCATACTAATACACCAAGGAGACGATCGATGAGGTTTGGACAAGGAAGTCGTACCTTATTTAGCAAGACTTCACAATAGGTGGCACTGCCGTCGAACACCGCACAAATATGTTCAGGTTTGTGTGGATGGAATACAGCACAATAGGGAAGATACCATCGCAGTCATTTTGCTTCTGTTCCTGGTTCAAGAGGCTCAGCATGTCCTTTGGAAAAAGGTTTGGCCATGAAGTCCATGTACTGCTGTTTACAGACTGGTTTCTTATCCAGAAGCTTGCAAAGGGACTTTAAGCATTTTATAGCAAGGGGTCGATTGTCTGGAAGTTTTACATCACCTCTGAAGGGTAACAGACCCACACAATTGTCATTGTCATGCCTGATTGATCCGTCCTCAATGATCACGAGAAAATGGTTGTCTTCAATGGAGTGACCCGCTTATCATCATTCATTGTTTGCTGACAAGCATCACTGCTGACCCGGTCATCGCAGGCTCTGTTGTTGCAGGATCTCCTGAAGAGCTGACCTGAAGGTACACGACGATGTGGCAGGATGACGTCCTTGATGGTGACACTAGGGCATGGTGAGCAGACTGATGGTCTTCCATTGTTCATAATGTGGGTAGAATAGGCATCCACTTTATCAGGGCTATGGACGCCATCCAGACATACATCGCCAATTATCACCCATCCAAAGTCCATACATTGTGCCAACGGAGCATTAGGTGGTCCATTCCGAGACTCTCTGACCTAAAGCAGCTGAGGAGCATCTCGTCAAATTAACACCAAGATGGACAATTCTTGGTCAGGTTTGCGAAACATTTCAGGGAAAGGACATATATGTGAGTGGAGCCTGGTGACATCTGATGTTGGAATCTCGGAGCAATTACAAGGAATAGCATTACACTCGGTTAGCTCCGGGAGCAGCAGGTGGACAATTCCACCGAAAGATTCAATGACTAGATTCCTGACACGCCTACCAATGGCTGTCAAAGCTCCAGAGCAGGTTTTGAGTTCAAAGTGGACGAAATGACTTTGCACGTTGAAGCAGTCAGAGTTCCCTGCAGCCCAGATATCGATTTGACTGATCATCCAACTCAGCATAAGTTTTCCAAAAGTTTTTAGGATTACCAGCGATAAATACCTTCACAAGACAGATTTTGGAACAAGACCTTCCTCTGGATCCATGACTATCACAAGTGTCTGTACACCTGTTAATCACTGCGGGTCGCTCCTCGCCATGTTTTTGAAGCCCATCCGATACTCTCTTAGGGTTTGAAGAGTCCCTGTAAATTGCCTCCTTGCCAGTCCATCGATGGTAGCACAAGAGGCATCATGAAGTGCTGAGCAATGACGGGTGCTGTCGCAGTGAGAACGACGTAATTTTACTTGATACTCCTTGGCTGACTGTGGCTCGTTGGCAGAGCACATCTGATACATATTTTCCATTGGTTAAGAAGGAAGAGTCTGGATTGCAAAGTTATTGCTTTGAATGTTTCTCAATGTGCAAGATGTTGTTGTGGCCTGTGAATGGAGCAGAATTATTGTGGATCTTCCATTCGACGATGAGTGTTCGGATTTTCAGAAGGTGACGCGACTGTTGCAGTCGATTTGCTTGACAACCTGTGGCACCAATTCACCCGTGACCTCGGTCTTACCGTACTCTGACCCTTGGACGAGTGTCACTCATGAAGGTAGAAATTCTGTTTTTTGTAATGAGTGGAGCTTTCACTTTCGAAGCTGAAGAATGTGATCCATCATCATATCCCAGGGAAACCATGAGACATTTCCAAACTGGCCTCCAAAGCCAGTCACCGACTGGGCATCCTCCGTCGTGCAAAGTCCTTCCTTGGCACACCTGTTTTCATGACCACATACAAAGCTTTCATCCGCAGCCTGATGGAGTACTGCTCTCCCCTCTGGGCTGGTGCTCCCGCTTCTCACCTTTCTTGGCTTCACGCTGTGGAAACCAATTCATTTAGGATCATTGGCATCTCCTGTAATGAGGCTGAGTCTTTGGGTCTCTCATTCTCGCCACAGGCAGGTCAGTGGTCTTTGTCTTCTACCAACTCCTCTCTGGTCTTGCCCCCTACTGCTCTATCTGAGATATGTCCCCCCTCCCCCTCCCCCATATTTCTGCAGGGCACTCAATATCTGCCAGCAACCCCTTCTGGTAAAACTACCAAAATCAAGAATCACTGCTCACCTTCATTCTTTCATTCCTCTCTTTTTCCCCCACCTTTGGAACAAACTCCCACACTCTCTTCAATCCCACTCTTCCCTCCAGGTCTCCAAAACAGCTGTTCACCACCATCTCTTATCTTCCACCATCCAAAACCATAATCTTTTATACCCCTGTTCATCCACCCCAAATCCACCACCTTCAATTCTTTGCTTTCCTTCCTGAAAGTACCTGTCGCGTGAGCACCTGAAAGTCTCTGTGGTGTCCATCTTGTATACTCCGTGTTCCCCGTCCCATCCCTCTCCCTTCCACAGATCTACTCATGTCTCTGTTCCCCACTGCTTTGTCCTTTTCCTCCTGCCCCTCTTATCTCCTGCTTCTCTTGTTGTTCTTTCTGTGTGTTAGCTCTCATACAAGCCTCGACAATATATATATATATATATATATATATATATATATATATATATATATATATATATATATATATATATATATATATATATACAAAAAAAAGGACAGGTCATTTTGAATCTTTGCATTGTGCCGAATGAAGGATGTGAGCATCGAAAATGGTGGTAAGGTGGCATTGTAAGTTTCTTTAGACTTGAAGGTCTCCTTCCTCGAACAATCCACAAGATCAGATGGAAGTTTTGTTATGATTGGTTTGAGGAACAGACATATATCCAAAGCTGAAATTCTGGGAAGGGAACATGACTTTTTGCTGCTTCTATTTCCTCAATGGTGTCGCTAAACTTCTGCAAAGTTTTGCGGTCATGAGGAGAGACTTGAGGCAAATTTCCAACTTGTTTAGTTATGATTGTGTAACTGCTTCATCGCTCCCAAATCTTTCTTGAAGGCGATTCCAGATCTGCTCTTAACTAACATCAGGGTCAGAAATGTAGACTCGGTTAAGACGCTCTATAAGTGCTTTGGATGCTGAATCATCAGCCATTTATTTAACCATGAGATCACGCTGTTCATCGGATGCTCGTAGTACTCCTCTGATCATGTTCTGGAAGGCCGCACGCCATGTCCTGAATTTCTCAGACTTATCGTCAAACACGTCTTGACGAGACAGATAGTTTACACAGTCCTGCATGGCAGGCATCACTGTTGGCATGATTGATGGCTTGACATTTCGACCTAATAGTAAATGGCTAGACAATGGTCATGTTGCTGCCGGATGTGTGGTGTTTGCACTCACAGCATATGCGGGACAAACACCACACATCCACCATTGGATTTGGATTTGGTGAGAAATAACTTGATTGGTTTTCGGTTGTAATCCCACGAGACATATGGTGGGATACCGAGCGGTCGTAACCGGAGCCGGATTTGTGACTTATGAGCTCATAACGGGGCACGTTAACACAGTGGGGGTCGATGTGCAGCCATGACACATCACATTGGAGAAGGATGATGACACAAAGGTTGTGTGTAAGGCATTAGTTAGTTCCTGGTAAGATTTGTACAATGGATAAGGAGCTGGCATTGTGTTTTCCTGAGCAGACAGAACTTGCCTGTTGGACACGTTTGATGTCGATGAGTACTCCATGGATGCTGGTGCTGCAGCGTTGATGGCTGGTGAAAGGGGTCTGTCTGAAATGACACTGGTTTGAGCGACGTTGCACTTGGGCTGCACATAGCGCTGGGTCAGCACATACTCAGGTACCCGGTGGAATACCTTCAGTAGAACGGATGGCATCAGAGACGTTGCATTCCTGGACAACAGCATTCCCAACTTCTCAGCAGGTGTAGGTAGTCTACCTGCCGAAATGTTGTCAAATCCAACCCAACACAGGACGTCAAACATTGCCTCCAAACGGGCCCGAGTTACTGCAGCTTCTTCCTCCCACTTCAGCTGTTCCAGATGTATCTGTTGCTGTTTAGCTTTCAATTGTTGCTCACCCAGTGGACACGTATTGCAGTTGGAGTTATTTTGCCTCATGCTTATCAGCCCCCTCCACTCCCACAACTGCATATAAATGCCAGGAAATGTAATCTTCGCTTCGTGAAAATTATTGCGGATGTTTTACAACTCAGTGTTTTGAACTCCGTGGTACCACAAAATAAATGTTCTCAGACAAAATGTACTTTTCCTTGTGGACAGTGGATGATTTGGGTGTTTAAAGAGACAATAACATGGGTGTTAATAAATAGGATTTCCACTGAGTCTGTTAGCAACAAAATTCCACAACAGGTTCAAATGTAACTCCATGGTCCATGGCACCATGAGCCCCACACTGAGATGGATCTCGGTCTCTGCACCATATATCTAAAGTCGATATCATAAATTAAGGGAGAAAAAAAAAGGTATTACAGTATAATCGAAACGATTAAAGATGGCAGTAAGGTTTCATGGGACAATCCCCTAATCAATTCAATACTTTTATCAAATTGCTCGGTAAGTAATTGACGAAATAGGATTGGTCGAATATTTTAACTTTCCCTTCGTCTTATTTTTCAAAATTCAGATTGGAGATCATGTCAGTAAACCAGTAAACTGGATTAATGAAAATATATGGTGTTAATGAATCGCAGGCATGATACTGCTAAGGATTCGGACGGTGTCGAGTGATGCCAATCACAGCCGTCTCCGGGGTTATAACGCCGGCTGGTTCGGCACAGGCCTCGGGTCACGCGCCTCGAATCGCGATACCAACGTACACCTGGACCTTAGCAGTTGGGGGAATAGACCCCGGTTACAGACTTGTTTTGTCAGAGACCGAGCGAATTCTGCCAGTCTGTAACCATTTTGGTTTTATATACCAATCGAGCAAATTGTTTCTCAGCACGACACGAACAAACCCAAAGCGGCAACTTCATACGAATCAGCCAGATTTATTGGGGACACATCGGGGAACACAACACAAGCAAAGCATTCACGACAATGTTATAATTAATCTATTACCCGTTCTTAACTCGGGAGCTACGGATTACGGGTTTCGAAGAGAACCCTAGCGAGATAAACCTTAGACAACATGCAGACAAGACACGGACAGCATGCAGACAAGACACAGAGTAGTTGGTGATGCTTCATGGACGAGAGGAAAAGTGTCAAAGGCCCGAATGTGGCTCGTGACAAGCCGATATCCACGGATTCGAGCACCCAAGCTCAAACACGCCACGTGGCAAAATGGCGGTGTTGTCCTCCTTTTGTCGCACCACCCACGCACGCAGCCTCAGCACATTCAGCCCCCGTAAGGTCGACAGTACCAGAGCGGAAGGTCCACGTGTGCTCCAGCTGGCCCTTCACAAGGTCCAGCATACAAATCCAGGCCTGGCCTGTTTACCAGACAAGGCCAAATCGGGGTGTTGGGCTCCGCAGGCGGATCGACAAACGTGTCGAGGACCTCCTCATAGAAGTTGATCGCCGACTCCCCTCATGCAGTTCCTCCTGCCTCTTTCACGAAGCAGATCGCAGATTCGACTCTAGCATCCTCTCTTGCCTCTTTCACGAAGCAGATCGCAGACAGACACAGCCGTCCCTTACACAGTCGATCGTGACTCCCACTCGTCGTTTCTCTCCAACAGAAGGCAGACTGACCTCATTGAGTCCCTTCCTTGCCTTTCTTTCGGCTCGCTCTTTGCGAAAAGCCGATCGCAAAAATCCTCATGCAGTTTCTCCTACTGCCGATCACCCGTCTCGACACTCGTCGTTTGTCTGTTGCCTTCCCGATGCTCGCTCGCCTCGAAGCCGACTGCTCCTCCCAGAGCACTGGGCGAAGACTCTAGTCCAAAGAGGGGAACGAAGAAGAAGAACCTCTCTGTACACCACCACTGTACGAACAATGAACATGCCTCCTACACCTCCCGACACACATGTAACGTCCATTTACCGAACAACCTGGCTAAACATGCATTTAATGGGGGATCTGGGCTAATCCTATATTTAATAACACACTAAGGGCCATTTACGCAACAATACGTTAAACGGTCTGTTCTTGTATTAAAACAATGGAATTCCTTGTCACGTCTCAAGCATAACGTCTCCAAATGTGAACCTTGTCCATCTCATAATTTGAGTCGCATACAAATCTGTGACGCTTTGGGGAGAGGTGGGTGCACCGTGTCACAGTTACGTGACTTCATGAAGCAATTATCATGTCCAATATCGAACTCCCATTTACAGGAGTATTCTGGGAGAACATCTGAGTCCGAGCATGACCTTGACTTTATCCCGATTTTGTTCGCCATATTTGCATGAGAAACAACTAGTCGAAAAAAAGGAGAAATTAAGTCAATAAGATATATAATTACCCCGCACTCGTGAAGCGAAAAGCAGGGTTAAGCGATCGGTGCTGTAACATACGTGTGCCGTAAACGCGTCTGCACTTTAAAAAATCATTTCCTCAGCAATGATTATTCTGATTGGCAGGAAATTTTCCAAAGAGCTGCGCATCCTCCTCTATAATTTTTAGACATAATTATGACGTCAAAGGTCACGTGGTACAGGCGCCATCTTGGAAAAAGCAAAAAACTTTGCACCTATATACAGCATCTCCAAAACCGTTCCTTTGGCAAAATCGACGATTTTTCAAGTATATTGGTTCGTCGATTTTGTTATTCTGTCTTCTTGTCTTTTTGTCTGTCTGTGTATCGCCTACAGGTCACAATTCTAAACCGATCGTCATGAAACTTCACCAAGTTGTAGAGGTAGTCTCAGCTGAGAAGCCTATTGATTTTGAGGTCAAAGGTCATCTTCAGGTCAAATTTCTAAAATCGTCATTTTTCATCCAATTGACTTGAAATTTCGAAAAGATTTGCATATTACGTCACTGAATTGGAAAACCAACTACTTTTGAGCTTAAATGGTCAAAGGTCAACTCAAGGTCAAACTTCTAAAATCACCCATTTTCAACTGAACAAATGTCAATTTACATCCTATCAACTTGAAAGTTGAACAGAATTTACATAGTCCAACACTGAATTGGGAAAGCAACTATTTTTGAAGTCAAAACATCAAAAACTCAACTCAAGGTCAAACTTCTAAAATCATCAATTTCAATCTGAAAAGCAATCAATTTTCATCCGATTGACCTGAGCTTTGATAAAGATTGTCAATTTTAATCTTAATGAAATGGACAATTTGATGTATCCATGACAATTTGACCTAAAAAAAAAGGAAGATTTTTCAAGTATATTGGTTAGTCGATTTTTTTTGTTCTCTTTTTGTCTGTTTGTCTGTCTGGTCGTTGCCTACAGGTCACAATTTTAAACCGATCTTCACGAAACTTCATCACATGGTAGAATTTGTCATAAGGAAGAAGCCTATTGTTTTTGAGGTCAAAAGGTGAAAAGGTCAACATAGGCCAAAGGTCAACAACTTCGGTGAGATTTCTAAATTCCTCATTTTTCATCCTATTGACTTGAAATTTGAAGAGAATTTATATTTCAGGTCACTGAATTCAAGCAAAGAATTATTTTTAAGGTCAACATGGACCAAAAGGTCAACAACTAAGGTGGTATTTCTGAAATCCTCAATTTTCATCTGATTGAATTGAAATTTGAAGAGGTTATATTTTAGCTCAATGAATTCTACAAGCCAATTATTTTGAGTTCAGCATGGACCAATAGGTCAACATAGACACAAGGTCAACAACTAAGGTGGTGTTTCTAAAATCCTCAATTTTCATCCAATTGACTTGACATTTGAAGAGGACTAATATTTCAGGTCACTGAATGAAACCAGCCAATTATTTTGAAGGTCAACATAGACCAAGAGTTCAACATAGTCCGAAGGTCACCAGCTAAGGTGGTATTCCTAAAATCTTCAATTTTCATCCGATTGACTTGAAATTTGAAGAGGATATATATTTCCAGTCACTGAATTCAACCTCCAATTATTTTGGAGGTCCACATAGGCCAAAAGGTCAAAAGGCTGAATTTCTAAAATTGACAATTTTCATCCGATTCACTTGAGATTTGAAGATAAGTTGCATATTTGGTCATATAATTCAACCAACAATTATTTTTGAGGTCAAATTCGTTGATTTTGAGGTCAAAGGTCAAATGAGCTAACCCTAACAGCTGTCAAAAAATCCAGGCTCTGCACGACGTCTTCTTCTTGATTGTTTGTTTGTCTTTGTTTGTTTGTCCGCACATAACTTTTGTGTTTTTCTCCGCAACCACTTGTCAGATTGAGATGAAATTTTCACCATAGTAGCGACTACTCATGTAGAATGTTCCACTGATAATTGTGCATCGTAGATCACGTGGTGTGGTAGCCATGTGGGAAAAAAATGGGGAAAAATTTGACCTCTGTATCTCTGAAACTGCACCAAGGAAAAAATTGAAACTTGGCACGTGGCAACTACTCCACATGGGGAATGAGTGTGATTTTTCTGACATCAGATGTGCCTTCGTTATTACGTCATGATTACATATGTAGAACGCTACATCTGATCAGTATGAAAAATTTTGAGGGTCATCTCGGAATAAAATGGTCCACAGAAAAAAAATTATGACGTCATTGGCCACGTGATTCGGCTGCCATATTGTTTTTTTAATTTTTAAACCTTCAAAAGTCTTCTCTAAGGTGGCTGAATAGATTGAGGGGAAACTTTACACATATGACCGCCAATCCATGAAGAACAAAAAGTTCACATATATATAATATCAAAAATATAATATAATATCAAAATAAATGTTTACATTTTATGAGTACAAAATTTAAATATGCATTTCAATAAAATAGACATTATCAAAGCTTTTCGACTTGCACTCCTCAGGATAAAACCACAAGCAGATGAAGAAGCACCAAACTCATTTATAAAGCTACAATATCATGTCTTCAACGTTTATAAGTTGAGAGAAAGAAAGGACGGGATTACCTGATTGGTGGAACCATAGAGTATCATGAATAATGATTAGGTGGAGATTAATCACCAAAGCACTGGCAGAAACATCATGCTAATTAGCTGAGGGCTAGTTGGGAGAGGGGGGGGGAGTGTTGTGGTTTTCATGATGACTCAACTGACTGTGGTGGAGTTGTGACACAGTCAAGCCATCATATTTAACATAGACTTAAAGTTTGGACAAATTCTGTCTGTCAACGAAGAATGGGATTAGTTGACCTAATGAATGTGGCCTAGTACAACTATTCCTGTGCCTCTGCAATTGGTCACCATTTACTAAATAATCCTCAGTGTGCAGAACAATATCATATTGACTGGCTTAAAATCCTGAGTAGAGGATGCAGGTGTAGCTCATCTTCGTGCAATGAAGGTCGCATTCATCAGGTCAACCAATCCCATTCTTTGTGGACAGAGATAATTTGTCCGAACTTCATATCTATTTTGCATATGATCGCTTGACTGTGTGACAACTTTACCACAGTCAGTTGTGTCATCATGAAAACCACCCCAAACTAGCCCTCAGCTAATTTGCATTATGTTCTTCGGTACTTACGTGACTCATCTCCGCCTAATCATTATTCATGATGCTCCTTGGTTCCACCAATCAGGTCATCCCATCCTTTCTTTCTCTCAACCAATCGACGTTGAAGACATTATATTGTAACTTTATAGACAAGTTTGGTGCTACTTCTTCATCTGCATGCATTTTTTCCTGAGGAGTGCAAGTTGAAAAGCTTTGATAATGTCTATTTTATTGAAATGCATACATATAACATCAAAGGCCACATGGTTTGGCAGCCATATTGTATTTACCCAAAAATGTATAAAAATCTTCTCCAGAACGGCTGGACAGATCGAGGGGAAACTTTACACAAATGTTCCCAAAGCCTTAGGGATACCAGGGTATTCACGAACAATTGATGTCGCATGGTCTGGCAGCCATATTGGATTTAGTGAAAATAATTTCAAAATTCCTTCTATTGACATGCTTAATCAATCGACATGAAACTTCACAATTATGATGTAGTAATGATGGGGAATATATGTTTTAAATTTCAACCTGATTGGGGACATGGTCTGGCAGCCAGAATTATTGAATATTTTTTGATCTGCATTGTTTTCGATATAATATATATATATATTTTTTTTTTAATAAGGCTCACTTGGCTGTGCCTGGATGGGTTTGAGGGTGCTGAAACGGGAATCCTATCCAGGTTCCCCTTGATGACTTCATCTTTGCTTTTTGATTATTTGGGTTCCTTCTGATTACTCCAATGCAGGACTGTACCTATTTGGTCTTCCATTTGATTTTAATTTAATTTATTTTAATCCCATTCTAAATTCAATTCATTAAAAATAAACGTCATGGGTCAGGGTCAGGTGTCCGATCAAGGCGGGGTTGCATCAAAGCGGGACGTCTTGGTACCCGGTCATCACTGCCAGCAGTTATAAAGTGGCATTTCTAATACTGTATCTTATTGAATACGCAACGCACCAGGACACAAACGCCACTCAAAATGCACAACACAAAACTATACAAGCACCACAAAAAACAAGTCCTGGCAAGGGTCTGCAAGCTCTGATTGCTCTTTTGCTTGTTCAGTTTTAAAATGTACATAAACTCAGAGGTGATGTTGAGAGTACGAAAGTGTACATGTACTTTTTACATAACTTTAAAGTGTACGTATACATAACTTATTTAAAGTGTATGTGTTCATGATATATATCTGGGGACTTTCCCCAGTGGCCTCCTGACTAAAAATTAATTATGTACACAGGTATTTCACAACCAAGCCAATTTTAATGTTTATTTACTTCACATAATACAGGATGTGAATTACATGTCCATCATTTTATTTTTAAGCCTTGAAAAGTCAGGCAAAAACTAAAAGTTTCTTTTTTTTAATGAAAGACCTCTATGTTCTTTCCTCCACCTCATGTGTGCGAACCTTTATTTGGCAGTGTACATTGGCCTGCTGCTGTGATCACTGTGAACAAAACATGCCTTGCATCGTTTGAGTTGTAATCAAAATGTACCTTTGTTTGCTCAAAGCGGTATCTTCATTTAATGATTGAAGACGCGTTGTTCAGTCTTCATATGTAAATTAAAGGTCTATAAATAATCAGAGCTATGTGGAGCGAAAAAAGATGCTGGCAATTTCTGAATAGCTGGAGGCGAAGGTGGGGCTATAGAATGGGTGGTGCTGATGACCCACCCACAGACCCACAGACCCACAGGCTCACAGACATGAACTCAGCTTTACATATTAGGAGATGCTTCTCATAATATATGATTGCATAATGCTTACGGAGGTGAGAAATCTATATATAATGGAGCAAGTATAAGTGATTATGTATGCATGTATGTATGTATGCATATATGTATGTATTGTTACGGATCTGGAAATCATTTGCATTCAACATACAGATGTCCCAAAAGTCAGATATGTCGTTAAGTATGTGTGTAGTCAGATCCCCTTCTTTTGTCTCGTGGGAGAATCAAAGGTGTGCGTTGCGATTTCTTTTAGTTAGGTTGTTACATCTAACAAGCCATCTAACAACCATCCCATCTGCATGACCCCTCGGCCCATCATGATCCACCACCAACCAGCTGCCTTCTCGCACCCTGACGTGCCAAGGCAAGATCTCGCGGCTCCGGTTTCTCGGCTTCCACAGACGTTGTAACTCTTTCACGACGACCTTTTTGCAACGTTGATACTGTTACTCGTCATGTATGAACCCTCGTGGAAGAGTGGCTGGGGTTTCCCGGCAGGGGCCGAGGCCTCGCCCCGGAAGGGTGGGCCGTAGGACCCTGTCCAATCAAAGGCGGACAGCGAGGTGTGTTTTACCAAGGGCCCTTCCCCGTTGAGGGAGGTCGATAAATCACCGAGCACTCTCTGAGAGCGGAGTTTTGGTGGGTTTTTACTCTCACAAAAGGGTTTTTGCTGTTACGAAGGGATTATGAAGGTTGTTTCGAAGGGGTGGTAACAGTGGTTGTTAGGAGGGCTGTCACGAGAGTTGAGCAGAAAGTCGTCGAGGTGGCGAATGTGTCTCTGCTGGCCCTCTACAAGGAAGGAAAGAGCGACCCTGACCCCCCCCTCCGTGGACCCTGGCCATTCACCACCCGAGCTCCGCCACGAACCTCGAGTCCCACACGTGCGACTGGGGACCAAACCAGCAACCATTGTCAGGTGCCGCAGCACGGAGTACCCCCTTTCTCCGACGGCCAGGTACACATCCGAACTCTGACCCCCCAGCTTGTCTCTCTCCTCAGCTGCGAGAGTCCAATAAAGAACTCTGGGTTTCTGGGTTTCTGTGTGTGTGTGTGTGTGTGTGTGTGTGTGTGTGTGTGTGTGTGTGTGTGTGTGTGTGTGTGTGTGTGTGTGTGTGTGTGTGTGTGTGTGTGTGTGTGTGTGTGTGTGTGTGTGTGTGTGTGTGTGTGTGCGCGCGCGCACGTCTTTAAGTAAAACTGAATAAGTGTTTTTGGATCATTGTAAATATTCCTTGCTTGCATATTCGCGTTGTCTTGCCTTTGTCTTTTACTGTAAATAAAACTTGTTAGAAATGTTCCCAGTCCGTTTCTGTCCCTTCTTGCATTGGTCCAGCATGGTTCGGATCTGAGTTGAGACGGGGTTTTGTCCCCGATAATCCATTCATTCCAGCCGGCACGGCTTTGGCAGTTTCCGCTCGGCTGTACCCGAACCAGAGTTGGTAGTCGGTAGTTGGAACTCTACCGCAGTCGGAAGCAAGATGTGCCAAGGGCGTGATTTCCCTGGTCGTCGAAATCGCGTAGTTAATTAGGTAAATTGGTTACAGACAAATAGACCCTACGCTACGCGGTTGAACTATTGGCGACCACGGTCTTCAGCGACCCGCCATGTCACGGAATTATCCGAGCGACGGCCTACAATTCCGGGGAGTCTGGTGGAGACGACAGAGCTTTCCCCACCTCGTGGTCGTTCTCGCCACCGACCCCCGGCCCACAACAGTATGTATGTATGTATGTATGTATGTATGTATTTCCGCTCTTCACCCATTGGTTGAACAGCTGACCTGATGTCAACCACAATTGTAACCTGGAATACTTAACCTAAGGTACCCAGAGAACCCAAAAGACCCCAAAGATCCAATGGAACCCGAAGACCCAAAATACCCCAAAGACCAAAAAGACCGAAAATACCCTGAAGACGCAAAAGATCCAAAAGATGCAGAAGGCCCAAACGACCCTGAAGACCCTTAAATACCCAAAAGACCAAAAAGATGCAGAAGGCCCAAATGACCCTGAAGACCCTTAAATACCCAAAAGACCTTGAAGACTCAAAAGACTAAAAATAACCTGAAGACACTAAAGACCCAAAAGTTCCAAAAGACCCTGAGGAAACAAAACACTGAAAAGACTCCAAGGACCCAAACGACCCAAAATACCCTGAGGAATCAAAACACTGAAAAGACTTCAAGTACCAAAAAGACCTCGAGGACCCTGAAGACCTAAAATACCCAGAGGACTCCAAAGGCCCCAAGGACCAAAAAGACTCAGATGATGCAAATGACTCAGATGATGCAAAAGACCCAGGGGACGCCAAAGACTCTGAGGACCCCAAACACCCAAAATATTCAGAGAACTCAAAAGACCTTGAGGACCCAAAACACTCAGGGGATCCAAATAACCCAAGGACACAAAAGACCCAGAGGACCCGAAATAACGAGAGGATCCAAAAGATCCTGAAGACCCAAAAACGCAGGGGATCCAAAAGGCTCTGAGGACCTGAAGTACGAGGACCCAAAATACCTCGAGAACCCAAAATACCAAGAGGACCTAAAATACCCAATGGACCCAAGAGACCCAATGGGGCTATCTTAGGCCGTGGGCTGTCCGTCACTATCGTTCCGTTTCGTTCCGTGAAAAGGGTGCGACTTATTTTCACTCACAATATGGTCTAAATGATATTTGCTGTAACATGTAAAAAGTTCTCCATGTGAACAACGCCCAAGTCTGAGCATTAATTAGAAGTTACACGCACTATTTTTCAAAGTGTAATCGGCGATTAACTGCGTACGTTGGCCAAGAAGTCGGCCAGCTTGCGTAGCAATATCAGCTGCAACGAATCAGCAGGCGTATTTTTGTAAACACGGGTACTACTTATACTGTCATGGCAGCTTCCACGTCGGCCTTAACTTATTGATGTCCCGAGCAAAATCCCAGGAGAAGTCGCCTTTATGGTGTGTTTTGCATCTGTCATCGGTACAAGAACAGAATGTATGTCCATTTACTGAGGTTAGATGGGGTAAATATCGCGAGTGCTTGGGAAAATGGCTAGATTTACCCAGGGAAAGTGGTGACATCGCTTGGTTATCACAGCCATGCTGACATTGGCTTCACCAATATTTCACTGAGTGCTGGTTACCATCCGACGTGCTACAGACGGTTCACCGATAAAAAGAGACGGCTTGCGAGTAAGAAACGATGCTTGCATGCTTTTGAGGGAGCGACTGAAGTATCTGCAGTAGATGCTTGTGTTCAAAAGCCTGGTGAGCTGTCATCACCAAAGAAGAGTCTGCGATCAAGATCGACATTGCCAATCTCTTCACAAGGCCATATCCTCCCATGTATTTGTATCATTTGCAAGAAAGAGTCACGTTATCTTAACCGAGTCCACGGGACAAAGCGTGGTAAACTAGTTAAAGCTGAAACACTCACAGCAGGAACGTACCGAGCTATTTGTTATGAGCTAAATCAAATTTGATCATTTTGATTTGCCATTCTGGCTTTGTTTAACAATAATTAATATTCTTCCCACATTTTAAGTCCTCAAATTATATTTCAGGACGTCTGATTGAAGCTGCCAAGCTGAAAAAAAAAAAGATGAAAGTGTATTGGTCCACACTAGGAGATCTGATTGTGTTGCTGCAGAAGTCGGTTACCATAAATTATGTTTTGTACAATCCACAAGATTTCTCAGCAAGGACAGAGGGCCGGCAGTCGGTACGTCTCCAAGTGAAAGGTATGACTACATATCACATCAGCTGTGCGAAATAATTCCTTCTCATTTCTTCCTGTGGGACCTTATTTATTCAAACTGACGGATGAATCAATTTTACTTTTCTCACAGCACCAAATATGAAGAAGCTTACAGAATGTTGTGCCAACTTGTGATACAGACAAGAATCATGAACAATGGAGAAGTATTCAGACCGACAAAACTTGTGGATACATTCACAAAAATGGTGAAAAAAACATCATGGTGTCATATTGTCAAATACGAGGGTGAGTGTAGTTCGAGTCTGTGTACTTGCTCATGCTGCCATTTTACTGCAAAGTGTAAAGTTTTAAGCCATGATGTGAATTTATATTTTATCCTTTCCAGGAATGATCGCATGAAATCCCTACTGATGCAGACATTCCCACAACTGATTTTTTCATCAACCACCACGACGGAATATATCACTGCTGGTGTTTACAGACACTTTTATAGCAAAAACAGTGGCCAGTCAGTGTGCATCAGGATCATCAGACGGTAGTGAATCTGAGACAAGTGCTGCTGAAGTGAGTGACTGTGACATTGGCACTGATGCAGGTCCTTCATCTGCAGGTCCTTCATCCAGCCGACCAACCCGTCAGAGCAATGCAGTGTCCATATCAGGTCGGGAGATTGATGCTGATATTGTCCGCATTATTTATAATGCAGGTATGTTTCTCAAGGCAGAAGTGAATGAATCTCCTGGACTGTTGTGCCCTTGGCCACCTTTAGCATCTGATCTTGGTCTATCTGCTGTCAAGGGCTTGGTCCCAGTAGCTTTATACAACTTCTTAGCTTGGGTTGTGTCAAGGGCTTGGTCCCAGTAGCTTTATACAACTTCTTAGCTTGGGTTGTTGGGGCTAGTGATGAACCAGCCAGTGAAGATTTTGTCCGCTTACCCGAGAATGTAGAGCTGAAAATATTTTCACTCTACCAGGACATTATCCTGCTTGCATCCAAAGGTAAAAAACAAACACCCAAGTCTCTGTGTTTGGGTATGACCATTCGTCATTTGACAGGGTCATCCCAGTTACTGAACGTGACGAACAAATTTGGTCATTGCGCATCACTGGAAACTGTTGTCCGTTATGAGACTAGCATAGCTGAACTACAGATCCAGCAGTCTGCTAATTCCATTCCCGCAGGTTTCTCTAGGCATGTGCCAACAACTATTGTTTCGGAATTGTGAGAATAGTTCGAAAACACCGTCCGAATAATTATTCGAAGGGGGGAATGAACAGGATGACGACGCTGATGATGATGCTGATGACGGTTAGATGAAAATAACTAATGCACGGATTCAGTGTAACTAATGTCACATACCACAGCTTTTCGTCAACATCCATCTTCCGAGTCCTTCCAGTAATAATCTAGTCGTGGCATGGCATTTCAGTAACGCATTGCCTTGATGTAGCAGCTATTGTCTCTATGACAAATAAGGTTCATTATATAAGGTTCATTATCCATTCACTTAAGGCTCAGTAAACAAATGCCGAGGACCAACAGTGGATACATTCACAAACCCCCCTCCCAACCTTGCCATTGTGAGATATTGATAATTTTTGATTTGGTTTCCCACCGATGTGTGAATTTCCATTCGTGTTTCAGTGAGATTGACAGATTGTGATACATGGCTTAATCAGTCATAGGAAGATAATTAAGAATTAATTAGTAATTTTGTGAAGGTGATTCTGTGTAGTCTTCCCTTAAGGCCCAGTCACACCTTGACGTTTTAGCCAGCAATGGCAACGTATTAAAATGTATGTAAAACGCTGGCTTACGTTGAACTTTTGATGTTTTTTTTTTTAAAGATTCGGACGTATTCATAACAACTGGGTCTTATGCATAACGTATTAGTAACGGACACAGAACGTTTCGTTGTATTATAGATAACTTATACCAACGAATGCTGAACCTGTTGTCGGCCTTCACAACCTATGCCCAACGATAGTCTAACTTAGGCATAGCGCGCTGCACGCATCGCCGACGATGACGTGGCGTAGGTTATGGAAAGGCTGCCGCACAACGATTCAAATCATAACCGCCGCAGAAATGGAAGTGTCAACATCGCAGTCACACCTTGGCGATCTTGCCAGCGTATGCCGACCTCTGAGAAATGCGTCTAAAACGCTGGCGCACGTCGAATACGGTATGGGTAAGTTTGGTATACGTGAATAGAACGCTAAAGTACGCTATCATACGTCGTATTAGTGGAGTACGTCTTGTAATTTTAAACATGTTGAAAATTTTACGACGTACTTGCCGTATGACACACGCTCCGCATGCGATGGGAATAATTTGTACGCACGATATGCGCGATCGTTGACGCACATCGACACACGTTACTTGAAAGGTGCTCATAAGTCAAAACACGTCAAGGTAATGGTTAGCGTCAGTGATCCAGACTCCCGGTTTTTTTTTTCTTCGGTATGACGGTGTTCAGTGTACAGTGCGGTTATGATTTAAATCGTTGAGCGGCAGCCTATTAATTATATTATATTATAACCGCACTAGATATCGAAGTGTCAAAATCACCATCATACCGAAGGAAGGAAGAAAAAATAAAATAAAATAAAACCAGGGAGTCTGGAACACTGACGCCAAACATTACCTCGACGTGTTTCGACTTATGAGTAACTTACAAGTAACGTGTGTCGACGTGTGTCAACGATCGCGTGACGTGCCTACAACTTATGGCCAGCGTTATGCGGAACGTGCGAGTCATACGCTGGCATAAGTCTTAAAATTTCAAGCATGGAAAATTGGAGGACAACCGAAAAGTACAACATTTAAAGCTAGCGTACAACGACGTATGGCAGTGTTTTTCAGCGTGCTCTCAATGTTATCAAAACTTACCCATAACGTATTCGACGTGTACCAGCGTTTTAGACGCATTTTCCAAAAATTGGCAGAAGCTGGCTAAAACGTCAAGGTGTGACTGGGCCTTTAGCAGAATGTGGTGTTGGTTAGTTAACAGCATCGCTGTTTGCACAGAAAGTGTATAAGATGAGAATGTTATCCGTCTTTTAATGACGAAGTGCCTGGTTATTGTCGACGTGCCTAATTACTGTCAGAGTATGATGTCGATAATCCATTAATGTTAAGTAAGCAGGTGGTTGTATCCATACGTGCAGTTTCAAATATCTAGGTCAGTCGATGTGGAAGATGAAGCCTTGTCAATATCGAGATAATTAGTGATAATAAAAAGATTTGATCGCGCTCGGGCTAAAGTAAGGATTTGCATTGTTTATATTTTCCACATTAGCCACCCCAGGACCACGATATTTCCTAAAGTGGAAGATACTGGAACGTTCTGTGGTCTTCAGTCATTTCAGACATCTCGGTCGGTATTGGAGGTAGATACAGGCTCGTAAAAATGAAGGAATTCCTCAAAAATCGCTTTTTTTTCTGAATGATGCACCTTGTTGCAGTTTTCATTATCTTGACAATAAAGTGTTTACATGGTCGATACTTCTGATTCGTGAGCTATGTTGTTTTGTCTGATGCCCCCGTAGAGTTGAGGCTTGGGAGATGTATATTCGCAGAGATATACGATTGGCAAAATGGGGAAAAAAACGCCAAAATGCCACTTTTCGCACCCTGGCGACCAACTTCGACAGCTCACTGTGCCTTATTGGTCTAAGATCTCGTGGAGAACTTTTGTCCTCATGTCCAGCAAACATGTGTCTACAAGCAGCCCAAAGTTCACCTCGCACCCCTTCCTCGGAACTAAAAGTGTTTTTGGGCCTTTTCATAGGAACTGCCCACGGCCTATCTGGGACCCATGGAAATTTTGCATAATGTGAAATGTAAAATATGACATCAGGTCCATAACCCCACCCCCCTCCAAACACACACACACACACACACACACACACACACACACACACACACACACACACACACACACACACACACACACACACACACACACACACACACATCCCAAGACCTCAACCCCCCTCACAACTCTGTCCTCTATCTGCCCCCCTTACCACCACTCCAAAACTCTATGCTTCCCTCCCCCTTTCTTCAAAGCCTCAAACCCCTCCAGATTCAATTTCCTCAACGCCCCCCTCCCCCTCTCAGAATCCTCAAACCCCTTGATCCCAACTCTGTCCTCTCTCTGCCCAACCCCCCCTCCACCCAAGCCAACTCTGTCATCCCCACCCCCTTTCTTGTTGAAGTACTCAACCCCCTTCCAACCCTAAGTCCTCAACCCCCCTCCCCTTTTCCCAACATCTCAATCTCCCTCTTCCACCTCCATACATCCGCACCCCCAACTCTCTGTCCTCCCTTCCCCATGTCTTCCTGTGCTCATCTCCCCCTTTCTACAAATCCTCAAATCCCTCCTAACCCAATGTCCTCAACTCCCCCCTCAAAAGCATCAAACCCAGTGATCCCAACTCTGTCCACTCTCTGCTCTCCCTTCCCAAAGCCAACTGTCATCCCCTCCCCCTTTCTTCTTCAAGTCCTCAACTGCCCCCAAACCCCAAGTACCAACCCTCCTTCCAACCCCAAGCCCTCAACCCCCTCCCTTCCCAACGTCTCAATCTCCCTAATTCAACTCCTCCATGCACCCTCACTCACAACTCTCTGTCCTCCCCTCCCCATTTCTTCCTGTTCTTAACACCATGACACAAAGATATACAGAGAACTTTGGTGCATGAGAAGGCCATTCGGCCTATCATGCCTGCGTTGTTCCTGTCCCCATTTGTTAAGAACAATGTGAAACGTAAATAAAGATGGAACATTAAATTTACAATCACATCCCCTTTTTGGTTCATGAGCATCAGCGAGAGTGACCACTATATTCGTTATGTGTGTGTCTGTCTGTCTGTCCCGAGCATAGCTCCGTGGGTTTTGATCCGATCCTGATAAAATTTGGGTGGGAGGTTTATATCATGATCTAGTTGTGTTTTCCTGAGAATGGGCGTGCTGCGCCCATGATGGGTGGAGCCACTCCCAAAAAACATGTGTTTTTAGGGGGTAGCCAGTTTCAAGTTACATCTTCTCCGAGGGGGTTTGTCGAATCTGGCAGGGGTTTCAGTATTTGGTTAGCCCAATGGTACCTGCATAGACCCATGGAGCTCGATTTTTTTTTCATTTTCGTCCCAAGGTCAAGGTCACAAGGTCACAAACTTAGAAAATGTCAAAAAAATCAATTAATTGGGCATCAAGCTCCTCGGGTTTTCAACTGTTTCGAATTAAAAGTTGGTATGCAAGTAGTGCTCTTCGAGTACTACAACTTTCATCATTTACGTTTTTCCCGATTCCCGCCAGTTTGCCCGTGGCTTCCCCTCGAAGGTCAAAAAATAAATAAACCAATGTCACCCGCAGCGTGACCCGTATCTTGCCAAAAGGTGACCACGTGTGACTTATTTAAGGTCACACTGAGGTGAACAGAGCTGCTATCCACCAGGAGCGACTCCTTGAGGAATATCTGCCTACGAGAGATTCCGATGAGAATCGTTCTACAGAGTAACCATGAAAAATATGCGTTTGCCTCATAACGTCACCAAATGACGTCATAATGTCTCAAGCTTGACATACCGAGAAAGCACTCATCAAGGTGTTCAATTTGAGGTACTACATGATATGGTTCCTAAAACTTGAAAATTTGACCTTGGGGTCAAATATGTTTGACCTCAGGCGCTACGCATGAAGGTCAAGGCCAATCGCCACCAAAAATTAATCAGCTGAGCGCCAGACCATGAACTATATTCCCATGAAGTTTGAAGACGATCCGATCAAAATTACTCAAAAATAAGGGTTTCGTCGACTCCCCTGATTTGCGACAGTGACTTTGACCTTTGACCTTGACCTTCAAAATTTTATGCGCTGAAAGGGACCTCTATAGGCCTCTGATATGCGAAGCTACAAAAATTTCCAATGACAACTGTGCTCTGCAGAGTGATTTATACGTGATTACAGACCAAACAGGTCAGGTATGGGAGCATGTGCCAGAACAGCACGTCGCTGCGTCCACTTTCCGCCGGTACTCCAGGGGCCTCCGTCTGGCCATCCCCCAGGCAGATGCCAGGCCCATCCCCATCTCCTTGAGATGATGGTCAACCTGTTGCAACCATGAGGCACATGGTCGACCCACTGGCCTCCTCCACTCATGAGACTCCCTTGCTGAGAGAATCTGGTGAGCAGGATCAGAGTCAGGAAAACGAGCCACATGTCCATACAGCCGCAACTGATGCTCACGGACTATGCAGGGAACAAATCTCATCCGAGTCTCTCTCAGCAACCGTTCGTTGGACACAAAATCCGACCAGCGATAGCCAAGGATTCTCCGAAGAGACCTGGTACCAAAGGAATTAACTCTCCGTCTCAGATCCTTGGTCAGAGTCCAAGTCTCACACACATAGAGCAAGACTGGAAGTACTAAGGACCTGAAGACTCGGACTTTCGTCCTCCCGCACAGGTACCGGCAGCACCACACCCCATGATCCAGTGAATCCATGACTCCCCAGGCCCGACCCAGACGTCTATTGACCTCTGACTCGCAGCCAGCAGAGACGTGAATATCACTGCCAAGGTAAGTGAATCTCTCCACGACCTCAACATCCTCACCACAAACAGACACAGACAGGACAGCAGCATCCAAGATGTCACCGAAAGCCTGGATCTTAGTTTTGACCGAAGAAACCCGTAATCCCAACGGCTCCAACTCCTCATTCAGCACCTCGAGGGCCCCCAAGAGGATGTCTAAAGTCTCCGCAAAGATGACTGCATCATCTGCAAAGTCAAGGTCCGAGATCTTGACATTCCCAAATGACGCACCGCAACTTGATCTCTCCGACATCCTCCCTAGAATCCAGTCCATACAAGTGCTGAAAAGTGTGGGGCAAATACACATCCCTGACGAACTCCAGTAACAACTGGAAATAAGTCAGAGATGTTACCACCACACTTCACAGCACTCTCAGTACCAGAGTAGAGTTCAGACATCAGATCGATCAGTTTTGGTGGCACCCCACGAAGACCAAGAATCCTCCAGAGGACATCCCGATTCACTGAATCGAACGCTTTACAGAGATCAACATAGGCTGCAAGCAGCCCCTGCCGAAACTCTCGACTGCGTTCGGTGAGGACACGAAGTGCAAGGATACGGTCAATCGTTGACCTCTTTGGTGTAAAGCCTGACTGCTCTGGACGCTGGTGCTCAAGCAGATGGTGGCGAACCCTATCGAGAATTATCCGAGCAAAGACCTTGCCCGGCACTGAGAGCAGCGTCACCCCTCGGTAGTTGTTGCAGTCTTGGCGATCACCCTTCCCTTTCCAGAGAGGGACAACAAGGCCCCTCTTCCAGTCAGTTGGGATGATGCCTGTGTTCCAGGCAGAGCACAAAACTGCATGCAACGACACGAGTGCAGCATTTCCACCAGCCTTGAGAAGTTCGGCATGGATGCCACAGATCCCTGGAGCTTTGCCCCGTTTCAACTGGTTCACCGCAGCCCGTGTTTCCACAAGCGTAGGTGGACCACAGTTGATTCGAGGGTCAGCAACAGGGATTGTAACACCCTTGACGTCCAACTCGACAGTTGGGGGATCAGCCTGGTACAACCGCTCAAAGTAACCGGCCCAGCGGGCCTTCACTTCAGACACCTCTGTCAAGAGCCTACCACTCTCTGCTCGAACTGCAGTGCTCCGAGGGATGGGCTTGGATGAACGTAATGCGCGAATTCCCCTGTAAGCGGGACGAGAATCACCTGTCCACAGGTGATGCTCTACCCCCTCACAGATTCCTCGCACATAGGCCTCCTTGTCCACCCTCAGTGCACGTACAGTTTTACGCCTCAGCTCCCTGAACAGCTCAGCTCTGCCATTCAGCCTGGCCCTGCGACTCTGGTCAATGGTATCCAGTGTCCCTTGAGAGACAAAATTCTTCTTTGCCCTGCGGTGAGCTCCAAGGCATCCACCGGCAACATCAAGGACGGTGGTCTTGAAGGCGCTCCACAACTCTTCAGGACCCCCCAAAGCACCCAGACCCCCCAAGTGTCCACTCAGCCTGTTCGCAAACTCCTCAGCTACTCTCTCATCCCTGAGCTTGGCAACATCCAGCCTCGGCTGGGATGGTACCATTCTCCAGGATTTAAGGTGCAGCTTTAGAGTTGCTACAACAAGCCTGTGGTCAGTATTGAGGAACTGAGCACTCCGGTCGACCCTGCAGTTCTGGATCATCCTCCAACGACCGTCAATGAGGACATGGTCAATCTCCTTTGCCACACCGCCAGCGTTGGAATACCAAGTCCAGCGATGAGCTTGTGGGCGCTGAAACCATGAACCAGCCACCCTAAGTCCATGACTTCTTGCAAAGTCAAGGAACTTAGTGCCATTCTGGTTCATAGTTCCTGACCCATGGGGACCAACACACACCTCATAACCATCCCTATCAGTTCCAGTCGATGCATTGAAATCCCCCAAGACTAGAAGTGTATCTCGTCTGGGGCACTGATCAACCACAGACTCGAGTGTGGCATAGAATGCATCCTTCACGGTGAGGTCACTCGCCTCAGTCGGAGCATAAACAGAGACCAGGGAAATGACACCTAAGGAGTGACGAATCCTTAATCTCATAATACGCTCGTTGACCGGTGTTACCTCAATTATCATTGGGGTCAGCTTATTGGACACAGCTACAGCAACTCCTTGGGTGTGGTAACCATCAGAGCGACCAGACCAATAGTCGATGTAACCACCCACCATTATCTCGCCGCAATCCGGTCTCCGAACCTCAGAGAGAGCTGCAATCCCGATGTCCAAACGCTTGAGCTCAGATGATAACAGAGACAGGTGATCATCCTCTCTTAGGGATAGGACATTCCAGGCACCCACCCGAAGGGACCGCCTCAGGTTAACCCAAGGAGACCGCCGTCTGGTGGACGACACCTCAGCACCACTCCGACACACTCTCCCGCAATCTGACCCAGGGATGTTACCCCGTGGTTTCCCTCCTATCAAAGATTGGGGGTCCCGAAGGCTTTGCCCCAATCCCATCATCCGGTGAGCTGCCCTGCGAAGGGAAGCTGCACAGGAGGTACTCCCACGGAGTGGGTTTTCAGATTTTTTTGCGTTTTTGCGTTTTGCGGAATGAAGCGTTTTACGGTGGCCGGAGTGCAAATCCTGCCACCAACCTCCTAATAAGAAGTGACCCAACTGCAGGAGGACGTCCGCAGACACAGTTGGGCACTAGATATGGATGGCCGTTGGCTCACAAGGAGCTCCTCCGCCCTTTGACAGGTTTTCTTTTTAATCCTGCTGGGTGTCCATATCCAAACACCCTCCTCACCAGAAAACCTGGTGGGGGAGACGGTTTAGTCGCCGACAACCCGACCATGGAACAGGTTAGTACAGGTTTACATGGTACCTGTAGCAGGTCACAGATCGAACCTGACCTGACAGAAGAAAACTGACCTGAAAAAAACAAAAAAAATTAAAAAAAAAACATTTGAAGGTCAAGGCCAATCGCCACCAAAAATTAATCAGCTGAGCACCAGACCATGAACTATATTCCCATGAAGTTTGAAGACGATCCGATCAAAATTACTCAAAAAATAAGGGTTTCGTCGACTCCCCTGATTTGCGACAAAGTGACCTTGACCTTTGACCTTGACCTTCAAAATTTTGTGCACTGAAAGGGACCTCTATAGGCCTCTGATATGCGAAGTTACAAAAATTTCCGATGATAACTGTGCTCTGCAGAATTTTTTATACGTGATTACAGACAAACAAAAAAACAAAACAAAAAAAACAACAAAAAAAATACATACAAGCTGACTAACATATCTTGCAAAAACTTCGTTTTGGCAAGATAAAAATGCGAACCGTGTACATTGCTCGTGAACCATCGCCGTCTCCAGACTTGTTTCCCTTATCTTCACTATAATTCACGGACCTGTGTTTGTGTGTTTGTTGCGCTCCTCCTACAGTTGTGGGTCCATTACATCCAGACCTGCTAAATAGGATCAGCATGACCCCAATTGGTGTGTAGGGGTGTTTTTATCTTTTCCTGTGGTCTTGTGGGGAGGGGGGAGGAGACGCAAATTCTCCATGTAAATGTGTATCATGTCACAGGTAGGGGAGGGTAATACAAGTCTCCATTTACAGAACTGTCCAGTATTCCTCTCTCCACGTTAACCAGTGCATTGAGGTGTTTTGAATTATAAGCAGTAGATGTGTTTTTGCTTCATGCACATAATTTCATGGGCTTTTTTTTTTTTGCCTACACAGTGCTGTCAGTTGTGTATCCATCAGAAGAACGTGTTGCATGCTTGGAACAAGATCGCCCGTAGGGTGGGTACCTTGTGAGTATATTCTAAAAGAAGGACGTCGGGGGGGGGGGTGGAAAGTGGTTCCCACATTGCTGTGTGTCGTTTGAATTATTGAAGAAACTCAACGTTGGAAGACTCTCGTATTTTGTTTTGGATCAATCAATCAAACGACCATCACATCTCATGATAATTGGTCTCGGACTATGTGTATAAAAATGATTATGCCTCCGCTGATGAAGTCGCTGTTTTCGGGTTGTCTGTCCATCTGAACGTCCGTACGTCCATCCATGCTTTTTTCTGTTTTCTCTGCAACTGCTTATCTGATTGACAAGAAATTTTCACCATTGGTGTGGCTACTCGTATAGAATGTTTCTTATGATAATTATTACACCATTGATCGTGTGGTGTGGCAGCCATGTTGGAAAAAAGGGAAAAATTTGGACCTCTATCTCTGAAAGCGCTTCACAGAAAAAATTGAAACTTGGCACATGGCAAGTACTCCTCATGGGAAACGAGTGAATTTTTTTGATGATGTCATGGGTAGCTTCATTATGACGTCATAATTGCATGCCTCGAAGGCTTTATCCGGTCAGTATGAAAATTTTTGAGGGTCATCTTGGCTTAATTTATATGGGGGCGGGGGGGGGGGGAATTGATGATGTCATTGGTCATATGTGGTTCGGCAGCCATTTTTTTTGTTTAACATAAAAACCTTCAAAAATAGTTTTCTCCGAAATGGCTGAACAGATCAAGGCGAAACTTTAAAGGTATGACCACCGACCCATGAGGAACAAAACGTTCTCCACCTATGATGTTATAGGTCACATGGTTTGGCAGCTATGATTTTTTTGAAGAATAAACCTTTAAAAATCTTCTCCTCCATAACGTTTTGACAGATCGAGGGAAAACCTCACCCACATGTTCACCAAGCCTTGGGAATACCAACGGGTTCACGAATAATTAATAGATCACATGGTTGGGGTGTTGGGCAGACATAATTATTTGAACAAAAATCATTAAAAAATTCTTTCTCTTGAATCGCTTCATCAATCGATGTGAAACTTCAAAGTTATGATCTAGTAGTCATGTAGAATGTATGTTTTAAATTTCAACCTGATTGGATGCATGGTCTGGCAGCCAGAATTATTTAAAATTTTGACTTTGCGTTCAGGGATTTAAATCAAACTTGGTACAAGTATGTAATAATGTGGGCGGAGGTATATCTGGCAATGTCGTGATGTTGAAGATTTCCCTTGTAGTTTTATTTCTGTTTTATGACTTTTTCTGTTCGATCATAGTTCACCTATTCTTCATGAAAGACACCATGCGATCTTTCACCTGTACCAATGACCATTGCAGACAGACTGCTTGTCCAGCTTAGTTCTTGCAATGGACGGCAGAAAGATTGATGTGTCACCCTGCATGCGAAACAATGGGGTGACTTTATAGCTGGGTCGACATTCAAACCCAGGCTAACAGCTCAAATGCGAGTGTGCATATTTTGGCGATCGAGCTGGCTCAACTTATTAATTTTTTTCTTTGATGACCATAATTATTCCCACATTCTTTTGAGGTTGGCTGGGGGAAGCTTGGCCCAGGTCTTTCACTAACCGCCTGGCCAGGGCTGCCGTTCGACTAAGGTTGGGGCAGGAATTTGGTCATGGTGCTGGGAATAGCTCACCTACTCTTTGCAAAGGACACTTGTATCATTAACATCTACCAATGTGTGCCAGCAGCTGGGATCTCCATTTAATGTCCATCTGAGGGATGGCGCGCACATTGATGAATCACCCTGCCTGAGAAACACCTGAATGACAGTTTGCAGCTGCGCCGAGATTCAAACGCAGACTCGACAGCTTAGAGGTGAGTGTGCATACCTCTAGGCTACCCTTCCAGACCTTGCTTACTCAACAGACTATCTTTATTTATTTAGTTCTATCCCTGATTTCCTGCATGCAGTCACAACCATAACCAAGAACTGATGTCAATATTACAACAAAATGTTTTTGTAAGTGGTGACAACCAAATCTGCTTCATAGTAGATAACTTCATGTGATTCTGGAGTGCAGTGTTGTAGTCCCCCCCCCCACCTCCCCTCCACACACCAGTGGGGATATATTTTGGTATTTGTAGCTGTTATGCGTGCCTACTTTAGGCGTAACCAAAACACACTATGGGGTCTCATCCGGTTGAACCCTTCCACTTCCTGTATGTGAAGCAGCCTGGAAACTGTGTGCCCCCAACACATATCCCAGGCTGTGTACACCAATTGCAAGTACATTCATCTTGTAATTGTGTTGTATTTATGCATATATATTTCAAAAGGTTCTATGACTGAGATAATATTCCAAGACATGCCAAAAAAAAGTAATAAAAATTAAAATGGGGGTTTGTATTCATTAATTTTTTTTTAAAGATATAAACATTTATCTATTTTCTTCCCCAAATATACTTTTAAATTCAAAATATTGAAATAAATATGTACATAACATTCATGTGTCTTGCACTATTGTATCTCGTTTGTCATACATTTTGAACACTCGTATTATACATGCATGCAGAATGTAGAAAATTTGTTTTGGTAATGGAAAATGTGTATGTATGAATGAATGAATGAATGTATGAATGAATAAAGCGAAGTTGTGAATTGTTATAGCAAATTGCGTTTGAGTAATTTCATTTTGCAAAATGTGCATTTGCCCTTCGAAGGTATCAATTGTACTGATTAAATTGCTTTGGAAATGCCATTCTACAGCAATTGATACATGAAGAGTAAAAAAAATTTTTCATTTATGATGTAGTTAAAAATTTCCCCAAAAAGATTGTACAAATTAATTATTTTTAGTAAGTATCAAGCTAATTTTAGAGGAAATGATGTCACTGATGCAGTACTTTGTTTTCTTTCACATCATTCTTCCATTGCTCTTTTTCTTTGATTGTAAGTAATCGGTGTGTGAAGTGACATTTCAGATTATTATTTTGTTCTCAGGTAAACATAACACATCAATAAACTTTACACTTTACAGCCGCAGAGATCTTAAGGTCTTGCAATCAATTGTGAAGACATCAGAGAAACTCAAATGCATTAGAGATAGTTTGTTTTTTTTTCCTTTATAAAAACATTTCAATGATCTGAAGTGCATTAATGGTGGAATATGATCCCGAAACTACCTTCTGCCTGACCTACGATTATGCTGGATAGTATATATAAATATAAAAAAATATATATATATATGTATATTATCGTACAATAGACATTGTACTCGTCAATGTCTGGGTTGTCACATTCTAGTGAAATGAGGGAGATTAAAGTTTAATTCTTCTCTTCAACAGTTGTTGAATTGAAATTAAAAGTTGAAAGTACTAATCCAAGAGGTTTGAAGTGAATCAAGAGACTGATCCATCTGAATGAAGGGTGGAGATTTCCTTTTGTGGGGTCATGCAGGAAATGCCAATATTGTTCTAGGGTTTTGTTTTTTTTAACCTGCTCAAAGTGGCCTGAAAAGGAGTGGTGTGCAGGAAAAGGTGCTACTTAGGGAGTAGTTGTTCAAATTTTCTTTCCATGTTCCTTGTGATGCCAGTGACATGATTGCATGGTATACCTGCCGTATGGAGTATATGCCCTTCCCATGTGGTTTTTCCTGGTATCATTTGCTGGAGGAACTGATACAGTAAGCCTATTTGGCAACAGAGATGAAATGTCTGATTTCAATTTGTGTTGACCTTTTGTCTTTTATCATGCGACCAGGGTTGAGTCAGGAAGGGCATCCGGCGTAAAACCTGTGCCAAATCAGTATGCGGATCATAACGGATTATCCGCTGTGGCGACCCCTAACGGGAGCAGCTGAAAGACGGACTTTTGTCTTTTATCTGCATTACAAGGAAACTTAACTGTGTGGAGGTCATTTGGCCCATTACATCTGTTTCATATCCACACTCTTAACTTTAATTTACCTCCTGTGTACTACGCCCCAACCCCTCAAACCAGTACAATTAGAGGTTCGGATGGCTTCTACTATAAAGCCACAAATCCAGAAATGATGCAGTACTTTGTTTTAGTGCATTCGTGCATTTCTTGGAGATGAGCATGCGACCAGCTGAGTTATCATGCCATCTCCAGCTTCACCTATAACCACCTCCCCTACGTGTTAAGCAATTCTTCAACAAAATTCTGTATATTGCTTGATGGTCAACTCCATCGATTTTGTTCAGGAATAAGATTGGAGAAATGTTTGAGGTTTTCTACAAGGATTATACAAGGAATAAATAATTATTGTGCTGTTAGCCTGTTCATAGATAGTTAGCATTTAGGAAGAAGGGCAGTGTAGATTAGCGCTGTTGTGATCCTCCAACATGTTCATAACGTGCGAAGTTGTACTGATATCTGAAGATTTCGATCCATCTCCCCCCCTCCCCACCCTTGGTTTTATTTTTTTTTATTTTTACATGTAAGGACAGTGCAAGGGACGAAACCCAAGTTGTATTTCCTAAATCAGTCCTTCACCTGCATGTGGCTGGTGGGATGGCCTAGCCGTCCACACACTTGCCTCTATGCTGTTTAACCTGGGTTTGAATCCTGACCCAGCCCGGTGTTTCACAGGCAGGGCGATCCATCAATGTGTGTGCTGTCCATCGGATGGACATTTAATCGGGCGTCCTGTCTACTGGCATTATTTGCTGGACATTAAAGATCCCACGGTGTCCTTCACAAAGATTAGATGACCTATCACCAGCACTATGACCAAATTCTTGCCTAGTCTTAGTCGAACGTCAGCCCTGGCCAGCTGGTTAGTGAAAGACTTGGGTCGAGCCTACCCTGGCCAACCCCACAAGAACGTCGGAATAATTGTTGCCATTGAAGAATAAGAAAAGGAAGAATAAGAAGTCCACCTGCATGAGAGTATACAATTAATGGTTGTTATCCAAGAGAAAAAAACATTTCCTGAACATTCGAGCAGTAAGAAAATAAGAACATGGTTTGCTTTGATCATAAGAACTGTGGAGGACAATCTTTACAGTGGCATGAGAGGGGCATAAACAATGTGATGTGTATATTCATCAAGCTATATTGCTTCACCTTTGACCTGGGTTGTTGATGTATTTGGGCTGCAAGGTTTCTGCCATTCATGTTTTTTAAATGGAAAATCCAGAAGGGTAGATCACCCAGTCATTTTGGAAACGTCATTTTTGGTCATTTCATTTTGGAAACGACCTCCCGTAACAAGAGAAAGGATGAAGAGTCAACCTCATTGTGGAAGTTTACCACATCACATGTTGACCATGAGAGCACATATGGCAGGCATGCAAATTGTCTCCACTCTGAAAGTCATTCATGAGGCAACTGGGTTTTGCTGACAATTTAATAGTGACCTGGTACTGTATGTCTCTTGTGACGAGTTTTCTTGAAGATTAGAACCCAGATGCTTCTTCACTACTTTCTGCCTTCAGCTGGATCTGAACCCCCAACTTCCAGGATCCCAGTCCCATATCCTCACCAATTGGCCAACATCGTAGACCTATCGACCCTTTTACATCTTCATATTGCAGCAAACTACTTTCTGAAAATTGATCCAGCTTCCAGTCTCAGCATTCTTCACAGCAGTGTATGTGACGTGCACTTGTTTGAAGCTGAAATAAATTGTGAAGCTGCATCTGCAAAATTGCAAGAGCTAGCCCATTGTTTTGAAATATCAATCGGTCTTGTTTACTTATTAAACTTTTGGTAGCAGTATGTTTGTTTATATCGCTTAACCCATTCCGAGTTTGATTCCCAATGCCAGCAGTGTACGCTCCATCTCGGAATGTGCCGTTGGATGGGGATGTCAAGCTGGCTGATTCTTCTCCATTTAGGTTGTGGATGCTAAACATGATCATATGGTATCTTTCAACAATAGTCGGTCATTGTGTACCGGCAACATGACAAGGTTCTTGTATTGGGTGGTAGATGGGTAGGTAATGCTGAGACGTGCATATGGTGCACCAAATAGTTTTTCATAATTAAAAATATACTGTACATATTTAAAAAGAAAATAAAGGACAATGTTGGAAGATTGTATGTGTTAATTTATCGGGCCAGTGGCACCATATTATCGCTTTGTACAGGGTTTGAGATGCATTTGTAATGGTGTAATCTGATGGACATAAAGGTTCTTTCCTGTGTGCGAGTTCCCCCAATTGTTGGACAACTGAGAAAGGACAAGGGAATTGAATCAGAATTCTTTCCCACTTCTAATAACTTAGAGGCTGAAATTGTTTCATACTGTTCAACTTTCATTTCAATGGCCTTTCGATGAATGAATATTATGATAACCAGTAATTAAAGCATCAATCTCTTAATTTTTCTTGAAACTTTCTGGAAAATAAATCGTTCATTTCCATGTTCGTGCAACCTTAGCGGAGGAAAATGCTGTTTCGGAGGGTGGAGAAACAAGATCCGGCTGGTCGTATTGTTGTTGGCTATTGCAAGGAAGAACAACAGTGGCTTTGAGTCGAGTAAATGGAGTTCATGGTTACTCAGACTCCAAGGGGACCTTTAAAACCGAAAAGAGCTTTGAAGGGCAGAGACCAGTAAAACAGAGACAGATATATTTAGAATCTTGTATCAAGTGCAAGTGGTTGCAACCTATTTGAACTCGTGCTTGTGAGTTGCTCAGATTCAACTATTGTTCCCTGTGTCCGATAATGCATTTCTACTGGGTCATCGTTGTGATGATCGTGTTCATGGGAGATATTGCGAATGCGAAGCAAACTGGAACGGTGCGACTCTCTCCCACGGCTCATGCGATCAGTAGCGTGTGGTTCCGGAGATCCGTGGAGTTGTCCCACGAGGTCGGTGGCACGAGAGACCCCAGCACGACGATTGTACCTTTTGTGCCGGTCACACCTTCGTTTCAATGGATCACTTGGTCCGCTCGGGTGACTCCATATGTTCTGAGTATCTCACCGACCCGGGGACGAACTGCTGTGCTTGAAAGAGTCATTCCTTCAGCTCAAGAGGGTACCAAACCTCCCCCAACTCTGCCGTGCTTGGTTACATCATACAGTTGGACACTCACACCAACCACAGGTAATACATACAGTAGATAAAGCTGATTAATTTTGTACACATAACAACTCAGCAAATGTATGATTGGAGCAATCTATTAAAGTCAGTAAATCGAAAAGTTTGCTTGACTGAAAACGAAATTTAATTTTTTTTAGGATTTTCTGGCATCTCAGATAACTTCATAACATCATAAAGTGGTTTATTTCTCAATAAATGTAACTGAAGGAAAGATTCACGCCCCCTCTCCCCCGAAACCTTCTACCTACCCTATTTTTTTCATTTGAATTTTCTTGTATCTTGATTGGATTTAGAAGTCCCATCACATTTACGAATATACTGTGTGTGTATATATATATATATATATATATATATATATATATATATATATATATATATATATATGTGCATATATATCTGTATCCAAATGAAATACAATGTCAAAAATTACTATGTATGGTGCCTTCAAAAAGTATTCACACCCCTTGAGTTTTTCACATTTTGTTGTTGCAGCCTGAATTTAAAATGGATTAAATTAAAATATTTTGTCACTGATTTACACAAAATACCCTATAATGACAAAGTGAAAACAGGTTTTTCGAAATTTTTACTCATTAATTAAATTAATGAAAAGCTGAAATGTCTTGTGTTAAGTATTCAACCCCGAGTCAATACTTTGTTAAAGTCTCTATGGCAGTCATTACAGCTTCGAGCCTTCTTGTGTATGTCTGTATCAGCTTTGCACACCTGGATTTGGGGATTTCCTCCCATTCTTCCTTCCAGATTTGCTCTAGCTCTGTCAAGTTGGATGGGGAGTGTCGGTGAACAGCAATCTTCAAGTCTTTCCACAGATTCTCAATGGGAGAAATGTCTGGGGTTTGGCTGGGACACTTAAGAACTTTCAACTTCTTGTTCTGAAGCCATTCCAGAATTGCTTTGGCTGCATACTTGGGGTCATTGTCCTGTTGTAACGTAAATCTTCACCGCAGTCAAAGGTCTTTTGCACTCTGAAGCAGGTTCTCAAGGATTTGCCTGCATTTGGCTCCATTCATTATTCCCTCTCTCTCTGCAAGTCCCAGCCACTGAAAAGCATCCCCATAGCATGATGCTGCCACCACCATGCTTCACGGTAGGGATGGTGTTACATGGGTGATGAGTTATGCTGGGTTTCCACAAGATATAGCGCTTTGCATTCGGGCCAAAGAATTCAGTTTTCGTCTCATCAGACCACAGAATATTTTGCCTCGTACTCTCAGTCTTTCACGTGCTTTTTTTGCAAACTCCAGACATGCTGTCATGTGCCTTTTTCTCAGGAGTGGCTTCCGTCTGGACACTCTCCCATAAAGCCGAGATTTATGAAGTGCTGCAGAGATTGTTGTCCTTCCAGCACGTTCTCCCATCTCAGCGAAGGAACTCTGTAGTTCTGTCAGAATGGTCATTCATAGGGTTCTTTGTCACCTTTCTGACCAAGGTCCTTCTTGCCCAGTTGCTTCTTCTCCATATTCTTTCTATTTCCTAATGATTGAGCTCACTGTGCTCTTGGGAACTCTCAACACTCTTGAAATTGTTTTATTCCTTTCCTCAGATCTAGGCTTCCTCACAATTCTATCTCGGACTTCTATGGACAGTTCTTTGGACTTATTGGGAGAGTGACTGCTCTGACATGCACTGTCAACTGTGGTACCTCAAAGA